>NW_004949098.1:7391941-7404503 GCF_000317375.1 Microtus ochrogaster
AAAAGCCAGGGTCTTACCAACCACCTGCACAGATTACCTCCAATCTACCCATTGCCTGCATTCCCACATCTGCCAGACTTATGGCCTGCACCCTGCTTCCCAGCAGGTGTCCTTTTTTTTTTTTTTTTTTTTTGTTTTGTTTTGTTTTTTTAGTGTGAATTTTTGCTTTAATTATATGTACATGTTTTATTCAAAACTTGACTTTTCATTTATTTTTAATGTTGGAATGAGGCTATTATATTTAGGTTTTATTTAGAATGCTTATTTCTCTTAATATATTAGTAAAACTAGTATCATTGTATGTTGTAATTCAGTTACTTTTGAATGCTAAATCAGGACATTATGTGATCTGCTGGATTATATCCAGTCATTCTCCCAGTGACGGGTATTTGGAATACTCAATGTTTTTACGACTATGATTAGCATTTCTAATGATATGTACAGTATCTTGATAAACTAAGAAATCTTTTCTCTTGAGTACATTCTTCTGGGTTATAGAGCATGTAAATAATTTATTAGTTTGTTAATTTATTAGAATGGATTCTATGGCAATGGTCTGTTGAGTGGTCGGTCACCTATTGGTCTGCTGGGTGGCCTCCATCAAAGACATTTTACAGAAGATGCTTATGTTTTCATAGATAACTCCAGTGATGATGTTGGGGCACAGGAAATGAGGAAAGAATTTGAGAGATTCTGAGATGCCCATACATTATTTCAATTCTTTTTTCTAGACATACAAATAAGTGATATTTTTATTTGATTATAAGTTATTTTCTACCAAAGCATATATAAAAAAATAGCCTTCTTCTAGTTAATACATGTCAATTTGACAAAGTAAAGTTATCTGAATGGTAGGAAACTCAATTGAGAAAATGCTTCCATATGATCTAGGTGTAAGGCGTTTTCTTAAGGAAGTGCCCAGTCCAACAGTGGGTGGTGCCTGCCATTTCTGGGCTGGCAGTCCTGGGTTCTACCTGAAAACAGGCTGAGTAAGCCATGAGGAGTAAGACAACAAGCAGCATCCCTCCACAGTCTCTGCCTCAATTCTACCTCTGTGTTCCTGCATTGTTCTGGTTCGTGTCTTGACTTTCTTTAATGATGAACAGTGATATGGAAGTAAGCCAAATAAACTCTTTCTTCCCGAACTTATTTTTTGGTCATGATGTTTAATCACAGTAACAGAAATCTTAATTAAGACAAATACCAAGTGGTCAGCCCTAAAAGCATACACACACACACACACACACACACACACACACACCACTAAATAGATTCGGCATACTGTATTTATACATTTATTTACACATTTATATTAGTAGTAATTAAAAATAAGGAAGCATAAATATCAGAGGAATATGGCAAGGCGAGATACTGATTGAAGGAATGATTTGGAAGGATTCATGATGTTAGCCATATTTTAATATTGGAAGGAGACAAGATTGCCAGGCAAAAATTGGTAACTTGGGGGTGGGGATGGGATGGGGGTAAGAGGAAATGGGGAGAAAAAAAGTGAGAAGGGGAGGATGGGGAGAGCTTGGGGGATGGGACAGTTGAGATGGAGGCAGGGTGGATATGGGAGTAGGGAAGTATATATCTTAATTAAGGGAGCCATTTTAGGGTCGGCGAGACACTTGACTCTAGAGGTGTTCCCAGGTGTCTATGGATATGTCCTCAGCTAGATCTTTGGGCATCTGAGGAGATTGAGCCTGAAATGGCCCTATCCTATAGCCATACTGATGAATATCTTGCATATCACCATAGAACCTTCCTCTGTCAATGGATGAAGCTAGAGACAGAGACCCACGTTGGAACACTGGACTGAGCTCCTAAGGTCCAAAGGAGGAGCAGAAGGAGGGAGAACATGAGCAAGGAAGTTAGGACCGCGAGGGGTGCACCCGCCCACTGAGATGGTGGGGCTGATCTAATGGGAGCTCACCAAGGCCAGCTGGATGATGGAGCATGTGATCAAACCGGACTCCCTGAACATGGCTGACAAGGAGGGCTAACTAAGAAGCTAAGGACCATGGCACTGGGTTTTGATCCTACTACATGTAATGACTTTGTGGGAACCTAATCTGTTTGGATGCTCACCTTCCTAGTCCTTGATGGGGGGGGGGGGCGGCTTGGACTTCCCACAGGGCAGGGAACCCCGACTGCTCTTTGGACTGAAGAGGGAGGGGAAGGGGGATGGGGGAGCGGGAGGGAAATTGGAGGAGGGGAGGAGGTGGAAATTTTTAATTAAATAATAAAAATAAGTAAATAAAATTAAAAAGCTCTATAATGATTCGTCTTTCTCGGGCTGGAATACATCACTCAGGATGATTTTTTTTTCTTGTTCCATCCATTTTTCTGCAAATGCCATGATACAATTTTTAACACTTGATTAATACCCCATTGTGTAAATGTATCACATTTCACAAAATGTATCTCAATGGTGTTCCATTGAGGAACATCTAAGTTGTTTCCAATTTCTGGCTATTATGAACTGCAATTGACAATTTTGAGCAAGTGTCTTTGTTATGTATCTTTTGGGTATATGCCCAAGAGCGGTCTAGCTGAATCTTGAATTAAATTGATTCTTATCTTACTGAGGAACTGCCAAACTGAGTTCCACGGTGGCTGTACAAGACAAATAATGTATCTATTTGTTTATATAGAGATATTATCTGTTAAGTCAAGGATAACCCAGCTTCAACCTATAGAACCACAGTGGGAAGGCATAGAATGAGGGTCTAGAGGGTAGCAATAGCTATTGTTAGGAAAGGGAAATAGAATAAGTAGTTATGGATGGATGGGGACTGGAAAAGGAGTATCAAGTAGAGAGGGGGAGAAAAGGGGGGTTAAGGGAGGGGATATGGTGAAAGACAGGCAAAAATTAAGAGACATTCCAGAAATCAAATGCAGTAGAAAATCTTAAAATATATACATTTATGAAGGCACTCTAAATGAAACCTCTAAATAATGTGGAGATAGAGTCCCAACTGACCATCTCTTACCCCCTCCCCCCAAAAAAGGCTTCCAAATCTGAGAATTGGTTAGATTTGATTGAGTTCTTGACTAAAGGGCTTCCATGGGAATCACCAAATAACTTTATTGCCAAGATAATTGGTGACTATCCATAAACTGACAGTAAGACCCCATTGCTGAAGACAGCACCTGCACAATGCAGTGAACATGGAACATTCTATCTGGTCCCTATAAAGATCTTACCCCTACTCTCTGGCATCTTTGGTACAGGAATGTACTATATACTACAAAAATAGAAAAGTAAACACAAAGAAGACCACAAATCCTTTGATCTACAACAGTGTCTCATCTCCAAGATATGCCAGGGCAATTGTGACATAATACTTGTGGAAGTAACCTACTAAAAGCTGATTTGACTTAGGCCAATCGATGGACCCATACCTGACTCTTCTTGGGTGACCAAAAACATGACAATAGGTATCTTATGGACCTACAGTAAAACCAAATGCTACTTGCCTTAAAAACAAACAAATAAAAGCAACAAAAAGAATAATAAAAATCTCTTAATGAAAAAAAAAATAAAAAAATAAAAAAATAAAAATCTCTTAATGACATTATACTCCTAGATCAGTACCTTCCTAGTTTAATTATTATTTGAGAAACTTAGTGTAATAGTCAGAGGGGGTAGAAGGTTCACATTTGTGGATTACAACTAACTTAACACTAGCTCTAGGGAAACCCAACACCTGTGGTTTCCGTGGACACCTAACTCATATATGCATATATCCTGACACAGATACGTGCTTACACATCTAATTAAATTAAAATTAAATTTTAAAAAGAATTCTGTAATTACTATCACACCCAACATCTCCACTTACTTTAATATTCTGTTCCTCTCACAAACTTTTGAATACCATTGCACCAAAGCAAGACAGGAATAGTATGCAATATGATGAATGATGTCACCTACTACTATACTTCTACCTTGAAGAGGTTCTGCTCAAATCTGATTCTTTCTGAAGCCTTACTTTTCATCTTTTCTAATTAATATTTTCATTTTCATCCCATAACTTATTCCTTTTTTTATTAAAAATCTACATTGCTCTTAGATCTCATAAACACATTTGCTTATTTGTCTATTATTATTTTACCCCTCTAGTCTACAAAATGCCAAGGGATGGATTTGTTCTGGCCTGTTCTCAGCTGCTTCTCCAATATATACAACCATATTAAGTACATAGTACTGTGTTCACAAAGGAACTGAAGGTGGGGCTGGTAAGGTGGCTCTTCTTCGCTCTTAAGAGGACATTATATAGAGCATTGGATGGCTGATAACTTCCTGTAATTCCAGATCCACAAGAAGAAATACTGATCACCGCTCAGTTTCCTGGATACCCAAATTCACATAGCTGACATATACACATGAATAAAAATGAATGAATGAATAAATAAATAAATAAATAAATGTTGAATGACTAAACTAAGATAATTTTTAAAAGTTCAGAACTTGGAAATAAATATTTCTATACTTATGTTTTTCATAAAACTTTAGGCCAGTAATTCAACCATATGATTTTTTTGTCAAGAGGCTTGATTTTTAATTTGCTTCCAAAGTTATATTTCTGTGCATAAGTTTTGTACATAATTTCATTTCTGGAAGAGTTCTGCTGAGAAGAAAAAAATTTGAAACTCTTCTCATATATAATCCTCCCAAAAGTAGTAGGAGGATTGCACTGCACTGCCCTCATGTTTATGGATGATGTCAGTAGACCCTAGAAAGTTTAAATCATTTGTCCAAAGTCACACAGATCATAAATGCTATGGCTCAAATGGGAGTCATTTCTGCCTCCCTGAAAAGTACATCACCCTCCCAGTTATCACAGTGTGTTTAAGTCATCATGATATTGAAGGGAACAGCAATGAATTTGAAGGTGGTGACACAGTACCAAGAGTAAATTATGTCAATGAAGGATGATCTAATTGTTTTTTTGGGAATCCTTGGAAAGCTATGGGTAAATTTTCATTTTTAGTAGAAGGACATGGGGTATGCATTGGTGAATATCTGAGTAATACACAGCACCTGCTAGAGTCTGGCAATATGGGCAGACTGACCAATAGGAACATGCGTCCCTTTCTTGAAACTATGATATGGATATGCCATTGTTTATTATCTATATCTGTAGAAGTGACTGAGAGTAGATTATCCATGACCTTCGGCTAGAGATGTCCCAATTGTTACAGGTTATACAGGCTTATTCATCAGAAATGTGCAAAAAGAGAGGGGTTATGATGGAAATATAATTAGCTACATCTTATTAAATTGGATATTGATTGCTATATTTTACCTTCTATAATAAATGTGGGAAGATTTTCCATCAGCGAAAAGAGTGGGGAACTAATAAATACCCATAAGAAAAAAAATGCAGATCCCTTAAAGTGTAAGTCATATATAAAATTAAACTTTAGGAAGCAGATGAAAGCCAACAATACCACTGTGTATTATCACAAAACTACTTAAGTGCAGAAAAATAAAATCAGGAAAAATAAATTTGAGGAAGTGCAATTAAGACTAACTTTGAACAAATGGGATTTTATATCCTTGTTCTAATTAAAAACAAACAAATAAAAAATAAACATCTGTTGAGATTACTTGGCTGCAATTAAAAAATATTTGGGGTTTGCTCATTCAGTTATGCCTCACATATTTATCTTATAAGGGAAGCTGACCAAATGTGAAGGGTTGGCTGCAGTCTGCAGCATGTCAGCACAGTGCATGGATAATTAGGACACCAAACACAAATTAGTAAACTTTGAAGCTCATCCAAGCCCGAAGTATGAGATAAGATGCAATTAAAATGAGACTATGAAACTTTATTGTGAAATATAAATGTTTTATATCCCAAGAAAAGCTGAGAACTAAAGAAGTCTCCAGAGAAATCATTCTGACGTTTCCTTTTAGCTTTTTAATGTTTCTCTTCTTTGGATATAAATTGTTTTTGTTTAAAATTGTCCTTTTATGTGATATGACATGACAGATTTGCACAATCTAAAGCATATTGGTATTTTAGTTTAATCCTTCAGAAAAAAGGTAGGGGGAGGCCATAGTCTTCACAATCTAGGCAGGATTAAGAATAATAAAAAAAATTGAAACACATTGCAGAACTACTCAACAATGGAAATGTATTTTGTATGATGGGAATATTAGTGAGATGACTCCAGTGACTAAGCAAAATGGTTCTGGTCAGAAATGTGTAAGTACAGATTATCAAGTTTATTAATGGATTGAAAGTAGCAATATAGCAATATGGACAAGATAGGTAGGTAGATAGATAGATAGATAGATAGATAGATAGATAGATAGATAGATGAGAGATGATTAACTATAGTGGAGAATCTATTTCACAAGATGAAGAGGCTTGATTCAAGAACTTTTACTTAATGATTTTACTAATTTAATCAGTACTAACATAGTGAAATGTTGAGAAATAAATTTGGTTCTTGCATTAGTTGAGTATACCTCATGTTGTGGTTCCTGAATTTTAGTGTTTATTTTAATTACTAGGAAACTTTAAAAAAATCTTGCCACCTGGTTCCCACTTAAATCAATAATAAAGTCATTGGCATTGCATCAAGAAAAGTTTAGGCCATTTTTGTAAAGCTTTCATGATATTCTAAAACTCTGTCAAAATTGGGAAGCACAAGCTGATGGGCCCTGATCACTGCAGAGATTTAGTGCACGGGTGTTGTGGGAGGTCCTTCCGCTCCTCCAGCCAATAGTCGCTGAGATACCAGCCCATTGGGGCATGGTCTCTCTCTTTAAAAATGCGGCCACTTCCCTCCTCATACTCTCTTTGCTTCCTGCTCCACTTCCGGCGACTGGACTCCTTCCTGATTGCGCAGAGGGCTGTTGTCTGGGACGGTGATCTGTAAGTTTTTTTTCCCCTTTAAATAAATACCACCCTATTAATCATAATTCCAAACTGGTATGGGATTGTTTGTGATTTACGCCTTCATCATAGGGGTAATCATATACGTGACAGAGAGGTTGTTCTAGCCTTTGGAAAAAGATGGTTTGTCTAAGAATTTTCAAGTTTCCATCATTAACTGTAAGCTATAAATAAGAATGAAAATGCCATCCTATTATTCTGCAATATGCATGCAATAGAAGTTATTAATTAATATCAAAATGATACTAGTTTGTGAATCAATTTTCTCTGGATTAAAACAGAAAGAATTAAGATTCAGAAGGTTAAAGGAAAAAAAGAGAAAACTTAAAAGGCTCAGGAAGTATACAATTAACAAGTTTCAGAAAATTTCACTAACTTAAAATATTTGTAAAGCCCTGCATTAATTTTTAGAAGTAGTAACAACAACCAGGGAAAGAAATTCTGTAATTTGGCAAGCTACCTGCAAGTACTTCATACAGTTCCAGGGATTCAACTCTCATGAGCCATTACCCGTTCTGGGTGCAATGTCCATTGATGCAACTGCCTTTGAGTATCTATGCTTCTATAAGTAACCTCAATAGACTCTCTCATTCACTAAGTCAGACTTAGGTGAAAACATTAGTTGGGTTTGCCATCAGTGCCCTAAATAGAGTGAACAGAAATTTGTTTACATCTCCCCAAGAAACATTTTACAATATGATTACATATAGAAAAATACCAAGAAAATGCATAATACAAATTCAGATATGTGGGAATTTAATACTCAAAATTTGGACAATGCTGGGGCTAGGTATGACCAACTGTCCCTCGGGGTCTTGGTGATGAAATAAATTCTAAGCTTTTGTTCCCTGCCAGAGTTCTGTTTGGAAAGGGCAATAACAGACTAGTATTTTGGCTCTGGGAGGCATGGGAGATAGGGAGCCTGAGGCTTCACAGTTTCCTTCTACAGCTGTGATGTGAAAAGTTTTGCTTACTATAATCTGCATGTGCTTTGTACAAAAAAAAACTTAGATGTGCTCTGGCTCCCTGCAATTCAGCGATTTGATGCTCTTTACTGACTTGCTTTCTATTTCTCTGTTGGAGGGGTACAAAAGGGGCTGCGGTGGGGTTCAACTTGATGCTTTGGGTTTCCAGCTTTCACAGTCTTCCTGAGTCTTGCTTTTAACTGTTTCTTTTTCTCATCTTTTGTTCTCTCACTCAGAGTCCCAGGAAGAACTGTTTGTCCAATTCAAGACATCAAAATCAGTAGTTAAATGAATATATTAATACACAATTCTACCATGTTATATGAGATAGGTCATTGTGGAAGATTACTATGTCAGGACCTATGGGAGCTTCTATCCTTCAGAAAATAGATTACACACTGGCAACTAAAAATTTGCAACATGCTACATAGGATGAAGGGAAATGTACGGCTATTATTGGTGGTCAAGAGTTACCAAAGGCCTCAAAAATGTCCCTATAGAGATTTCTGAGAGGGGCTAACCAGAAGTGCAATATATTTCAGTTAGAAAAAATTTAGAGTCATTTTTAGGAGGAGTTGAGGATTGGAGTCTTAAAATTTAGAATTTGTTCTTTTAACCAAAAAGGCAAGGAAAATGTTGAGCTTGTATAACATTGTACATTTTTAGGTGGTCAATAGTTTCTAGAAAATGGTAGTTTTTATTTCAAATTGCCTTTCTTTTGCTATTAATTTTCCAGTATTTAAGTGAAATAATCAAGGATAGAGTAATGGCTTGCCTCTTCTCCAGCTTTTTGTGATCTCCTTGGTATTTATATCAGAAGAGATAGCAAATAAATCTTCTCAATGGAAGACAATAGTGTGAAGGTGTCTTATCTGTGCACCTGGGGAAAAGCATCCACAGTAAATACTGTGTATACAAAGACTGATTATGATATTCTGGATATTTTGGTGGCTCACAGGCAAAGATGGCTGTGTCACCTTGAAGGTAAACATAACTGTGGCCAAGGGTGACCATACTGGACATGGAATAGAGACTTGTAGCCAAATCTATAACTACAGAATGCTCATTCTTCTATTGCTGTTTGAATGAAGTCAATGCTTTCAATATGTTGGGTGGGATGTTGAAGTATTCTGCAAGACAGGGTCATCCTTCTTTATGGCTTAAGAACAGGCTAGGGTAAACTGTCAAGTGACAAAGCAATACAGCTTATCATCCCATCAGTAAATATAGTATGGTCTCCACCTTTGTCTCCCTGTTGCAATTTAGAATGGGACATTTTAAGTATTTAATAAGATCCCATTTTATTAAGTCAATTTTCACATGCCAAATTCTTACTTTGTTTGTAATTTATTACTAGTTGTGTCAAAAGCTTTTTGCCTTCTCTGAAAGTTTTAGGACAATGCATATCATGACCAGCTGTCTCAAAACCTTCAAGGGATTCACTTTTCTCCACTGTCATGATTTTATATTATAGGAATCCTGGGGTTATAGATGAGAGGTACCATGTCTAGGACTGTGTTTGGCTTCTGAGTATCCACACTCAGCTCCTCATGTTTGGATAGCAAGCATTTTACCCAGAGTCATCCTTCTAACCCAGTGGTTCTCATCCTGTGAGTCATGACCCCTTCTGTGGGTTGGACGGAATGACCCTCCACAGGGGCAGTATATCAAATAAATAGTCTGAATAACATACCTCTACATTATGATTCATAATATTAGCAAAATTACAGTTATGAAATATCAACAAAAATAATTCTGTGGTTAGGATCACCACATGAGGAACTATATTAAAGTGTCACAGCATTAGGAAGATTGAGAACCCCTCCTCTATCCCTACATCTTTCTCTAATGTTGCATTGGTCTAGGTTTCATTGGGATAGATAGAACATGATTTTTGCCTTGAAACTCTGCTAGCAACACATTAGTTATACAAAGCAGTTTATTAATCATATAAAGGTAAACTAGGAGGCAGAGAGGGTTCTGTACTTTTATAGGGTCCAGAAGTTTGGTGGGCAGGTATTTTATGAGGTGAGAATTTCCAGTCACCACCAAAAAGAGTGTAGGTTTTCTTTCTTTTTAAAGGTGTATTTATTTTGATTCATGTGTGTGCAGATTACTTGCATGTATGTTTGTGTATATTGTGCCTGCATTGCCATGAAGGCAAGAAGAGAGCATCAGATCCTCTGGAACTGGAGATACAAACATTGAAGATGAATGGTTGCTGGCAACCAAACCTAGAATTTCTACAAGATCAGCAAGTGCTCCAAAATATTGAGCCATCCCTCCAGCCCCAGATAACATAGATTTTCTTATGAGCCTATTTAGCTATGGAGCCAGAGTGAACGAAGAGGTAGAACTCAAAATAATTTATGAGTCAAACATAAAAATGCAGAATCAAGGCCATTGTAATGCCCTTAAGTAAAATTTAAAAATTAAGCCCTGTGAAAATATTACATATTCAAAAATAAAGTCAAGCTCTTATCTTCTACCAGATTGAAAATGATGAACAATTTGCTACAGGTGTTGGAGACCTAAAGTCTCAATTCATAATTCTTTTAAATCTAAATTATTTCCATTGAATCTTTTCTCTTGCTAAAAACAAGGTTAAAGGGAAAGAGATTTATGCAAATCAGAAAATCTTAGCCATTTCTACTAACTAAAAGAAGTGTTGAAACTAAATCTAGAAAATAATTCATGTACTCAATACAAGATTAAGAAATAATCTTTTCATTAACAATTGTTTTTATTATTTTTTTAAGACTACCTGGATTTAAGCTTTAGCATGTTCACCTTTATACAGAACTGAACTTCCTCTTATGTCTTAGCTCATCGTTCCTCAAGTAATCTTTCATCTTTTCAGATCTCTTTCTTTATTTAAAAAATTATTATTTCATTTTTCATTATATGTGTTTAGTCAATTGTATGTGCATTCTGTGTGTGTGTCTCTGTCTCTGTATCTCTCTGTCTCTGTCTGTCTCTCTCTGTATCTGTGTGTGTTCTCAGAAGCCAGGAGAGTCAGAATCCCTGAGGTTGTTTTTAAAAGTAGTTGTGAGAAATTTAATGTAGGTGTTGGGCACCAAATATGGGTTTTCTAATAAGTGCTCTTGACTACTGATCTGTGTTTCCAGCTCTGAGCTTAAAGCTTTGAATAAGACGGAGGCTATTTTTGCTGCTGCTGTTGTTGTTGTTTTGTATACTGACTAGGGTTTTCGGGCAAAATGGAACCAACAGAAGAAAAATATATAACAAAGGATATAGATTGGTTTACAAAGTATAGTCTTTGCAGACCAACAATGGCTATCTGAACACTGGGAGATTGAGAATCTTGTAGCTTGCTGCTCCATCAATAACTGCATGCTCAGAATTATGTTTGAAGGCCTGAAGGATTCCTGGAGGGCCACTGGTCTTCAATTCAAATTAAAAGGAAGAAAAATGTAGGTTCTGACTGTGGTGGACAATAGCAGTAGAGATTAGATACACTTAGCTGCAAGGTGCAAAGATAGACAGGCAAAAAAGCAACTGTTTGACCCTAGACTGCCTCTTCCTGGCATGCTGTTAGAAGGTACTATCCATCCCAGAGAATCTCTGCCTCTCAGTTAACTGATTCAGGAAATTCCCTCAAAGATTTACGTAGAGATGTGTCTGTTTCTGAAGTACGTATCCAAAGAAGCTGCCAATTACTGGGATGGAGCTTAGATTGCTCACCTGATGCTTGATCAATCAGAAAAGCAGGTTCTTTACTCTCTGATGTCCCTCGTTGTACTTTCAATTTTTCTTTCTTTTTTTTTAATTGAGAAAAGGAAAAAAAAGTTTCAGCCTCCTCCCAGCCTCCCATTTCCCTCCCCCTCCTCCCACCTTCTTCCCCTACCCCCACTCCTCTCCCCCTCTCTCTCCAGTCCAAAGAGCAGTCAGGGTTCCCTGCCCTGTGGAAAGTCCAAGGTACTCCCCCCTCTGATACTTTCACTTTTTCATATCACATTTCCATTATCCATCACTCAGACTTTTTCCATTTTCTGTAACCTGTGTTGAGTTCTCCAAGGTTGTTTCTGTGCTACGTTTTTCAGGCCAGTTTTCTCCTCCTAATGAAGTTTTGTTTTTCTCATTGGTTTTATTTAGACTGTAAAGAGGTTATAATACAGAGAGCTTTAATCTTCTCATTATAATTTTTAAAATACTCCCACCGACTTGCCTACAGGTCAGTCTAATGGAGGCAATCTTTTTTTTTTTTTCAGTTGAGGTTCCCTCTCCCAGATGATCCTACTGTATTTCAAATTAACAAAGCAACCATACCCAGCAGCTGCATCGATTCCACCTGCCAAAGTCTGTGCCCCTTGATGGGTAATTCCATTTTCACTGAGCTTCCCTCTGATGTTAGGTGATAAGAAGCCCAGCCTCAGGCCAGGCGGTGGTGGCGCATGCCTTTAATCCCAGCACTTGGGAGGCAGAGGCAGGCGGATCTCTGGGAATTCGAGGCCAACCTGGTCTACAAGAGCTAGTTCCGGGACGGGCACCAAAGCTACAGAGAAACCCTGTCTCGAAAAACAAAAAAAACCAAAAAGAAAAACAAAAGCCCAGCCTCACCCACATAACGGTAAAGCAAGGCCACGGCTCTTTCCTCACCCCTGCACAAACCCAAATGGCAGTTCCTCTTCTGTGAATTTTTTTTTTTTTTTTTTTTTT
>NW_004949098.1:7406114-7440992 GCF_000317375.1 Microtus ochrogaster
CCAAAGCCACAGAGAAACCCTGTCTCGAAAAACCAAAAAAAAAAAAAAAAAGGTGCTGGTGACTATGAAACACCATCAATAAAATTCACTCAGAATGCAACATTAAAAGTGTGAAATGAGATGTGCAAATTTTAAGAAAAAAGCATGGGAACACGTCTTTGTGACTGGATCAGGCAAAACTTTGTGTTAGGACATTAAAGCACCAGCATGCTTCAGAGACACCGCCAAGGAGAGTAAGGCAAGATGGCTAGAAGAAGAAAATACTGGCACATTCATGTGCCTGATGAAGAACTCACGTCCAAGACATATAAGGGACTACAAACACCATCAAAAGGTTAACCCAATTTAAAGCCAGAGAAACAATTTATCTAGACCTCCTCTATGAGATAAACTAATGGCCAGTAGGTCCATGGAGACCCCTGTGCTCCACATGTTAGGGGAATGCAGATGTGATCCACACACCACATCGAGTAAACCTGGTTTAGTTTAAAAAGTGGAAAAAGAGGCTGGTGAGATGGCTCAGTGGTTTAGAGCATTGCCTGCTCGTCCAAACGTCCTGAGTTCAATTCCAGGCAACCACATAATGGCTCACAACCATCTGTAATGAGGTCTGGTGCCCTCTTCCCGCAACAGAAAGAAGGGCAGGGACAGGAGTGAGGGCTCAGTGTAATGAGGTCTAGTGTAGACATATATCCAGCCAAGGGAATAAATAGGCTGGGAAAGATATCAGAGAAACGGACCATAGGGCCATAGGGTGGATACAGTAGCCAATGACATTGGTTTAGAAAAGTCCCTGGTGTGATGTTTTAGACTACAGGCTCAGAATTGGGGGCTGTGTGCATGCATGACATTCTTAAACTTTTTATTGAAGTGGACGAATTTGCCATAAGTGAGTTATCCATTCCTTTCCCCTCTAGATCCAGAGCACATAAATATTCAAAATACATTTCATATTTTAAACGTGAATTCAAGATTACTAGAAAAGGTAATCTTTCACAAGTTAATTGGACTATAATTCACTGGACATTTTTTATGGAGTTGTTTATGTTTTTGGTGATTTATATGGCTGTGTAATTGATATGAATTTTGATTTTCCCCTCTCATTTCTAAGATGCACAGTTCCAATGAGACAGTTCCTTATTTTAATGAGTTTAAAAGCATCTTGATGAAGTTGTAGATTCACATAATCCTAAATTTTTATTACATTTATTCATTTGTGTACCTACATGTGCTTGTATACATGTGGCTGTGTACATGCCATAGCATACATATGTGACAGTCAGAGAACAACTTTCCGGAGCCAGTTCTCTCCTTCCATCGTGTGCGTTCGAGGCCTCAAACCCAGGTCATCAGACTTGGCAGCATGTACTATAACCTGCTGAGCCACCATACCAGCCTGTCAAACACGGTTTTAGGAAAGAAGAAAAATGATCTTGTGGAGTCATTACCCAGGTTCTCTCAATAAGATGATCCTAAAAACTATAGTATAATATGGTTGTATTGACACTCAGAATATTCCCATCATCATAAAGGTATTGTGTGTTTCCCTTTTGACAGGCAAAGTCATTTCTCTCACTGCCCTACTTCCTTTGTAGCCTATGGCAACTACTAATTTCTTCTTCTTTTTAACATTTTGTTATTTTAAGAACGTTAGGCAAATAAAAAACATTCAGTTTGTGACTTTGGGAGACTGGTTGTTTCTTCCTTCCTTTTCTTTTCTCCCTTGTTTATAATGCTCTTAACTTAGTCTTGATTTCAAAAAATATTTTGCTCGTGTGTGTGTGTGTGTGTGTGTGTGTGTGTGTGAAAGAGAGAGAGAGAGAGAGAGAGAGAGAGAGAGAGAGAGGGGGGTTTGAGTGTTTGTGTGTGTGTGTCTGCATGTATGTACCACAGCATGCAGGCACAGATCAGAAGGCAATTTTCAGAAGTAAGTTCTCTTTTACTTTTATGAGCATTACAAAGTTGGAATGAAGATCACCAGGTTTGGTGATCTTTATCTTTATATGATCAGCTTTATTTTTTCTGCCTCTCATTGATTTGGAAGTAGCCTTCTTTTATGTGCGTAATTACTCTCAGATTTGTCTAAACTGTCTGCATCAATAGCTTGTGCCTTTTCTTTTCTACATGGTATTCCATAGTGTGGTTGTCACATAATTTTTCCATTTACATCTTTCAAAAACATCTGAGTTGTGTCCAGTTTTTAATTTCTATGCACAAATCCACTAGAAATTTTATTCAGATATTTAGTGAATGAGGGAATGTAAATTTGTATGTGCGTTTTTGATAACACATTCAGGAAAATAGCCTGAAAATATGAGTTGGTATAATTCTTAACCTGTGTATTATAATTTTATCAGTGAAGTTTTCTGGGCACAAGTTTTCTTTTTGGGGGTGATATATAAATTACAATTTCAATTTCTTTTCTTATGGCAGGACAATTTTAATAGTCTATTTCATGTACGCTGGCTTTATATTCTCAATGTAGCTCACAATTGGCATTTAGTGACTTTTTTTTTAAAAAAACACATATACTACTACTGACTACTGACTTATGTTGTATCTATGTTCACACAATTCTCCAGTCTTTTCTTTCCTGGAAAGTGGTGGCCTTTCTCCACACTTAGGATTCATTGATATTCTGCAGTTCTATAATGGCTTTAAGAAAAGTCAATAATTTCCAGCTTATCTAGTCTCATCCTCATTAGGAAATTAGAAATGTGTAGCTCTCTCTGTCACTAAACTGAAGGTTTATGCCATGCATTGTAGCATTTCCTTTCTCAAGAATGTACTGCAAATGAAATATGATGATGACCAAATAATGGTAAAAATGTTGCAATACAGTTTAAGTCTATCCATCCACAGCAGCCTGTTTCTGTTATATATAGCCTTTGAAAGAGAAAGGGAGGGTGTCTTAGTTACCCAAGTTCACTTAGTCAATCAGTAACATAAGGAAGCAAAGCTAGAATCGGTGAGCCCAAGTGTATTACTCTTCTGCCTCTTATCTGCTGTCTCCTCCACTTTCAGTCCCACTCATCTTAATCTGAGCATCATGGCAGGTGAAGTGCTGTAGCTCATGGGATAAACTGCAAGAGTGGATAGAATCATGGGCCTACAGGAGGTTGAGAACTGCCCATTTATACTATATAGTGTATACTTTGCTCAACAAGGAGAAGCACCTCTACACCTGATAAAACACAGAGAGATTCCCTATGAGTTTGGGAAGGAATCAACAACATTTAGATTCTTAATAAGCGCACCAGTGGTCCGAGAAATTCTTACTTTTCTCAGCAGTATTGTTTAACAATGCTGCACCTAAATGGGAAGCTCCCCACCTTGTCTCTGTCTCTCTGTCTCTCTATCTCTGTGTGTGTGTTTGTGTGTGTGTGTGTTCCACCAGGGACCATTAAATTAGCTTTTTTCTATTCCAATGTGTACACATCATGACGTGATTGCTGTGGGTTACCAAGTTGACATTGAGAACTATGAAGTCCTCAAGTGATATTAATAGGCAGTGAAGCTTGGAACTTGATGCTTGGAACCCCATATAAAGCAAATGAGTAAGAAATATCATTAGGATCTTGATTAAAGGATTCCTTGTACTAACAAATGATCATGTTGAGAAACTAGTCATTCTTCTTGGGGTTCCAGTTTAGAATGAGTTAAATCCATTTCATGCCTAAAATTGCCCATGTTTATTCAGTAATAAAAAAGTATTCTCTTCACGAAGTCAAAAGGCCTCATTCTTAAAAGAAATACATATTTAATGCCAGTATTTAATGAAGTCAGCCTTTTGTACAGAATTTTTTTTGCAATGTGTTTTAATTGGAATTTTACTTGATCTTTTTGCCTTTTTGACACAACTCTGAAAGTCACAAAGACTATTATAACATTGTCATCACAGCCTCAGGATTTCACATTAGTTTTCTTAGCTTACAACTGATGGGGTCATTGAAATGTTCCAGTAACTCAGAACATGCAGAAAGGGTCAAATGCTGAGTGACATGTTTCAAAAAATTCTCTCTCTCTCTCTCTCTCTCTCTCTCTCTCTCTCTCTCTCTCTCTCTCTCTCTGTGTGTGTGTGTGTGTGTGTTTGTGCTTGAACAGATTGAGAAACCACTCAAAAGATTCTAAAGGAAATATATTTTATATACAATTTCCTGTCTCTTGATATTTTAAAACATTTAAGCATCTTACAAAGAATATGACAAATTCTTATCTACTTTTTTCCACTATTTTTTTTAGAATTTCATGCACGAGTATTGTATTTACATCATTTCCACCCACGCATTCCAAGCCCCCAAATCATCTCAAATTAACACTGCTTCTTTTTAATTACTGTGACACACACACACAAGATCTTCTGAGTCCATTTATGTGTTCATATGTATATACGTTTAGGGTTGATCACTTAAGGACTGGATAACCTATCAGGGGTCTTCTCCCAGAGGAAACCTGATTAATTCCATCTATCATTCTAATAAATTATACACCAAAAGTTTCAGAACTTCTATGAGCTTTGCTTCTAGGAATTTAATGATGATCCAACAGTGAAGATTCAGGAAAAATAAAAAAAAAAAAAAAACAAAAAAGAGATAAAGAAAGAAAGGAAGGAAGGAAGGAAGGAAGAAAGGAAGGAAGGAAGGAAAAACCAAAATACAATAGAATACAGCATTATATTCCTGATAGCTATAGAGAAGAAGGAATCATTGTGTAATAAGTAGATCATTCTATTATCGTATTGGGAAACATATCTGGTTATCAAGCGAAATTAGTTAAGGCAAAACAAAAGATAGAACAAACCAACAACCATCTGATAGTGAATTCACACACTCAAACACCCAACCCCCCCCAATACACACACTTACATCAATTTAAACATGGCAAGCATCACTGACAGACTTAAGGAATGAGTGGATTTTGAAATTACTGGACCAGAAATTTAGAGTCACTGCTTAGTATACCAAGGGCTCTGTTGGATAAGAAATACTAAACAAGGCATTACATTAAAGATAATGAAAATGTTGAGATATTATGAAATATAAATGCTAAATGTGGAACAAATAAACAGCAGCAATTGAACACCTACGAGTCAAACATTGACAACATTGGAGAGACTATTAAAATTATAAAATAATTTTTATGATTTTAGACAGTCCAGTTTTGATAATTGATTCAAAACTCACACTATGCTTTTGTAAAATAAGACATAAACAGTTCAAAAACAAATCAACCCTAGGGACATACAGGACACTATACCTAAGCAAAGGGGATAGACAATGTTTGCAGTATACATGGGATTTTCTTCTACATGAATCAAGGTCCCAAGCAAGGCTTCTTATCTGAATTCCTGGGTCCCTTCTAGAACAGTTTTATAATTTATGTTTGTACTATTTATGTATAACTTTGCTCTGTCTCAGAGTAATTTTTTCCTTACACCTGAGATTATGCTAGATCTGAAAATGATTAAGGTGGCAGATAAAGAGAACAGTGGTCTGTGTACAACTGACTCTATGTGGAAATTACTTTGGATTTAAAGACTGAACAGATGCGAAGCAGATAATATATATTTTGAGATAAATGTACAGTCTTTTGCTTAGGTGACTAAAGTTTTTCTATAGCTCTTGGCAATCTCAGCTACATCACTGTAGTATCAAGGAAGTACTTGATGGCAAGGGGATGTATTTTGAAAAACTGGTAATAGAGTATACTGGAGAATATCAATGCTTAGGAACATTGTACTTTCTGTTTTTTAAGGAAATTTTTGATTTTTTAAAAATCATTTTATAGACTAGTTTTTGTTTTTGATTTTGGGTATGTGTGGTATGGGTATGTACAAGTCCCAGAGGAGTCCAGAAGACGTGTTGGATGCCCTGAATCTGAAATAACAGGCAGTTGTGAGACACTGGGAACTTAACTGGATCCTCTGGGAAATCAGAAGGAGCTCTTACCCACAGAACCATCTCTCCAGCTGCAACACCTCTTGTTACTTCAGCTCCTGGTGATCTGATGCCTTCTTCTGGCCTTTATGGACACCTACTTGTCATGCTCAAGGTTCCAGAAGCTCTTTCCTGATCCATGATTGACAAGTCTGATTTTTGGAAATACTTTTATATTTATTATCTACTTTGAGAAAAAAAACAGTTCTTAAAGACATTTAGTATGTTATTTTGGGGGGTTAATTGGGCTAGAAATTTAAAACATTAAAACAATATACATTACAGCTCTTTGCATCTAAGGATCTGAGAACATTGTGCGAAATGGGGCAGAAATTTTTTATGTGCCAAAATACCATACATAGTGAACCACAGGCAAGTCTAGATTACTGGCATAAGAACTGGCTTGTCGCCGGGTGGTGGTGGCGCACGCCTTTAATCCCAGCACTCGGGAGGCAGAGGCAGGCAGATATCTGTGAGTTCGAGGCCAGCCTGGTCTACAAGTCTACAAGAGCTAGTTCCAGGACAGGCTCCAAAGCCACAGAGAAACCCTGTCTCAAAAAACCAAAAAAAAAAAAAAAAGAATTGGCTTGTCCCAGGGATTAGCCTTGAAATCATATACGCACATGCATTTATGCATACACATATTATGTAACAAATATAATAAAAGATAAAAAGCTATTAATTTAAGATGGGTCGTGGGTAGTTTAGAGAACAGGTGACTGAGAGGAGCTAGAAGAAGGATGAAAAGGGGCAAAGTGTTATAATTCTACCTGAAAACATTTTTTATAAAAATAAAATAAATAAGTAAATGAAAAAATAAAATATGTGAAAATTGCTGAGAGATTATTTTGAAAATTATGTTCTAGAATGTTTTAGAAATAAAATGCAAAAACCAAAATGCCAAGACAAAATAAATTGGTAGGACAAAATTTCAATTTTAATGTTAAAATGGTGTCTTAAGTCAATATTGCTAAAAGCATGGCCCTAAAAGATATATCTGTATCTTCCTCTCCAAGACCCAAGGAATACTGTGGAAAAGGGGACAGAACGTTCATAAGAGTTGGAAGGCTCAGAGAAATGACATGAAATCTAGTGTTCTAGATACAACATAGCTGCTGTAACTCTGAACACACACCATATATATTTGAGCGCACACACAGCAAAGAAGCAAGAGCAAAGCCATCTGAGAAGAAGGGATGAAGAGGAGCGAGAGTGAGATAAGAGGAATTAATAGGGTGGATAGGATGACAATTCATTGTTTAAATGTAGGAAACTGTCAAACATTTTAAAAATTAAATTTTGAAAGAAAAATTATTTTAATGTGGAATGAATAAGATTATAATACACAGAGCCTTCTATAAATCAGTGGAACACAAAGCACTGTACAGTTTCAGAGTCACATTAGCAAACTTGTAAAAACCATGAATAGAAATATAAGTTTTCAGTAAAAGTATAAAATCAGAGTATTACAGCAGAACAGTCATTCTGGGGTACTAGTACAAATAAATAACCATCTCCTGTGTTCCTCGGGGTGCTGAAAGACATATGCTTCCTCTTGTATTCTATAAAAATATAAATTTTATTAGGTATCAAGGACAGACAATAGCAAAAAACATTTGACAGTTAACTATGCAAGGATTAATTCACACATCATTTGAACAATCAATTGTTTATGACATTCTATGGAAGCAGAGTATAAGCTGTCATGAATATATTTGCTTGTGTGTGTGTGCACAGTCTGAATCTGTGTATATATAGAAGCCAGAGGTTGATATCAGGTGTCTTGCTCAATCACTTCATCTTACCTTTGAGAAAAGGCATCTCACTGTTTCTGGAGTTTGCCCATTCAGCTAGACTAAGCAGCCAGCCAGCTCCAGGGCCTCTCAGTCTCTGCATCTAAGCACTGGGAGTGCACGAGGAGCAATAGGCACTTGACTTTTATGATGTTTCTGGGGATCCCAACTCAGGTCCTCATGCTTACACAGCAAGAACTTTACCCACCCATCCAGTTTGCTAACCCAACAAAGGGGTTTTTAAGGAGGTTATTTGTTGCTATGAGTTAGTTGCTGAGTTTAATCCACATTTTAAAAATAAACTGGGTGTGTTGTCATATGTCTAAAATTCTACTGCCACAGAGATAGAGGACAATTCCTGGGCTCATTGGTGAACTTGTTCACCCAATAGTTGAGACTTGGTTCACTGAAAGACCTGTATGAGAAAATAAAGAGAGAAATGAAGGTGGAGAGTGATGCTGATATATCAGATATCAACTTTTGTCCTTCACATGCATACACGCAAATATGCATGGGCACCAGCACAAGCGCATGCACCCTACACATGAAAAGTAAAAAAAAAAGAAATCATTACATGACATTTTGAATATTATAAAATGATTACAACAAGTTAATATGGATTTGATGAGAAGTATATCCACCACACGATTAAACCACAAAGTTTGATCCAACCTGTCAAACAATGGAAAATAGTGTGGATTTATAGAGCAAACTGAAGATGATTTATACATATGTACAAGCATAAAGTTGTATGCATTCAAAGACAAATAAAATTCATGATATGGAATTCATACATACCACACACATAGGTACCACACACATAGGTTTTGGAATATAAGGTTTTATTACTGCCTGTTCTAGAAAAAAACAGGAGTTTCTACCTAGGTGTTTGATAGTGTTTTTGAAAATATGTTGTGATAAATGAGCTATGAATAATTGAAGCTTCTGTGGTGAAGGGCTAGTTTGGGTGGCCCTTCATTTAGTAGAACACTTAATGAGTGATTGCTTTACACTCTTACTGTGTATGAAAGTGTCCCTGAGAAAAGCCAGGGATAATTTCCAAATGAAGAAATAGTAGGTCTCTCTTTAGAGTAACTTTCTGTATTAGTCAACTGTAAATGATCACTTCCACTGTCTTTACCCTCCTTTAAAGATGAATTTTACATGAAAGTCATTCATGCAGCCAGCCTCATGACGTGGATGTTTAGAACATATGAAGGATTCAGGATAACTTTCCTGAATTTTCCTAGTGGACAAAATCTCAGGAAAATTATATTACTCAATAATTTGCTACACTACACAATTCCAAGCCAAACTGGCTGCTTACAGTACAATACCCCTGGTAAACTATTGCAACCTATTGCAAGGAAGAAAATGGAGAAAATAAAAACAGATGCGAAGGCATTCCCGGGTGAATTAGGAAAAATCTTTACCTGTCTCTCCCAATGGGCATCTTCAGCCTGTCCTAGTAATTTCTCTCATTGTCGTGACAAAACACCATGAGAGTAAAGCCATTTTTCCTTTGGTTTTGCTTGAAGGTATGGCCCACCATGGCTAGGATATCATGACTGCAGGAAACTGAGGCTGATGGTCATATTTCATCAGAGCTAGGAAGCAGAGATGAATGTTTTACTAAGCTTGTTCTCTCTCTTATTACTCCAGCAAGAACATAGAATGATAGTGCCAATATATAAGTTAGGTCTTCTGCATTTAATAAACTGAACCTAGAAACTTTCTTGAGATATATCCAGAGGCTTTGGTCTTCACAGATTCTAGAATAAATAAAACTGGTCGTCACTGTTAACCATCACTCTTTCTTAACGAAAATTAGAATAATTAAAAACTACATGAAAAATACAAATGAAAATTGTACTTAAAATTGTGTGCAAGTTTGTCCCTTTGACTTCTGCAGCTATGGCATCAATAGGTACTGAATGTTTTCATAGAAATTAACAGCCTCTGAGCTCCAACAAAGAATAACCCTTGTATATGAACTATTATCTTCATCGTGTTAACCAACTTGATTTACTATGGGATTACAACTCTTACCCAGCATCTCAGCCATTTTTGGGCTCCATTTATCCAAAAACGTCTTGGAAACTTTTGATGCTGTTTACAATTTGGCACATCCATCCCATCTACTGATCAGTTAGGGATAGGACTCATGAGCCCTTCCTTGTCCCATTCTTCCCAATTTTACTCATTGGTATCAATTCTTTCTTTTTATAAGTATTCAGATATACAGGTAATATTTAGTGTATCATTTATAACTATTAAGACATTGTTACATATAACATATACATATATAGATAGATAACATATATAGAGATGTGTATATGTGTGTGTTCCATGGTATTTTACAGTTTTTACTAACAATATCATTGTTACAGTATCAAGAGCTAATTCTGAATATATGTATTTCCTTTTGTCTCCATTTTCCTTGTATGTATTTGTCAGAGTATTTAGATCAGTAGTTTTCATTTTACTGTTTTTATTCAGCTATACATTTTTCTCCTTTTCCCTCCTTCACTCCTCTTTTCCCTTCTAGCCTCTCCTGTGACTCCCCCATGCTCCCAACTTACTCAGGATTTTGTTTTTTTCTCCTTTCTATGTAGATCTATTTCCGTTTCTCTTAGCGTCCTCTTTGTAGTCTAGGTTCTCTGTGTTTATGGACTGTAGGCTGATTTTTATTTGTTTTTTGTTTAAAAGACACTTATGAATAAGTGCATATTATATTTGTCTTTTTGGGTCTGGGTTACCTCACTCAATATATTTTTGTTCTAAATCTACCCATTTGCCTGCAAACTTCAAAATATCATTAATTTTTATCACTGTGTAGTATTCCATTTTATAAATATGCCACATTTTCTTTATCCATGCTTTGGTTGAAAAATATCTGAGTTGTTTCCAGGTTCCGGCCATTATGAATAATGCTGCTATGAACATAGTTGAGCACATGTCCATGTGGTATGATTGAACATCTTTTGAGTATATACCTAAAGGTGGTAGTGCTGGGTCTTGAGGAAGGTTGTTCCCTAATTTTCTGAGAAATTGACATATTGATATTGATTTCCAAAGAAGCTGCTCAAATTTTTACTCTCACCAGCAATGGAGGAATGTTCCCCAACCCCACATCTTCTCAAGCATAGGTTGTTATCAGTGTTTTTTTTTTTTTTAATCTTGGTCATTCTGACAATTGTAAGATGAAATCTCAGAATTGTTTTGATTTGCATTTCTCTGATGGCTAAGAATGTTGAACATTTCCCTAATTGTCTCTTTGGCCATTTGAGACTTGCCTGTTGAGAATTTTCTGTACCACATGTTTGATTGTATTATTTGCTAAATTGCTGTCAAGTTTCTTGAGTTCTTTGTATATCTTGGAGATCAGTCCTATGTCTGATGTGAAGATCTTTTTCCATTCTGTAGGCTGTTTTTTTTGTTTGTTTGTTTTTCAAGACAGGGTTTCTCTGTGGTTTTGGAGCCTGTCCTGGAACTAGCTCTTGTAGACCAGGCTGGTCTCGAACTCACAGAGATCCGCCTGCCTCTGCCTCCCGAGTGCTGGGACTAAAGGCGTGCGCCACCACCGCCTGGCTAGGCTGTCATTTTGTCTTGTTGACTGAGTCCTTTACTTTATAGAATCTTCTCAATTTCAGGAAGTCCCAGTTATTATTTTTTTAAGAGGCAGGTGAACCCAAAGAAAAACATATAGGCATCCTCCTGAATATTAACCTTCATCAGGTGGTGAAAGGAGACAGAGACAGAGACCCACATTCTAGCACTGGACTGAAATCTCAAGGTCCAAATCAGGAACAGAAGGAGAGAGAGCACAAGCAAGGAACTCAGAACCACAAGGGGTGCACCCACACACTGAGACAATGGGGATGTTCTATCGAGAAGTCCCAGTTATTAATTGTTACTCTTGGTGTCTGTGCTACTGGGGTTATATTTAGGAAGTGGTCTCCTTTGCCACTGCATTCAATGCACTTCCTACTTTCTGTTCTATGAGGTTCAGTGTGGTTAAATTTATGTTGAGGTCTTTGATCCATTTGAACTTGAATTCTGTGCATGGCAATAGATAATGATCTATTTGTATTCTTCTACATGTTGGTACCCAGTTATGATAGTATCGTTTGTTGAATGTCTTCTTTGTTCCAATTTATATTTTTTGCTTCCTTGTCAAAAATCAGGAATTCATAGGTGTGAAAATTGATATATCTGTCTCCACTTCGATTCCATGGTCCACCTGTATGTTTTAATGCCAATACCTGGCTGTCTTCACTATTGTAGTTCTTTTGTAGAGCTTGTACTCAGGAATTGTGATGCCTCCAGAAGCTCTTTTATTGTACAAGGTTGTTTGTGCTATCCAGGGTTTTTCTTTTTCCATATGAAGTTGAGCATTGTTCTTTTGAGGTCTGTGAAGAATTTCGCAGGGTATGTCATGAGCATTGCATTGAGTCTATGCATTGCTTTTGGTACCCTTGCCATTTTTACTATGTTAATTCTACATACCCAAGAGCATGGTAGGTCTTTCCATTTTCTAGTGTCTTCTTCAATTTATTTCTTCAAAGGTTTAAAGTTATGTCACATAGGTCTTCCACTTGTATGGTTAGGATTATGCCAAGATATTTTATGTTATTTGTGGCTATTGTGAAGGGTGATTTTTTTCTGACTTCTTTCTCAGAAATTTCTATCTTTGAGTTTATCATCTGTATAAAAGAGGGCTACTGATTTTTTGAGTTAACCTTATATTCTGCTACATTACTGAAGTGTTTATGAGTTCTATGAGTTCCATGGCAGAATTTTTGGGGTCACTTATATATACTATTATATCATCAGCAAATAGTGGGAGTTTGATGTGGGAGTGATTTCTTTCTAAACTGTTGCTTTCATTGGTTAATTAATAAAGAAACTGCCTAGACCCATTTGATAGGCCAACCCTTAGGTGGGTGGAGTAAACTGAACAGAATGCTGGGAGAAAGAAGCCAAGTTAGGAGTCACCATGATTCTCCCACTCCAGACAGATGCAGGTTAAGATCTTCCCTGGTAAGCCACCTCATAGGCTACACATATTATAAGAAATGGGTTAGATCAATATGTAAGTGCTAGTCAATAAGAGGCTAGAACTAATGGGCCTAGCAGTGTTTAAATGAATACAGTTTCCGTGTAAATATTTCAGGTGTAAAGCTAGCCATGTGGGTGGCCGGGTGCCGGGGACACAGCTCCACTGCTCCTATTACAACAGAGTGGCGCCCAATGTGGGGCACGAACCCACGACCCTGAGATTAAGAGTCCCATGCTCTACCGATTGATCTGTCTGCCTTCATTTACACTGCTACAGGAGTTTGATTTCTTGTTTTCTGATATGTATTCCCCTTGACCTCCTTTTGCTGTTTTATTGCTCTAGCTAGAACTTTTACTATAGAACTTTTACTATATTGAATAGATATGGACAGAGTGAAAAGCCTTCTTTTATTACTGATTTCAGTTTGATTACTTCAAGTTTCTATTTAATTTGATGTTGGATGCTGGCTTGCTGTATATTATGTTTAGGTATGTTCCTTGAATCCCTGCTCTTTCCAAGACTTTTTTCATGAAGGGGTGCTGAATTTTGCCAATGGCTTTTTCAGCATCTAAGGAGATGATGATGTAGATTTTTTTTTCAGTTTGTTTATATGGTGGATTGCATTGACAGATTTTCATATGTTAAACCACCCCTGCATCTCTACATTGAAGCTTACTTGATCATTGTGGATGATTTTTCTAAAGTGTTTTTGGATTTGGTTTGTCAGTATTTTATTGAATATTTGAGCATCAATGTTCATAAGAGAGATTGGTTTGTAATTTTCTTTCTTAGTAGTGTCTTCGTATGGTTTGGGTATCAGGGTAATTATAGACTCTTAAATAATGTTAGACAATATTCTTTTACCTGTTATTTCTTTGTCCCCTTTTCTTCGGCTCAAGAAAAATATCTCCACATGCGTACCATCAATCCAATTTGTTTACCTCTAATTTTTGGTTTGATTTTGGAAACAGGATCTCAGTCTGTTGCCCAAGGTCTCCTGGAACTCACTTTACAGGCAAGAATAGCCTCAAACTGAACAGTAATCCTCCTGCATTATCATCCTGTTCGTTGAGATCACAGACATGAACACTTTGTTCAGTTTTTTTCCAATTCTTTAAAGATTTGTCAGCCGACAGTTCAAGTATTTGAATTATTATTCACATTTTCTGCACTGGAGGATTTCAAGTTATTGAAAGTTTAAAAATAAAAGGAAATGGTGAAATTTGTCTGAGTTTTCTCCATCTGGAAATTTGTGAATATTATACCATTCACTTTTTTCCTATTTTTCTGCAACAAATGATTTTAAGACTAAGATTATACATGTGACTACAATATCCATCCACCAGTATCTGAGCCAAGGAAAGGTCAACATTGACTTTTAAGTGCTTATTGATTTGTTTGGCGCCAATCTCTGTTTCTTTTAAAGTAAAATTCCTCTACATAATTTTCCCACCATGGTCTTAATGGAGAGAAGGGAGTTCTTTTGGTCAGACTATTTCATTTTGTTTTCCCTATCCTCATTCCACTGAGACAGTGCTATTTGAGTGTTCAGGATGGCAGTTTGTATGCTTCTAAGCTCCATGACCCTTCTTGAATTAGTTGCAAGAATTTGTTTCCTGCTCTCTGTAGCCATTGTTTGAGTCTGCTCTGGTGCTAGGTGCACATTTGTTCTGGCTTTGTGGTGCTTAACCCTCTGGAGTTCAGTTCAGTTACAGATTTGTTTTCGGGACCCAAGGAGTCTTTGTGATGTGGCTTGCTAGGAAAATAATATTGCCTTTACATTTTTGCTTTGTAGCAACAGCTAATTTGTTAGACTGCAAAGCTCAGAAGCATCATTTACTGTGTCTTCTCTTATAAGAGTTTCTTTTAATAATTTCAAGAATGTTTTAAAGTGGTAACTCTGATAGCATCATATTTATATTTATTTGACAATTTTCTAAAACTTATGAAATACACGATGAAGAGTATATGAAATATATAAAAACAATTTTGAAAACCAAAAATCACTATGGCATCTTGACTCAAGTGTCAGGACTTAGGCTTCATCCTCAGCACCTCTAAAAATATAAAAGAAAAATATTTCTGTGCATCTGTGTACCATTATTGTATTTAATAAAAATGTTGCTTGTATCACAGAATTGTCTCTCAGCAATTACTACCTTGTAGAAACCTTTCTCTTCTTCATGTTGCCACTTTACTGATTCCTCATATTTCTCTTATAACTTTACCTTCAGTATTTGCATCTTAATAATATGCCATTTATTATTGCATGGGTTTTAGCACTGCAAGTATTGTCTTGCTGTAGTCAGTCTTGTTTAAGACCTCCAATGTGTTTGATTTTAGGCTGATACTTTGAGGCCTGATTAACAGATGAAATATACTAGCAACTATTCATCAAGATGCCAAAATCCCTGTGATAAACAACTTAGAGAAGGGAAGGCTTATTTGGGCTCATGAGTTTAGGAATTACAGGCCAAAGTATGCTGGCTCCATTGCTTTCAGGTCCCGTGTTAAGATAGAGCCTTCAGCTAGGCGGTGGTGGCACACTCCTTTAATCCCAGCACTTGGGAGGCAGAGACAGGCAGATCTTTGTGCATTTGAGGCCAGCCTAGTTTACAGAGCTAGTTTCAGGACAGGTTCCAATGCTACAGAGAAACTGTCTCAAAACAACACAACAAAACAAACCGAAAAACAAACAAAAAGATAAAGCCTTCAGGGCAGATGGGTGTGGAAGAGCTCATTTCATGGTGGCTGGGAGACATAAAGGGTAATCATTGGGGCTGAAAAGACATAATATTTCAGAGTGTGCCATCCCATAAATATATTGATAAAGTTCTAATCACCATATGTTAGTTACCACTCAATAATACCATAAACTGGGGCCAATGCCTATGATACATGCATGAGTCTTAATATATTCTATCATGTTATATCATTGTTTTATTAAAGTACATTAGGCCTGATTAAAGTGTTAGGTCTCTCTCTTTCGTGTGTGTGTGTGTGTGTGTTTGTATTACATACACATATGTAATTATAAAAATCATAATATAAAATTTTCCAAATTGATCTTGTGTTATTGTTTGATCTAGGTAAAATGGTGGCAAAGGGAGTGTAAGGAGCATGAGAACATTCAGGAATGGGGTGGTCAAGGAGGGAGGGGTAGAGTAGGAGAACAAGAAAAGAGATACCTTGATAGAGAGAGCCACTTTGGGGTTAGGGAGAAACTTGGCTCTAGGGAAATTTTCAAGAATCCACAAGTATAACCCTATTGTGGGGCAATGGTCTTATAATCTGTAAAGATTTATCACTTGTATTGTTTTAACAATACACTTATTGGCCAGTAGCCAAGCAGGAAGTGTAGATAGGGTGACCAGAATAGGAAAATTCTGGGATGAGGAAAGTCTCAGTCTGCAGTTGTCAACCAGACACAGAGGAAGCAAGATGAGAATACCTCACAGATAAAAGGTACCAATCCATGTGTTTACCAAAGATAAGAATTGTGGGTTAGTTTAATATGTAAGAGTTAGGTAATAAGAAGCTTGAGCTAATAGGTCAACCAGTTTATAATTAATGTAGGCCTCTGTGTGCTTCTTTAGGACCAAAAAGCTGCAGATCAGGAGGAACAGAAACCTCTGTCAACATAAGCCCAGTTAAGATTGCTGGCAATAGTGGAGAGGGTGCTTGAATTGGCCTTCTTGTTACCTACCTTCTCTGGAAGTCTGGTTAGGTCTTGATTTGCATCTAATATATACTTATGAGTAAGTACATACCATAGTTGGCTTTCTGAATCTGGATTACCTCACTCAAGTTTTTTTTTTCTAGTTCCATTTATTTGCCTGCAAATTTTTTAGTGTTACTGATTTTTATAGTTGAGTAATACTCCATTATGTAAATGTACCACATTCTTGATTCCTTCTTCAGCTGAGGGAGATCAAGGTTGTTTCTAGGTACTGGATATTATAAATAATGCTGCTATGAACATAGTTGAACAAATGACTTTATGGTATGGTTGTGCATCCTTTGGGTATATGCTCAGGAGTGGTATTTCTGGGTCCTGAGGTAGATTGATTCCCAGTTTTCTGAGAAATAACCTTATCAATTTGCAAGCTGTAAAAGTTTACACTGCCACTAGCAATAGAGGAGTGTTCCCCTTACTCCACATCCTCTTTAACATAGGCTGTCATTAGCATTTTTGATCTCAGCCATTTTGACAGGTATAAGATGATATCTCAGAGTTGTTTTGATTTGCATTTCCCTGATAGCTAAAAATGTTGAACAATTCTTTAAGTATATCTCAGCCATTTGAGATTCTTCTGTTGAAAATTCTTTGTTTAAATCTGTACCAATTTTTAATGAGATTACTTGATATTTTGATGGCTAGTTTTTTAAGTTCTTTATACATTTTAGATATCAATCCTCTGTCAGATGTGGGGTTGGTAAAGATCTTTCCCTATTTTGTAGATTGCTGTTTTGTCTTATTGACAATGTCCTTTGCCTTATAGAACCTTTTCAGATTCAAAAGCTTCTATGGAATAGACAAAGCTCCATAATCCTAATTTAGTTGAGTTTATTTTCAATTGTAATCCATGTTTGGGGAGATTTCTCATTCAGATCATGAATTAAAGGCATAATACCAGTAGTGAAGTATGGACTACTGTATTTAATTACTGTCTTAAAATTCTCTTGTTTAACAATTTTATTGAAAATTTGACATCATTGGTTATTGCTTCTTTTCAAAAATATTCACCTCCCAGATTCAAAGGCTTCAACTCCTAACTGAGATGACATTTTTGCATATATCAATTAAAAGATGTTTTTGTCCTATGTCTTACTTACTCTGCTGTTCTTCTCACTTCCTAAAATATTTCAGAATCTTTTTCATTTCACTCTTGGGTACTCATTTACTGCTTCTCAAATAAGATTTTTTTTGGATCTCTTGGTTTCATACCTCTGCTTTCATAGGCTTACTATGAAAGTAAGATTGAGTCTTACTTTTTTCTTCTATGCATTTAAATATAACTGTTTTAGGCTTTTCTCATACACTATCATCCTTCTTGATTCTCCTCACCTCACATTAATTGTTCTTGACAGAATTTCATTCAGAAAGGTACCTTCATAATCATCAAAAATAGAATTGAAAGGAATCTCACTGGTTTTTCTATGGCACCAATGAGTACTATTTTTCAGTCCTACCTATCTGAACAAATTAACTAGAGAATAACAAGTACATTAGTCAAAGAAAATTGCACAACAGAATGTGGTTTTACATGCAGAGTAAGATGCAGAAGTCAATGCTCCTTCATAAATTAATCAGACGACCATCTACAGTCATCAGTGCAGTTGTACAATCTTGTCTCCCCAGTGGTCATTAAGGCTATTCCTATAAGCTAACTACTCAACACATGAGTGAACTGAAAGGCTATTTGGTGGAAGGCTGTTAGACTCTAGAATTAGCTATTAAAAATTAGGTTATTCTTCCTTTAACCTCATCAGTTAGAAACTCTATAATATGAAACTTCCTCAACTAACTAAAAATTAAACTACCATTGTCCCAGTAGCTAGACTACTTCTGGGATCTAAGTTAATCAACCACAAATATATCTGCACATACTTTTATTGTAACACTATTCTTAAGGGACAATGTGAAACCAAGATGTGGAAACAGCCTATACAGCCATCATCAGACAAGTGAATAAAAGAAATGTGGTAAATGGGCAAAGTGAAATTTATTCAGCAATAAAAAATTGATATTATGTCATTTACAGAAAAAATGGATGAATAATATATAATCATGTTAAGCAAAATAATCCTTAGTGATATGGGAGTGTCATATATCAATCTGTTGATTTCATTGATTAATTAAAAAAGAAACTGCTTGGCCTGATAGGTTAGAACATAGGTGGATAGAGTAGACAGAACAGAATGCTGGGAAGAGAGGAAGATAGGAAGACACAGGCGACTCCTCTCCAGGGCAGATGCGATGAAGCTCCGACCCAAGATGGACATAGGCTACAATCTTCCTGGTAAGTCAACACCTTGTGGTGCTACACACATTATAGAAATGGGACAAGCAGTGTTTAAATGAATACAGTTTGGGTGTTGTTATTTCGGGTGTAAAGCTAGCTGTGTGGGAGCCAGGCAGGATGAAAAGCAGGCCTGCGCACAGCTCCTTCAACACCTTACTCAGAAAGATAAATATTGATAAGTAATTATCACTTTCCCTTCAACTTTTATATACTTTTCTAATATGAATAATGTAAGTTTAAACATAGATAAATGTAACAGAAAGAAGGGGGCTAACTATGTGGAAGGAGGGGGGAATCTAAAGTGAGGGGTGAAACAAGGGAAAGCAATAGGGGATAAGAATTACAACACAGCCTTCTGTCATATGAAAAATTTATATTTAAATGTGCATTTATGAAACAGGAAAGAAGAACTATTCAAGAAAAATAAGAAACTCAGCAGGAGTGGGGAGGAAGAAAGAGAAAGTTGAGCAAAGGAAGAATATAAGCAAAGAAAGTTTGATATATATATTATAATAAAATCTGCTATTCTTTTTCTTTTTTTATTTTTGTGTGTTTGTAATCTGCCTGCATGCATGTCTGTGTATCACATGTATTTGTGGTGACCACAGAGACCAGAAAAGGGTAATGGGTCCCCTGGAACTGTAGTTACAAAGAATTCTGAGCTGCCATGTGGGTGCTGAGAATCAAATCTGTTTTCTCTGGAATGAAATTCTTTGTTACCAAAGGAATTGTAATGAAAGGAGGGTCGTGACTTTCTCAAGCAAGACAGCCCTATGATGAAAGCATTTCAGAGGTCCTCTGGGTCTTCTGAGGAATTCTGATTACAGTTATGAGGTTACAATTTTCAAAACAAAGTCGGGATCTCATCTTTCACCAAAAAGGTCTGAAAATGTTCTACATTCAGTTGGAATTGTAACTCATTAACCCTTGGAATGACTCAATGACCTTGGTTTTCAGGAGAATCAGTCCTGCGGTTATGAGGAACAAGAAATTATTCCAACAATGTCATAGATTTCACAAAATCTTGGTTTTTAACTTGAGGCAGAGTTTGAGTTTAAATATTTGCTTTTTGATACTCTGTCGTTTAATACCATTTAGAAAACTTCATCTTTTCTTGTACATTAAGATTACTTATTTTTGTTAAACTGGTACTCTACCTATTCTCCTAGATTGGTGACCATAGTAAGATTTAACATGTATAGTTGAGGGTCTTAGGTAACTGCTCACACAGCACCTCATATGTATTAAACTGTTGTCCTGTGGTTCAAAACAACAGAAAAACAAAATGACTTGACTTCAAAAAAATCATGCAGGATTTACTGACCATATTAATTAATTATTATTATTATTTCCACTTAAGTCCACAAGAATTTCCCAGGTCAGCTTTTTCTTTAAAGAAAAAAAAACTTCCCCATCTTACTCTTTTCCTCACACTTCAAAGAAAAAGACTGGAAGATATATCCCCCAATTTCTGATATTCTACAGAGTCACATGATACCATATTCTACAATGTCATGTTAACAACATGCAGATTTGAAAGACAAAAATTCTGTGTTCACATTGAAACTAAAATATCACTTAGAGAAGACCATATGATCGTCATAAATAAGTCAAATCAACTGCAAAGACACACCGTTGCATGACAATCCCAGGGAATATCGAATAAAAATATTCCAGGCCAAGAGAGAATGCAGATTTCCACTAGTACTCCAATTGGAAATGATAATATCTTCAATAAGTCTATACCCTAGATAATTAGTATAAATATCCATCTACTTTACTGTGATTTTTATGCACTGTCTCCTGTCTCTGACCTTCTATCCTATATCCCTTTCTTCTTCACTAAGCTAAAGTGGCATTGGTCAATGGGTGTGTTTTTGTTATTGTGGTGGTGGTTGAAATTTCAATATTCCAATCCATTCTTTCTCTTTGTAGAATTGTTTCATCTTCATGATGAAAGGTATGTACATACTTCATAACTTTGGTTTCAGAGTAGAGATCTTTTCAAAGATACCCGCCAGACACTCTAGTTGTCTCCATTTTGTCACATTATCCAGTTTTACGTTCTTTGTATTTTTATCTCTTTAAAGGATGACATATATTCTTCATTAATTTTATGTTTTTGTTCACATAGTATAATTTCCACATGAACAAAAAAAATGTGTCTTTTCAGTCAATATCACCAATACCGAAAAAGTTCTCAGACAAAAAAATAAATAATTTTATCAGGCAATAAAGGCACTTGTTCCCTAACCCAGTGACCTGAGTTTAACCCCAGAACCCACATAATATGCAGAGAGAAGCAACTCCCACAAACTTTAACCTTCATATGTACACTGTGGTATATGTCTACATGTAAAAAAGACCACACACGCACACACACACACACACACACACACACACACACACACAACACATCCAGGCTCCTAGATGCAGTAATAATGAATAACGAATTTGAACATTCATGATCAGACTCCACAGACTGTGTTTGAATATGAGCAGGAGTTTAACATTACTACAAGAATGATAAAAAGTGAGTCAATGATGGGTGATGAAGAGTTCTTTTATAGAGGATTCACCTTTAATCAGCAAGCACAGCTGAACTTTCTCAAATGTCCTTCCTTGTTCTTTGACAGACATGGAAGCTGCTCTTCTGATTATTATCACTTGCTAGGGAAGAATTCCAGGAAGAAAGGGAAACAAGCGGCCAGAACACAGATTATGCTCAAAGTCTCCAAATGTGTATGGACCTTGAAGGAAGAGAAGCTACATAAATCAAATGATATAAAGAATAACCATTTTGTCTGTGCAAGTATTCAGAAATTAACCTCTCTGTGTGATTATGGAGCTCGGGGAAGCATGTTTTCTGAAATTTCAATATCTCAGGGCTGTGCGATAAGTAAATGAATTAACTGGAGACGCGATGAATGAGAAGGGATGACTTACATCTGTGTGTAGGTGTGTTGAGCGAAGTGGGGAGCCAGGGAATTGGAGCCAGCAGCTGTTGCTGCTCAGAGGTGACTCTCTCAAGAGAGTTATGAGTTAGCAGGTGCACTCCACACCTCCTTGACATTTGTGCTGGCTAAACTAGGAATATGAGGCGCTCAGAGGGAAATTGGCAGCTGCTTGTATAAAGAAGAAATAAGCACTTAGAAAGAAAAATGCTGCCGGCCTATATTATCTCCAGAATTAAGGGCCTGAGAATCAAATGTCCCCTTAATTTCTTCAGAATCAGGAAAAGCGTTAACTTACGTCAATGCTTTGGATGAAAGAAAATGGAGTGCATTGTTTTGTTTTGCTTTTTTTGAGACAGGGTTTCTCTGTAACTTTGAGGTCTACCCTGGAACTGGTTCTTATAGACCAGGCTAACCTCAAACTCACAGAGATCCACCTGCCTCCTCAGTGCTGGGATTAAAGGCATGTGCCACCACTGACGGACCTTGGAGAATGTTTTCAATCTATGTCGTTTTTTATTCATAGTGTGTATGTGCCTGTGTGAGATTATGTACATATGCATGCAGGTGTCTACGTAGGCAGGAAAAAGGTGTCAGAACCCTGGAAACTGAAGTTACAGACAGTTCTGGATCACCTCATGTAGGTTCTTAGAAATGTAGCTGGGTCCCTTGCAAGAGGAGTAACTGTTCTTCACTACTGAGCTATCTCTGCTGTGCCCACAGCATGTTTGAAGGTGAGTAGCTTCAAACTTAAGGAGCAAGAACATAGAAACCATATCTGCAAGGTATGGACTCTAATACTTCACTCATGGGAGTATAAATGTATGCAAACAGTCAGATGTTCCATGGAGAATGAGAGATCTTAGAACTTTCAGCCCTAAGTGGGATATCTCCATCAAATTCCTCTCCTCAGGACTGAAAGAACCTTGTAGAATAGGAGGTAAAAAAAAAAAGTGTAAGAGCCAGAGTGGATGGAAGACACCAAGAAAACAAGACCCTCTAAATCAACAGGATCCACACACTTATGAACTCACAGAGACAGCACACACAGGTCCTTTACAGAAGTGGCTACATGCACCCATTCCTAAATGAGAAGCTATCTACACTTAATAATCACTTGCAAGTGAAAATTTAGTTTTCTTCAAGAGAGTGTCACTTAGAAAATAAACTGCTCTTGGGGGTAGGATGCATGCCCATCAGTATATGTTCAACTGAAAGTGAACTTAGTAGTATCATAGGAGACTCCTTGTCTCATAATGTGGTATCACTACTTTAAATATTTTTACAAATTTTATTCTATTTTATTTTATACACATAGTTGTTTGTTTATATATTATAGGTTCTAGTTTAGTGTTTCTGTGGGATTCCTGGGTGTGTGAATGAGTGGATAATTGCATCTATAACTGTTTCCTGGGCCTTTTCTTGAGCTCTTTTCTTCCTTTTTTGTCCTATTCCAATATATTACATTTTGCTTTGTCTTATTTTATCTTATTTCATCATTATCCTTTAAAAGTCTGTATGTTTTCTAATGAGATACAGAACTAGGTGGACCTAGATGGGAGGGGAGGTGGAGAAGAATTTGGAGGAGTAGAGAGAGGGGAAACAATAGTCAGGACATAGTATGTGGTAGGAAAAAAAAGCTATCTTCAATAAAAGAAAAACATATCTTGGCCATGTCTGGTGATGAACACCTTTAATCCTAGTACTCTGGAGGTGGAAGCATGTAGATCTCTATGAGTTTGAGGCAAGTGTGGCTTCCATAGTTTTTTGTAGGCAAGTCAAGGCTACATAGTGAAATCTTGTCTTAAAAACAGAATCTTCATAATCTGTATGCAGCTATTGAAATGAGGCACATACAAATATGTGTATGCTGATAGGAGAAAATATTAGAGGTTTTTGATGTAAAAAATATATTCTGCAATTTTATAAGACAATAACTTTGTTACTCAAACAAAGACAGAGCTTCTAATTTTGAAATCAAATATAGTGTATAATATATCTTCAAAGGTAATTAACAGCAGGTCAAAATGAATAAGTGCTTTTTCTAACATCAGGGCAAAACAAAGCTGCCCCTGGAAGAAGGTGCAACTTGACAGATTGTTTGAGGCTCAAGTTTAAATTGCTGTCATCCACCTTCTCCCAAGCACACTATATTTAATGGCATTGGTCTCTTTTGGCATTTTCACTGATCTCCTGGTAAGTAGGAATTATCTGAAACACATTTGTTTGTTTCTTTTTTACTATTTTCATGAAAATTCATCAAGTTCCCTTTATGAACTACTCTAAGAGAAAAGTATAAATGGAATTTTATTTTCCCTAATTAACTGTACATAACCTGTTACCATAGAGCCCAAGATTTCCTTCTGCGGTACTTTTGTGCCTCTGCATTCCTCACCAACTTAAAGTCTTAGTAATGCTTTTGCTCACTGGATCCAAAAACAAACTTTGAATTGCTGCTCCTCAGAGGGAAGGACAGCAGAAGCTGATTTCTTCACTACTACTCTACTACCAGGCTAGACAACAAGGAAATGAGAAGACAAGCATGTCCACAGAAAACATGCACACACATTTGTAAAGATGCTTCCTATAGTCTAAGAGTTGTCCATGGACATCAGTCACTATTCCTTAAGAGTGAGAATCAGTCCTTTCCCATGTTGCTGTTAGTATTGACTTATATAAATTGGTTTCCAATTTACAAGTTCTTTGTTAGAAGCTGGACTCTAAAAAAGTGTGCTGGTGTAGGTCCCAAAGTGCTCAACCTCACAGTGTTCTTTCATGATTACCAGTGTGATGAGACAGTTCCAAAGTCAAGATGTTTCATTTTGCCCCATTTCCTTAAACAATTTAACTACTCCATTGGATTTCAAGGTGATTATCTATTTATGCCTCTAAGGTGATATTCTGATACTCCTCTTGCCAAATAAGAATTAAAAAAAAACAAATTTACATTTTGGCAGTCATTTCTCTTGGCAACAAAGAGTGCTATATGTGTAAAGGAAGTAAGTATAAATTATATATACATATATAACTATGTTTATACATATACATGTAGAAATGTAAATATATGCATGTATTTTGCAGAGACAGTTACAACATGGATAGCAAGAAGTGGATTACAGTGGGATTGAAAGAATGCAGGAATACAGGTTGGAGCATGGCTCCTCTCAATTCATAGTCCCTGCTCTGTTTTAATTTTAAATGCCATTATGTTATATTATTTTATTATCATAATTGAAGACAGTTTTTTCTTTAAAATTGAAAATAAAGGGACAAAAGAAAAACTAGAGAATGTTTCTTATAGAAATTTCTAAATACAGGGCTAGCAAATCAGCTTGCTTATTATAACCAGGAGGTCCCATAAATTGGATTTTTTTTTTGCTAGAGCAATCACACTATGCTTTGAATTCTGTAAAGACTTTTGCTTTTCTATAATGTACTCAAAGACATAACAAACAAACAAACATTAGTATGATGTTCATTATTGCCTCATTCTTCTTTAGATATGGCAGCAAATCTAGGGAATATAGTTTTGTACATTATTGGGTTATCATTAGACATCAATTTGTCATGAAAATGAAGGGAAATATCACTCTATTAGATAATGAGAACATTCATTTAACAAACACAGCACTGATATCACCTGAAACCAAGCATAATTTTCCAGGATTTTCTGGGACTTAAAATAATGGGAGAGTTGTCTTTAAAGAATACAGTTAGAGACACTTTGGGGGAAAAATAAAGTGAATTACACCTCTTTCTTTGAATTTGATGTTTGGGAATAAGTTCATTCCTGCAAGCAAGCCTGTGTGTAGAAACTGGCCACTCATGGGAAAAGAAAAGGAAATTCAACCATAATGTGTGTGTATGAATGAAACACTTCTGTTCTTTCTTGTCAGGCTGCGTGATCATAAAGTCCCTGTGTGGAATTGAGCTGTCCGGCTTTAGTTTTCAGGTGAGATGCTATGATCTCCCTGTAGCAACACTGCAAGCTGGGAGCTACTGAGGATAACCAGCTGAGTCTCTCTTTCCTTACTCGGGCACCTGTGAGAGGCTAGCAGAGGAGAGCCCATTGCTTTTGATGCATAAATCAGGAAACTGCAAGAAATTTACATCACCAGAAAGTTTCCAACCTACAGTCAGAACTTCTCATATCATTAAATTGATCCACTGATACTTGTTTTGATTAAAGCACCAGCTAAGTCATATGAGCATCTGCACTCGGCAATCTAACTCAAACAAGCATAATGAATGTTATCTTTTAATTTTTTATGAAAAGGCTTCATAATATATAATTAAGATGTTTTTTACATATTCTACTGATGAACCATCTGCAGATATGACATTTAGCATCTGTACTTAAAAGTAGCCACCTGTTACAGTCTGGCAATCCTAACGGAATCACTTTGGATAAATGGAACTAAGGATCATTTGGGTTCAGGGCTCTTCCTGCCTCCATCATCCACTTGACTTTTTTTTTTTAACTACAGACATTCTTTTAAGGTTTTTAAAGTCATATCGATTATCAGAGAAGCTTATTTATTTACTTATTTATTTATTTATTTATTTATTTTTGCAGTAGATGGCAGTTAACACAGAAACACATCAACGGGAAGAGAATGAGAGTATGGAATGTTTAACCATAAATTGGACATATCCCTTTCCTTCCAAAGTTTAGGAATCTTTAAGGAAAAGGGAATTGAAAGTGCAAGAGAGGTAGAGGATAGAGAGAAATAGAAGAATTGAAAATGGAAGGGAACAATTCCTCCTGGAAACAACGGGGAAGCTACCCATATGAACTCACAGAGGTCATGACATCTGCATAAAGCCAAAGAAAACTCAAGGCAGACAAAACTTCAGCATAGAAAGCAGTAGTTTGCACAAAGTCCCATGCCCAGTTGAGAAATTATTGGTAAGTGATAACTGTTGGGGGAAAAGGTGTCAGTTTTTTATAAGGGTGAGGCCCATCATAGATTTTCCATGTTCTTGTTGATAGCTACACACATTAGAGTATATTAGTATAACAAACTGAACTTGAAGGATATAAAATATTGAGAAAACACAAATCAGGTAGTTATGAAGGGAGATGAATATGATAAAAAATATACTTTCCGAAGTTCTCAAAGAGTTAATAAAAAGTAAAAAGCTATTTTATCAGCTGCATTTGTTTTCAAGCCAGAAAATTTTTAATATATGCACAGAAGGAGCAAAGATTTAGAGGCTAGAAATTCACTCCTCCCTTCATCTTCTTGTTTACTAGTCCAATAATATCTCCATCCAAATGTTCATAACTTTTTAATTATGTTTGTGCCTGTCACTTCAAAACAATCTCTTCAAAGAGTAAAATAAACATGACATGGTGATTGTGCCTGATCAGTAAAGGGATGGAAAATTTACACAAAGGGAAATTTTGTTAATTTTAGAGGTTTTTGAGAATGAACTGAGAGATGATAGCTGAGCTATTAAGATAGCATGACTCTGTGGGGAATAAAAGTGTGATCCTAGAGCTTATAAATTGCTGGCTATGGACAGAAAATCTGTGCACACTATTCTGCCCTAACCTTAGCTTAACCTCACTGTTCAGCCCACAGGGGATAAAAGTGCATCTTATAGAATCTAACTACTGCTTTGTTTTCTGTTCCAAAAAAGTACTCCAGAGAATAATGATATTTTTCCTAGTGATAGATTTTTGATACCTACAAAGACAGTAGAACAATCCATAATTCTTTAAAAATATTTTAAGTAAATTGTGAGCTAATAACAAAGCAAATAACTTCATATGTTACTGATAGGTTGTATGTGAGATCTGAATCGCGAAGCTTATATGCTATTTTTCTGTATAAGGTCTTTTTTGTGTGTTTCTGCATGATTTTGTCATTCCTATTGTCTTAGCTTCACTATGGCACACTGACTATTTTTCCCCATGTGGAACAGCAAAGCAGTTTTGTTGTTTTGTAAATGTTTTATATGCTAGGGTCATATGAATACACAGAAAGTTCCAGCAGCTCAAGTATCTAATGAGGTATGCATGTTTGAGTACACATATTGATACCTGCTTCTCCTAAGTAAGGTGGTAAAGAAAACATGCAGAGATAATAACAGCAGAGAAGGTTGCTTTGGCAGAACACAATTGAAGAAGCTATCTGATGATGAGGAGTGATGATGATGCATTAGGAAACCTGTAAATGATACTTGTTAGGGTAAGACAACCCTGCATCAGGTTCCTGGCGATAGAGAACAATGGACAAGGATGACATTGCCAATATACTCTGAGGCAAAGTCTTGTTGAATACAAAGATGGTGGCTTTACCTCAGCTGTTCAAATATTCCTTCTTTCTGGGATTCTTATATAGAATTAGGGACATATGATCCATACCCACTATGTTTATACATGTCTCTAGGTAGTTCTTCATTTCATGTATTTAATGATATATCACTGTTTAAGCGATTTTTATTTCCCACTATTGTAGACTATGCAACACAGTGTTGGACCTCTACATGTATACAAAATAAGTTTACTGTTTTAAAACATCATCTGTCAAATTATTTAGCTTTGCTAAAAAATGAAATATTCAATAAATTAACTTTTCTACATTGTGTAAGAGGCTAGTAAATAATCTAAATTAAAAATAAATATTAGATGTTGAATTGCTCTGACCAACTACAAAATAAAAATAATCAAATCCAAAATGATTTCCATGTCTCTCTATACAGTTATTGGTAACAGAGTAGAGTAGTAATGTAACTTATAATTATACATCTCTATAAATGAATGTTTATACATGTTTTCTTTTTCTAATATGTATTAGTTTCTTGGGCTATTTTGTCCAATGTGCTTTGGTCATATTCACCCCCCCCATCTCCTTCTAGATCCACTCCTCTTGTCGTATTTATCCAACTTTGTTTCCTCAAATCCAAGTTGTGAAACCTATGTATTCTTGACTGTTATATAAGCTTTTATATATGTACATGCATATTACATATATACCATTTTATAGACATATATGTCTGTTGTTGTTGACATGGTAAACTATATGTGACTGCCTCCATTTTAATACAGCTTGTATGCTCTATTTGATCTTATTTTCATTATGGATGGTCAAATATACATTTGATGGCTAAAGTCTCCACTTAACATGAGACCTTAACATCCCCTGCTCAAGGCTGATGAGGTGGCTCAGTGTTAAGAAAGTTTGCTGCTCTTCCAGAGAATCAGAGTTTGGTACTCAGAACCCATGTTGGATTTATCATAATCACCTGTAACTCCAGAAGCAGGAATCTGACATCTGAAGCAGGAATCTCTGTCCCCCAAGGGTGTTGCACAGATACACTTATTTACTAATTTTCTGTGTCTCTCCTTGTAGCTGAATCTATGGTATGATGGTTTGAATAGGAATGGCCCCCATAGACTTATATGTTTGGATACTTGGTCCATAGGGAGTGGTACTATTAAGAGGTGTGGGCTTGTTTGAGGAAGTGCTTCACTGTGGTTGCAGGCTTGATGTCTCAGAAGCTCAGGTCAGTTCTCTCACTGCTGCCCGCAGATCAAGATGAAGAACCCTCAGCTCCTTCTCCTGTACCATCTCTGCCTACATGCCACCATGCTTTCACTGTGCCTATAATGAACTAAGTCTCTGAAACTGTAAGCCAGACCCAATTAAGTGTTTCCATTTAGAAGAATTGGCATAGTCATGTGGTCATGTGGTCATGTTATCTCTTCACAGCGACAGAAACCCTAACAAAGACAGAAGTTGGTACCAGGGACTAGTGAATTGTTTTGATAGGCCTGGCAATACTTTTGTTTGGAAGAATGTGAACTCTGGAATTTTGGATCAGAAAGACAGTTGAATACTTTAAGTGGGGATTAAATGGCTATCCTTTTAGGAGCAGTGGTTCTGAGGGCAATTTACCTGTGGGGACATGACTCAAGAGGTTTCAGAGAACAATGTTAGTATGTAGTCTAGAGACTGTTCTTGTGATATTTTGATAAAGAATATATCTGCTTTTTGCCCTTATTCAAAAAGTCTGTCTGAGGGTAAAGTGAAGAGTTTTGGATTAATAACATTGACAAAGGAAATCTCAAAATAGCCTAGTAAGACTTTGTGGTGTGGTTACTGGTGCTCACTCTTACAAAGATTTATGATGAAAAGGAGCAAGCTGAGTAAATAAAAATATAACATGTACATATTGAAAAGAAAGGGGACACTGGGAAATAGAATGGAGCTAAATCTTGTGTTCAAGGAGATAAACAGATTAAAGGAAACCCTGATGTTAAATGGAATAAATGGAGTGGTGATCTCGGGATAAAACCACAACAAACTGAACTTTCAACTTGATACAAGGAATTAAAGAACAGCTTAGGTCCAGGCTAAACTCTGGGTACATCCCTTTAAGACTAGCACTCACGAGACAGACGCAAGCAGATCTCTGAGTTCAGAGCCAGCCTTGTCTACAGTACAACTATGGGACAGCAAAACTTAAGCAGTGAAGGAAACCATCAAAAACTGAAAGTTGATGAAGATGTAATTGTCCAAGGAGTCCATGTTCCAACCCCAGCTAGAAGCAAAACTTGGCACATTCAGCAAAGTGATTCTTGCTTTAGAGTCAAGGGTAGAAGAAAGGGGTTATGGAATCTTCTTTAGTGACTAAGGAAAGTTGCTGAGGTAATGAATGTGTCAGGGGTGTCCCTGAATATAGTCCAATAGAGACCACCATTTCATGAACCTTTGAAGTTGAAGCCTGAATAGCCTTGGAGTCCCCAACATTTTGGAGATACCAGAGCCAGGAGATATCTGTTGAGGGAAGCTGCTAACAGAGAGTGGAACTAGCCTTAAAGAAAGAAGTGTGTTGCAGTCAACAAACCTGAAAGAAGTTGGTGGTCTGAAAAGTGCTTTGACATCCAACATGGAACTGTAGAGTTTGGAGTTTGCCCAGCTGGTTTTCAGTCTGGCTTGGATCCAAAATATCCCTACTATGTTCTTTTATGCATCTTTTGTAAAAGTAATATATATCCCATGGAACTGTATGTTGGAAGTATGTGATCTATTTTTATTTTCACAGGGAATTGCAATTAAGAGTTTGCATGAATCTCTGAGGAGACTTTGAACTTTGGACTTTTAAGCAATGTTGAGACTATTATAGACAATGGATACTTTTGAAGTTGGACAGAATGCATTTCTGCATTATGTTATGTCTACAAGCCTAAGAGGGCCACACACTGGAATGTGGTGGTTTGAACAGGAATGACCCCCATAGACTCATATGTTTGAACACTTTTTACATAGGGAGTAGCACTATTAGGAGGTGTGGCCTTGTTAGAGGAAGTGTGTCACTGTGGGAGAGGGTTTAAGGTCTCAAAAGCTCAAGTCAGTTCTCTCACTGCTACCTGTGGATCAAGATGCAGAACTATCAGTTCCTTCTTGGATAAAAATAAATAGGAAGAAGCCTCAGAGTCAGAGGCTATAAGCCCATATAGTACTTTCTCCAGTGATGTGTCAGAATTGCAAATGTTAGTTACAGCCCATAAGTCTATTTTACTGAGCTATTTTAAACAGTTATTGAAGGTTATTGCTGAGACCCCACCAAATAGAATTCATCAAATTTTTATGTATTTTTTACTGAACATCAGTGATCTTCAACAAGGCAACATGTTTAATCCATTACCACTGCTAATTAATTGACAGAAGTCATAACTGAGATTATTGTCATGTGAACTCTTGATGATTTCTTCATTTCATATCCATTTTACATTATTTTAAACCAATATTGTTTACAAGTGTTAAATATGTAATATAAATCATTGTAATTTTTCTAGATTCCTGATTTTAGATTCATTCTTTGTGATTTATTTTTAATATAAATGATATGTTTCTGTGTATGTCCATGTTTGTATGTGACATGTGTCTGCAGATTTACCTGGAGGCCAGAAGAAGGCTTCAGAGCTGCTGGTTCTGGAGTTATAGGCAATTATGAACTATCTGAAATGGGTGTTGGGAACAAAGCATGGGTCGTCTGCAAGAGCAGCCAATGCTTTTAACCCACGAGCCATCTCTCCAGCCTCCAGGTGCTCATTATTTAATATAGTTAAAACCTAGTCCAGGTTATAGAATTGAAATAGACTATTTTAAATTCTTGTCAAATTAGAAATCATCAGTCACAGAACAAAGGATGCCAGAAATTCATCTGCCAATTTCACATTTTCAAACTGGCTGTGCCATGAAATCATATGATTCCCATTACACACTGTGAATATAGTGGTTTCAGAGTACTAGTTGGCCAGCACCTGTGAAATCATTTGTCAACACGATGTGATATGTTACACACACAGTATCTTGGAGGATAATCCTTTATCAATGTAAGCTCTTCTAAGCTCTTCTAAAGAAAACATATGTTAGTTCTGTATAGTATATTTTTCAAGTATTCTACAAAATCAATTCTTTTATTTAATAGAGGCAAAGAAATGAAAATATTGCCACTAGCTACAATTATCGAATCTTTTTCTAATTGAGCTTAAGAGCATAAAAAAGTAGATTCTGAAATAATAGAACAAAAATAAATGTTATAAATTAAAAAGGATATCACCCTGTCTCGAAAAACCAAAAAAAAAATGAATTCATATTATAAATAAAGAAACATAAAAGTGATATGAGAGCATTCACTTCAGCTCTTGGGGATTTAATTTCTAAGGGAAATTCTGTCTCTACTCCAAACAACTAAATTAGTGGTTACAGCTGGAGTTTAGGTAATAGAACATATTATTTGATATCTATCATATATAAAATGGTATAACATCAAGTATTAGTAGACCATGACCTGCTAAGGCTCAAGAATGTAAGAAACTACTATATAGGCTAGCTACTACATAGAAAATCAACAGTGGTTATAAACAAATTAGAAAACATTACTTGTTAGGCATTGTGACACAACTATAATCTCATTACAAACGAAACTGAAGTACAAGGATTGAAAGAGTACAAGTATGTATTAGAAAACAACCCCCCCAAACACCCCTCTAGTTAGGAATTATTATTATGGTTGGTATTGATTTTCAGCTAGATATGTAAAAGGCAGGTCTCTGGGTTGTCCTGTGAAGAATTGTAGAGATGATAGCTTACCCCTGGGAATGTCTTTTATAATTGTACTAATAACATTAAGAGATATAAGAAGATCTTAACTTGGATGGGACTGTTTCATGGACAGGGGAAACCCTTGACCGTATAGGATGAAGAAAGGAAGCTGACCAAGTTCTCGTGCATTTACTGCTCTCTTCTAGCTATACACATAATCTGACTAACTGCTTCAAGGTCCTCCAACTGTGATTTCTGTACCATTATGTACTCTAAACTTTTGGTTTGTCACAGTATTTTATCATACTAACAGGAAAGAAAACTAAGATAAACATCAGAAATAAGTAAATAAATAAAAGAAGAAATTACTTGGGTCAAGATAGATGAGATTTTTTTATAAAGAATTGAAGAAGGCATAGAAGAAATGAAAATAAAAATATGGACAATTAGAAATGCAAACAAAAAATCTTTATACATATGACTAACAATTCCCTCAACTATGTTAAAAATAGGCCACACATAAGGGATAGACTCTTACATTGCATAACATGTAAAACCCAAATTTATTCTAGCCTTAATATACTCAATCCAAGTTTGAGACAAAAGTAGGTTAAATATAAAAGAATGTAAAAGGATATCCAATGCAAAGTTTAAAAAATAAGGAAAGCAGGTGATGTTCAATGGTTGAGCAGTTCCCTACAAATGCATAACTCTGATCTCAGTCTTGGCAACACAGAAGAGGAAGAGTATGACAGTTGTTTTAATGTTAGACAAATCTTAGAACTAGGAATATAACTAAATTAAAAAGATCAAGTCTACAAGAAGAAACAATATGTCTGACAACTCCATTACATAACTACAAAGTTTGGAGATACGTGGAACAAAACAAAGAGAATTAAAAGCAGGAAAGTAGAGATGCATAAGACTCCGAGTGCAAAACAAATGACTCCTAGTACCTAGGAGACAAGAAGATACAAGAATCCAGACAGATTTACAAAAGCAGATTGATGCTATTAAGTTACTGATTTGATTTAAAATGTCGACACTTCCTGTCCACCTGATAGCAGAATATGACTGCTTTTCATACACTGATGAGGGCTCAACTGACAGGTGGAATTGTTATTATTGTAGACAGAGAAAAAACACACAGTGTGTCATTTTACAGCTTCTTAAAATGTGGATCATAGCACATATTCTTGTCCTGTAACTGAATCTGGGGGACAAACAGAATTTGTCAACTGAAACATTTTTTGAATGTGCAACAACAACAAAAACTGATTTAAATTAAATGGACAAAGCATCTGGGTTGTTTCTAGCATGCCTCTCCCATGTTGTGTCCATGATTTCACTGCATCCTTGACTCTGAAGCATGCCCACTCTGCACAGTTTGATATCACATCACACAAGCCAACAGTTGCTACCTGACACAACTTGACTCAGATTCAGGATGATCATAGATTATGGATTTTAGTATTTTTATCTTACACAGAAAACATTCTGTTCTTATAGAATGATAATGTTTAATTATGCAAAAACATTCTCAATATTTTCCTGTCATTCCTCATCATATAGTCATGAATTCATACATTTAGAAATATATTGCTGTAATGTTTAATTCTGGACATATCCTATGTAAGTTGTTCATATACATTTTGGAAGTGATCATTAAATGAATTTTGGTTGATGTTAATACAGGGTGTCCCAACCATTTAAGTAGCCATTTTATAATATGTATTTATGTAAAGTATTCTCAGCAATAACAACTACAAAATCAAAATATCAATCAACACTAAAAAATGTTGATGAGGCTTTACATACTTTGGTGTGAAATATTCACTTCATGATTTAAGTTAATCTATCACCTAAAAATGAACTAGCATTCTCATGTTATCAGTATGGAAATTTGCTTCCATCTATAATAAATGATAAAGATTATGTATATTAAAATATCTTTTTTAAATTTATTTATTTATTGAGGATTTCCGCCTCCTCCCCGCTCCCGCCTCCCACCTCCCCCCCCCTCCCCCGATCAAGTCCCTCTCCC
>NW_004949098.1:7442242-7449648 GCF_000317375.1 Microtus ochrogaster
CAACCCAATTATAAAATGGGGCCCTGAGCTGAACAGAGAATTCTCAACAGAAGAAGTTCAAATGGCTAAAATATATTTTATTATATAACTATTTTATTTACTTATAGGCATGTAGTCATATAAGAGGAGGTCACAGATAGAAAATGCTGAATACCTTTGTTATATTGAATCACAGAAGATTATATTAATATTTAGCCATCATAAAGATTTCTAGAAAATCACACACTATTTGAAAAATCCATGGACAAAAAAAATCACAAGGCATTTTACACTTATTTTGATTGCATGAAAAAATATATGCCATAGGCATAGCATTCATAAAGACACATTTATGACTCTGGTAAGGGTAGAAAAAAATAATTCTCTAACTTTGTACCATTGAAATCTAGAGGAAATGTAGCAAATAGTTGTTCTTTCAAAGGAACAACATAATTGGTGAATCTTTAGATAGATTGATTAATAAGAAATAAAAGAAACAAACGGTATTCAGATTCAGTGAGGGGATGCTACTTCAGCTCATGATTGCTGTGTGCCAGGCATCTGAAAAAGGCTTAACAACACCCATGACTTCTACCCACTAGATGCCAGTAGCAACTCATAGTCTTGACAATCAAAAACTGTCTGTAGACATTGCCAATATCTCTTCGGGCAAAATCACCCCAAGTTGAGAACCACCCCTACAAAGCAGAATAGATAGGAGCATATTTTAAACACAATTTTGGAAATAAGTTTAGATAAAAGTTCATCAAAAAAACTATCAAAATAAATTTCAAGAAGAAAAGGAAACCAATAAAATCCTCCAACAATTAAATAAGATGTAACTTACCTGAAACTTCTGTAGAACTATACATTTACAATTGCTAATGAGCCATGCTCCTCAGAACTTTTCATTAACTCTGATGGTGCTGCTCAAAAGAACAAAAATGAGTCTGGAGAATGAATAGAAGGTAATAGTTAGGCACTTAGAACAGCCAAGGAATGCCAGCTAGCCATTGTTCTGATGGAAAGAATTCCTCAGAAGAAGGATGTATAGGAAAACACCAGCAAGGAGAGAGTAAGAGAAAGTTGACTCCTATACCTGAGTATAAACTTAGTACAACTTCCTAGCTGATCTCTAAATCACGGATCCCTAGAGCAAAGCCGAGCCTTCTGGAAAGCAGCATCTAGAACTAAATTGAACTCCAGATGCACCACACCATCAGCATGAGGGTTGGAATTTCTGTCAAATCAAATGGATTGCCTGTTAAAACAACTGCTGACATTTCTCAGAGAAATATAACAGAACCCAGAGAACATGCAACATAAGTACATGATAGATCTAGTGTAAATTATAAAATAAGTGTTGCATAAAAAGCCAGGAATATATGATCATTTTCAGAAAAAGAGAGATGTGAATGAATCCATAGGAATTGTCAGAAAACAATTTCTAGGGCAGAGTATAAAAACATTCTCATCATGTTATAAAATAGTCTTACAATGAATGCATCATTGGTTAATTTTAAAATATGAGTAGGACATATTAGAAAACAAAATATTGCAACTGAAAAGCAAGTATTGTGTTTAAAATAAAATTTACTGAACAGCTTTGGAAGAGAAAGGACATTTGGGAGGAAGGAATTAATAAACTTGATAATGTGAAAGAAAAGCCACAAAAATGAACAAGAGTAATAAAAGGTGAGGGAAAACACAGCAAAACAAAAAACAAAAAACTCTTCAAATTCAAGTCACCAAATGAGAGAGAAAAACTTTCTACTACATATTATTTAACAAATAATTCTAATTATATGCTTATAAAAATATAATTCAAAAAAAGTTAGATAAATACTTGAATGTGAAGAAGATCTAAGCAAGCACTTCACAAAGGGGACAATAAGCAGATAGAAAAATGAACATCATTTGTCCTATTGGAATTCAGATTATGAAATATTTTCACAACCATTAGAAATGCCACAATTAAAATAATGCAAGCAAGGCTAACAATGGGCAGTTGGCATTTGAAGTGTTTCAAAGATCTCTGCAACGTTAAATGAATATATAGATACATACCAGTTCAGCACCTAGCCACATATTCAAAAGAAATTAGGGCATTTCCCCTGAAATATCTTATTCACATTTAGCACAAAAAGAGAACAACTAAACTTCTCATTAATAAAGAAGTAAATAGTCTATGATTACTATTATTTTAGTCAATGGAAATATTAATATTATATACAAACAACTAATTGTAAGGAACAGCAAATAGTCAGTAGTCATGTGTTGACTGCTGACTGATACTAATTTCCTAATACTCCCGTTTGTTTTGGTTTTTATTTTATTTTTAACATAGAAAGTACGGTTTTACAATAAAAAAAAATAAAGTTATCCTGGTAAGATTTAGTGAGCACATTTAGCTTGCTACATAGTTCAATTGTATGGGTTCATATGTGTGGAAGGGTGTTACTTTTCATGCTGTTGATGTGTACTAAAAATTAGGTGGAGCCAGCAGACTAGGAGAATTCTGGGAAGAGAAAAGGCAGAAAGACATTCAACAACCAGATGCAGAGGAAGGAAGATGAGAATTCCTTACTGAGAAAAGGTACCACGCCACATGAATTATGTGTTAATTTAAGTTGTAAGAGCTGGTTAGTAATAAGTCTGAGCTAATAGGCCAAACAATTTATAATTAATAAAAGCCTCTGTGTGTGTTTGGAACTGAATGGTTGTGGGACCCAGCAGGACAGAAACTTCCATCTACATATGCACATGAGTGTGAATACTTGCAGAAGCCAGATGGGCATTAGGTTCCCTGAAACTGAAGTTACAGGTGGTTGTGAATTTCCTGATGTGTGTTCTAGGAACCAAACTAGGGTCCCCTGCAATAGCAGCATGTGCACTTAACAGCTGAGCCATTTCTTGAGGTCCTGATTACTTATATTTTTAAAAAGTTTTCCGTTTTCTCTATGTGTGTAGCTAGCATTAGAGAATGGAACATACATATTTTAATAACATTAAATATGTTCTTTTATTTCATCCTTACATAAATACACATGTACACATACTTACACATGTATGTGTGTATTTATACATCCCTCTTAAAAGTCTCTGTCCTACATTCAAGCCTTTTATTTTATTTTGTAATCCACTGAGCTTCACCAGGCTGTTTGTATGACTGACTATATGTTTTTAATAATGCATTTTTATCTTTGTTGTACAGAATCTTATGCACATAAGACCAACGTTCTACAATCAAGTCACAACCCAATCCTTAATAGTATATTTTAGATGATTTAGTATCGTAGGCACTAGAAAATAATTTTTACACTAAAAGTACTTAAACTATTTTGATTGCCTTACTTAGTGAGCATCTCAGCCTACAGTCCTGGTACTATAAGGGATGTCTGAATGTCATTTACTTTCCCAAGTTTCTAAGTGGGGCATCTTAAGTCACCAACCCTAGTGATCAGGGACACTGGTACCAAACAATCATGCTTTCATAAGAATGGACTCATAGTCCACATAACATGTGATGCTGGGCAAATGGAAACTTACTAGGGCCATGACCTTTGATTAACTCTGGAACTAGGTTTCATGGAGTGTCGTGTCCCACATCCCCTTCCCGCTCATGACTCAGCCACAACTGCTGTGTTGTTTCACCTCCACATGTAAGAGTAATGAGTAAGATCATTCTTACTCACCTTGTATAAACCACATTCCTGCTTGATTCGCTGCTGTATCTGCTTCCTGATAGGAGGCAGTCATCTAGTACCTTAATTTAATAAATTTCTCAAGTGAGACCTTGATGTGTGGTGTGACTCTGTGGTAAACTTTTCACTCCCAAAAAGCCTGCGTACCTTTTCACCCAGCCCCTAACAAAGTGTTATTTGTAATACTTTTATTCAGAAATATAAATAAATAAATTAAGATACATGCAAGAGCTTGACTGAATCTTCAAATCATTACATTAATAAAAATACACATTGAAGCAAATATGAGGAAGAATTTAATTATGATGAAAAATAAATTGATACATGTTAATAAAAATCAGGTTAGTGGTAGCCATAGGAAAGGGTAGGTTTCACTGGGGCCTGGAATATAGTTGTAATGAACCGACTGAAAGTATAGTAATATGTTTAAATTTCATTGCAATTAGATATTTAGGATTGTATAAAATTGCTAAATTTCATCCAGTTTCATATTTACTGACATTTACCATTCTGGCAAAAAAAAAATTGTTTACAAAAGAAAACAACCTCAAACAAAGAAAACAAGTCTTTCTATAAAGTTCTAATCAGTTGACTTCACTGGTCAAATTTCTGAAACATCTAATGCAAAAGTAATATCGAGACTATGCAAATTTATTTAAAAATAAAATCCTTTCCACCCACTATTTAGGAAAGAGATCAATACTACCTTAAAGCTAACACTGAACAAAGATATTTCAAGGGAATATTGAAGGTAATATCTTTTCTAAACACAAATGTAACAATCCTTTCAGAACATTAGCAAACTAAATCCTGCAATATATTAAAAGGGCAATACTGCATGATCAAATAGAGATTATCCTCAGAATCAAAGTTTACTTAACATTTAGAAAACAATATTATTCATAATATTAACACAAAAAGTATAAACATGATATGTCATTAAATTTGCTAAAGAAGATTTCCTAAAGCCAATCATTACCATGTTTAAACAAAACTCCACCAAATGTCCTCTCAGTAAGTTATCTATTGAAAGGAAATCTCTCAACCCCCACTTATGTATGTGAGAAATAACAACTAATATTACAATTAATGCCAGTGAAATCAAAGCCATGGTGTCTCCAGTTTCTATTCCTGTTTAGCATTGCAATGGAGGGGTGAGGTGCAAGCCTCAGAAAAAAAAAATAGAAATCAAAACAGCAGCAAAGAAGCAAACAAAAAAAGAAATGAATTAAGTCACATCAGTTTCCATTATCAAATTGGTTACTTTTATGTTGCTAGAACCAAAAGCAACTAAGAGAAGTTCACTGTGAACTTACTTACAGTTACAGAGATTCCATAATGGCAGGGAGCCATAGTAGCAAACAGCATGAGCAGGAAGCTGAGCAATCATATCTTCAAACACAAACACAAAACAGAGAAAACTACTGGAGCTCAAAGCTTATTCCTAGCTACGTACTCCCTCTAGCAAGGCCCCACCTCCTAAATGTTGCATAAACTCCACAAAGGACTCCACAACATGGAACCCATTGTTCGAATATGTGAACCTATGGGGAGCATTTCCCATTCAAACCACAATTATTTACTTGGAAAATTTAAGGTGTATAGAAACCTAAGATTGGTATGCCAATTTAGCATATTGCAACATCAATATGAAAAGATCAGTTAAATTTATATGTAACAGTAACATTTTAAAAATCCCTAATTTTAAAGTAGTTCATTCAAGAATTATGCATTTAAATTTAAAAACAAAATAGAACCAAATTAAAAGGATATGGTGCCCTTCTAGATTACCCAGTTCAATTTCCGGAACCCATGTTGGTGTTGGAGAGCTCACAACTGCTTGTAAACCCAGATCCATGGGGTATGACACCCTCTTCTGCCCTCCACAGGAAACTTTACTCATCCTTTCTCTCGAATATGCAGATAAAATTTAAAATTAGAAAATGAGAAAAAATAAAGGTAAATATCTTTTTTTTTATAAAACTACCAAATCGATAACAGACTATATTAAAGACAATTCATTTCCAATTCTCAAACACAGAATCTGATTTCAGACTTTCAGCAAAATAAGCAAAACATTTAACAAATCTTTCCAAAATTAGGTATAAATGTTTATAAAACTATATAAAGATAGTTTTCTTTTTCACTATGTAACTGCAAGTTAAATATGCCGTTGAGGTAGCTTCATACACAGAGACACTAGAAACACAATAATAACCAGGAAAGAGGGGGGAGGTAAAGACAGAGAGGGAAGGAGGCAAGTTTGGAGGGAATAAGTAGGGGAGGAGAAAGATAGAGAGCATGGAATTTAGGCTTCCTGGATGACATATGAAAATATCCAATTACTTTGAAAAAAAAATACTTGAAAATTTTATTATGAATATAAACATAAATTTTCTATATGACTCCAAGAAATACTTTTGAGAATTTTCTTAAGGTAAAAATAGAATATATATATATATATATACACATATATATATGTGTATATATATACATATATATATATATTCATATTAGTTGTTTCAAAATATGCACAACTACATGACTGGAAGAAAAACAAACACCCATCAGCAGGTGGTGAAAAAAACATATCATGGTATAACTATTCAAGAAATTATCACTTGGTAATAAAAGGAAAGTACCCACTAACAAAGTTAAACTTGGACAGAACAGAGAAGCAGCAATGTGAGTAAATCAAAGCCTGACTTTAAAAAAAAAAGTACACACTGTATATTAACTATTTGGAATTTATTCTAGAAAAAGTTCAAAGCTGATTTATATGACAAAACTAAAATTTTCTCAAAAATATGTGGATATGGTTGTATTTGAGCTCAAATCTCATAAAAATCTTAGTAAGAAAGGAATGTTTCGATCTTGATTTTCATTTTGCTGGCTCATATGCAGATGCTTACATTTGTGAAAACTTAAAAACGGGAGCTGGGGAGATCACTCGGTGAGTGAAGGGCACCCTGTACTAGAATGAAGATCTGAATGCAGATGCTGGCACCTATGTAAAAGGAAGTGCTGGGGGTTCATGCCTGTAGCCACAGAGCTAGGGAAGAGGCACAGAAAGGTGGTTTCTAAGGTCTTCTTGGCCAGCCAGTCTAGCCAAATTCAAGTATTCAGCAAAAGAACCGATTTCAAAAGATATGACAAAGAGCTATTATTGAGGCACCATAAGCCAATTTAGGATCTCCACTCAAACACCTGGACACACATTCACTACACTATACTACACCACAGACACACACATACACACACATACACACACACACACACACACACACACACACACACACACACACACACTCAAATAAGAGCTGATAAAACAGCCTAAAGGGTAAAGGCGTTTGTCATCAACTCAAATGACCTGTGTCTGCTCCTAGAAAGCTACGTGGTGGAGGAGCAAATTCCTGCACCTTGTCTTTGGTCTCCACACATGTGCAATGGTTTATAGGCCTGCATGCCCCTAAACTTTCAGAAAAATAAATTAGTTAATAGACAACTAAATATAATATTTTTAAAACTTCAAATAAAAGTCAATACTATTTCAAAAATTGAAGCTGATGTATAAAATTGTTAATCTGACCCCTGGACCCAGCAATACCACTCTTGGGAGTATACCCAAGAGATGTCCGATCATATGACAGGGGCATTTGTTCAACTATGTTCATAGCAGCATTATTTGTAATAGCCAGAACTTGGAAACAACCTAGATGTCCT
>NW_004949098.1:7450714-7452942 GCF_000317375.1 Microtus ochrogaster
GTGGGAGGAGTGGGAGGCTGGGAGGAGGCGGAAAATTTTTTTTTCTTTCTTAATAAAAAAAAAATTGTTAATCTGCACTCAAGTGGTCAATCATATATAACATTTGCCTGACATAATTTTCTTGTAGGACTTCAAGATGGATGTTAGTAAAAATTCTGAGGACATTTTAAGTACACTCAAAAAAGTTAAACAATTTCCTAATCCAATGCTTCCCACCTGATTTAGAGTCTTTTCCCTTTCAGTGACCATTCACAGACATCAGTAGCTGAGCAGGAGATGAGTCATACCTTGGATTTACTTTGTGATTAAGCATAATTCTATGACTTTAGAAAATAACATTCAAAAAATATCCTAGTGATTATTCATAAAGCATGGTTGCAAGATAAGGGAATACTGACATATACAAGGTACCAAACAAATGAATTAAAAATTCATTAACGCTATAGTATAACTAGCAATCCTTAACTTTCTGTTCCATAGTAGCTTCTGTTGGATGAATGGAAAGAAAAAAGAACCAAAACAACTTCTCTCTCTTTTCATTTCTTATGTAAAATGCACCTTTTAAAATCCTTATACGTGGAGTTTAAATATTGCAGAAATATTTGAATAAAAATGACAAAACCCCACATTTAATTAATGTATCTTTGACTCGTTTCCCTTAAAAAATGCCTACTTTCCAATTTTCTCTAATTATCCTATATTTGGTTGGCTAATTTTGACTTTCTATCACACCTGGAACCTATGCAGAAGGCAGTGTTCCTTTGCTCCTGACACTGGAGTGGCAAACAAAAAGCTCCTTGCCATCATCCATAGTGGGAATATTGACAATGAACATGTGGTCCTCAATGAGAACATATGTCAGCAAGAATTCTAATTAGTGAGTTGAAAGGGTAGACAAAGAAAGAAGTTTACACGTCTGCTATTCATGGCATTTCAAGTAGGTACACGGTACTCTGCAGACTTCACAGGTATTCTGTGCTCTTTACTTAAGTAAATGTTTTCTTTTATTATTCTCAACACAATAACACCTATATATGCAACTTAAAGTTTACTCTAGAATTAATTGACTACATGCAAATGAAACGTGAAAATGATTTGTAACGTTGACAAACTAGGCTGAAGATATGGAGGACCTAGTTTCTAATATAATTAATTCCATGTTATATGCAAAGATAACATTAATGCATTTTATGTAGATGCTTTCAGTGGAAATTTAACATGAAATCAGTTTGTTAATAGAAAAACTATTAAAAATAATAACCTTTCACACAAAATTATTGCTTGAATGGAGTCTGAACATGTTTTTGCATTCTAGTTTTAAAAACCCATTAAAAAAACATGTTAAAAAATTTTGTACTTTAGTTTATTCTCTTGACTCAATAATTTGAACTCTCGACTGCGTGGTTATATAGCCTATGAATATGTGGTTTTTAATGACTGCCAAATTATATATTAATAATTATATAATTTAATTATAATTATAATCATTACACAATTACATTAAGTGATTAAAACCACACTTAATAAAACAATTTCTGTATAGTTGAATGGCTATATTCTTGTTGTATATTTTTTTATATCTTTGCAGATACTACAAATTAAAATATTATTTTAGTTATGCTAAGGGAACTGAAGTATTTGTGAAATATCGCATTAAAATTCATTTAATTACCCTGAACTTAGAGAAAAGGTGAGCCAGTAATTCATTTAAACCTCAAACATGACATAAGTAGAGTTATTAATACTACCATCGACATCTACAAGAAAAATGGTACTGCCTAACACCCAATTTTAAAGTTGATAAGCAAGTTAATAAACTTTGGAAGGTTGAAATGACTGAAGTGACTTCTGATATACTTTATCTGGGAATGTATAGACTCACAATTTTAACATATATTGCCCTATTTCTAGGTCTTGGTATTTTAATAACTAAAACTTAATGTCTTCAAAACATAAGGAACTGTGATTGTCTATTCTAGAATTTGCAAGTTTAGTTGGCAAACGACTATATAAACTCATGGAGAACTTAAGGAACACTTACTTAATGTGTAATTTACTTAATAAAGATCCACAGGAGAGGGCAGGACCTAAAATTCTGTACTATGAGAATGCAGGGAATAAGAATACAGGAGAGAGCCGGGCGATGATGGCGCACGCCTTTAATCCCAGCACTCGGGAGGCAGAGGCAGGTGGATCTCTGTGAGTTCGAGACCAGCCTGGTCTACAGA
>NW_004949098.1:7453042-7473443 GCF_000317375.1 Microtus ochrogaster
AAAAAAAAAAAAAATTAAAAAAAAAAAAAAGAATACAGGAGAGACCTGCCCTAATCTCCTTCTCCACAATCGTCCAGTTTACAATCTCTTTTCCTCTAGGCAACTTTTCTATAGCAACTGTGGTAATTTTTTGGTTTTGTTAGAACAAATAAGGCTTTCCTGAAGATCAGCGTATGGAACTAGCTGGACTAGTTAATCATAGAGGCCAGGCATTGGTGCCACACATATTTAAACCCAGCCCTCAAGAGGCAGTAGCAGGTGGATCTTTGTGAGTTCAAGGCCACCCTGGGCTACACCAGATTGATCCAGTCTAAAAGAAAAACAGTCAGGTGGTTGTGTGGTGGCTCACACCTTTAATCCCAGTACTTGGGAGTCCCATGCCTTTAATCCCAGCAATACGGAGGTGGAGACAAGAAGGGATATGGCTGGGTAGAGAGAGAAATATAATAAGGTGAGAAGAGACAGGACTGAACAAAATTCATTCTGAGGGTTCGTAGAGAAAGGATCATGTCCATTTATTACTTAAATGAAGTAGATTTGAAGCAAGTGGTTAAACAAAAGTAAAAATTAAATAATTTGTTTACATGCTTTCCAATTCAGAATAGTTACATATCGTTCACACTTGTCTCTGATCAGAAATCACCTCAATTCTTTCCTTGAAGCAGTTAAGTTCATGGGTTCTTATCCACTCGCTTCATATCTACTTCATCTTTCTCTGATTATTTCACCTAATACTGTTTTTCATGATAGCTAACATTTGGCTTCTCCCTATTCTAATATATTATTTTATGTAGAAGCTAATATCTGGTTAAATTTGGTTATTAAAAAACCATGCATTTTATTTCAAAAGTACTTGAAGAACTAGTAACTGTTTATAAGTTCTGGGGGAGAAAGTGTCTTGTAAGGATGTGATTCTCTGTTGGTGAAGCATGATCTACCACACTGCACCATACCCATACGTACATATGCAGCACAAATAATATTCATTTTTTAAAAAGTACATGAGAATAAGAGGTGGTTTGGGCATGTAGTATAAATTTGGGTGAAATTATGGAGAGTAAGGAAAGGTGAATATGATCAGAATATATTATACATTTATATGAAATTTTGGATTAACTAATAAATATAATGACACCAAAATGCTCTCTGTCATGATGATAATGGAATGAACCTCTGAAACTGTAAGTATGACACCTCAATTAAATGTTTTCTTTATAAGAGGTGTCGTGGACATAGTGTCTCTTCAAAAAAAATTAAACGAAGACAGAAGTTCTTCTGCCCTGTGAAACCTGACCTGGGCCTGAATTGTCCATGTCTAGCTTTTACTAAAATGTCCAATTAAACTCTTCCAACAGCATTCATTGGCTTTTCCAGTTGGAAGGTCTGCATTCTCTATAATCCTCCCTCCAAGAAAACCCAACATGGTCTAGTTCACCATAGCAACAAGCCGCCTTCCTGTGTACCTATAACTGTTATGTTTTCATTTCTTTTGTAGTGAAAAATATAACATTAAATAAATAAATACATAAATAAATAAATACAAAACTTTTAGGAGAGAGGGATTTTTTTCATCATACTATTTTAAATTTGTGAAACTCAGTGCAGGAACCTGAACATTCTGTGTCAAGAGAGAAATAAACAGAGGCCTCCTGCTGGCTTGTACTTAAACTCAACAGGTTTTCTTTTATTTACAAAGTTTAGGACATAGCCAAAGAAATTGCGACACCCACATTTAGGGTAAGTCCTTTCCATTTCAACTAAAGACCAAGACAGTCTTCCAGAGATAAGCCCACAAGCCAACCAGATACAGATAATTACTTAGTAAGACTCCATTCCCAGGTTACCATAGGCTGTAGAAAATGTGAACTCACAGCATCTGTGATATTCTGTATAAGACGAAGCCAGTAAAAAATTAAGCATGAAGTGGGGAGTTGCTCCTCCTATGGAATAAACCATTGGCAAATGATTCTTTGGATTGTGGGGGGCAGAATAACTGTTTTTTTTTATAGGAGTGACTATGTGTGGGTTTGTCCGTGCCATAGTGAATTATTTCCTATTCATGTGTCTCTGGGCAACACTAATTGTATTTAGTAGGCTAACAAACAGGAAGGGTATTATGATTAAGATAAATTGTACACAAGTATAAAGTTTTCAAAGAATACTTAAAGTTGAAAGAAAGTTACAGAAAAAATATAATCTCAAAGTAGTTGAAGCATCAATATTTTATTTTATTGTTCAACATTTTTGTGTAACAGTGAAAATAGTTCACTTGCTGAAGTTTATAAATATTTTTCTCCTCTGTTATATTTTGTAAATTTGTTGGTACTTCTTTGATTTTTTTAGACCTAAAATCTAGATTTACTTTGTTTATATTGCATAAAGCATGATAAAATATAAATTAATGTAACATGATTTATTGAAAAGATTGTTATTTCCCCACTACTCTACAACTCTACGCTGACATTGGTAAATGGACATTTATTTTCTTCTCAGACATAAGGGGAAAGAAAAGATTTACTCTTTCATGAAACAATCATACAGATTCTATGTTAGAAAAAAAGAATTTCAAAGTACTAAGCACCAGGTAATGAAAGAGAATAAAGAAAAGCAAATGAGGTGAGGTCCTCATTTGCTACAGGTCATTGTCATGAAAATGCTCAGTGAGTGTGTTCTGAGCTCTAGCATTATATGAGACTCCAGTGAGTGCAGATGGAGCACGTGCAAGGATACAACCTGAGGCTTGGGAAGGAATCACCCAAACTAAAACAGTGATTAGAATACTGTTATTCTAATATGCAAGAATATGGTATGTTTCAAATACACACCTTAAGAAAATCTGTGTCAATGGTGCTCAGAGTCTCAACTAAGAACAGGTTAATATGATTACACTCTTTCCCAATAACTCTTAAAATAGAAAAGCAGTAAAGCTTAACTGCATTGAAGAACCAAAATTAAGAACAAAAATATCCAGGATCTTATGAGATACGATCCTCTAAAAAATATAGGATGTATAAAGCAGTTGCAAAGATCCCAGAAGTACCAGAAAAAGTAGTCAGTTAAACTACAACTTGAGAAGGATGAGAAAATGTGGCCTTAGCCGGGCGATGGTGGCGCACGCCTTTAATCCCAGCACTCGGGAGGCAGAGGCAGGCGGATCTCTGGGAGTTCGAGACCAGCCTGGTCTACAGAGCTAGTTCCAGGACAGGCTCCAAAGCCACAGAGAAACCCTGTCTCGAAAAACAAAAAAAAAAAAAAATGTGGCCTTGTTGGAGCAAGTGTGCCACTGGAGATGAGTTTTGAGGATTCAAATGTCTATAGTTGGCCTAGTGCCTCATTCTTCCTGATGTCTGCAGGTCCAGTTGTACAAGTCTGAGTTTCTTCTTCAGCACCACATCTACCTGTGTGCCCCAATGCTTCATGCCATGATGATAATAGACTAAACCTATGAAACTGTAAGGAAGCTCCAATTAAATGCTCTCATTATAAGAGTTGCTATGGTCCTGGTTTTATTTCACAGCAGAAGAACTGTGACCAAGATAGGGATGCTACAAATATTTAATGAAAGTGATAGCTAACTGAGTTCATATATAGAAATCCAGTCCCTTAGATGGCATGTTGTAACTCTTCCCATATTTCTGGGACATGACATACATAAGTGGACAAATGGTTGTCTTACTCTAAAATGGTTTGAGATAGTGTTCTAAATTCTAAATCCCCAAGGTATAATGGAAAAATATAGAAGGAACTCTTCATCTTTAATTCATAGAACAAAGATTATACAAGAATGTGTTTGCTCTAATCAGAACTGTTCTCTTTTCTCATCAGCACCACTGAAAACTCAATTTATTGGTCCCTCTTTAATTGCAGTTTCTTTAACCCCTGTAATTATCCAAACCAATTTAACAACCTAATTTCTCAATCACAAATGTTCCTTCTACATTTGCCTATTACCCAGACTGAAAGAATTATTTTCCTTGCCTTCTCTGATACAGATTTTGATGTGGTCCATTCCCCAGTCACCCCTAATGTGTGTGTGCGTGTGTGTGTGTGTTTTCTGGCCATTCTTAGTCAAAGACTGTTTCTTGACACTTCATTGTTAGAAGTAGAATTAGATTGATAGATAATAGAGATATTTTGTATTTTGAAAAATAATCATCAAATTAACACCAGAAAATAAATTACACTGATCAATACATTTGTTCATTTTATTTTTTCCACTTTTACATCCAGAACTTTCCTTCCCTTTCCTTTGTTTATTTCACTTTCCATCTCTCTTTCCCTCCTTTCTCCCTTACCTCTTCTTCTTCTGTCCAATGCTCTAATTTTCTCTTTGCTTTAAACATTTCCTAAAATCTGTATTTGAATGAAAATATGATAACCTCACTATCACTGAGTTTTAAATATTGATCCCACAAATTTCCCTCCTAGTATGGAATATTCAATAAATGAAGCTAGTTTTAAGCAATCTTGCCATGAGTTTACTATAGGTGGGAAGGGTGGATCTGAGCATGCCAAAGCTGCTTCTTTCTAGAACTTCTTTTGTGGCATTAGAAAACTTTGAAGTGACATTCCAGCCTTGTAATAAGTAAATATCAATTTCTTGCATGTAAATATAAAACACAATGAGGCATAATGCAATAACATACATGCATTTATGTATGGTAATATCACCATTATAATAAAATTATTTTTCCATGAGGTGCTTGTGTTAAGAAAAATCATCTCATAACTGACACTTCTTGGAAAATTTCAACAAGGAAAACTAGTAGAAGAAACAGAAAGTATTTTATTTGTTATTTGATGCTAAGAAGCTAATAGGCTTCAATATCTTCTTCATAAAATTCTGCCCCTGGGTAATGTGAAAATAATAAACACTAGAAAAATAAATAAAGTATAACCCATCTGTGAAACTGAATGTGGGGGTGAGGTGCCTTCTTAACCTTAAAAAAATAAACAAAGACAGAATTAACCTGGAAAAATATCAGATTGTTGTATAAATTCTGGGTAAATCATAGGAGGAAGGAAGATTACATCAAAACCTGCAAAATAATGGGCATTAGTAGAGTGTGGGAGGGGTAGTTTGAACTATATTGCACAAAGAAATATCCATATAAACTGAAAATTTGGAAATTGTGTAATTTGAATTATAAGAAGGCTGGTAAGGTATTCGAGGAGACCTGGAGAACAACATGGAGGGTGCAAGAGACAGGGCAGATTGACTGCCAGTGTATAAAAGGTCAATTGGAGTTTGGAAAAACAAAGGTGGGTCTCTATGTGTATAACCAGGAGCCATTGAAATGTTTTGAGCAGCAACTCGGTATTAAAAAAAAAAAAAGGTAGTATAAACCCTGAAGACACTATCAAAGTAATGTTCAGCTCATACATGATTTAAAGCAGCACAAACTGAGATTTTCTTGCAAAGAATGGTTTCATAACTTTCAAACATGATGCTCCTGTGCCGTTAACGAGGCATATTATCTTTTGTTTTTATGTGTAGTTTTTTGATACTCTATTTTATAGGTATACCTATTTATATGGCCTGTAGCGTTCATAAAATTCTCTGAAGAGACACCACTCTATCTTGCCCAAAGGGGGTTTAGGAAATTATATGTAATATTTAATTAAAGAGAGTGTTTGTTAAAGAAGATATAACGTGTTTGAATAATTATTGGGTAAGAACTAAGACTTTGTCAGACAGTTACTACATTTTATGTGAAGACTGTTGGAACATACTTTCAGATGGATTTAGTGTACAAGAGGTTCATTGGAGATCAATTCCTATAGGAAATAATAAAAAAGAGGAAAGAAGGTTGGCCACAATCAAGCAGTTTGTGATATTGTTCAGACAAAGCACATCTAAAATGGGAGCCTCCAGAAAGAAACTAACCAGTAAAGAAATCCTAGTGTAGGCAGATGGGCCCAAAATATAATTTATTCTCCACCCTCTTACCTGATTCACTGTTAGATAAAGTCTTATCAATACATAGTCTTCATCAAAAGCTGAAGTTGGCTGTGTAAGAAGTCACAGATACAATATATTTGCTGCCTATCTAGTTCATGTATTTGAATAGTCAAAGCTTTCTTGATGGAAGAATCAACACGAAATTATCCAGAGAAATGCAGAACACAGAAGTAGGTTGCCTGTACTGGCCCATCTCTCTCTCTCTCCCCCTCTCTCTCCCTCTCCCTCTATATGTGTATGTGTGTGTATGTATTTTTGCTAAAGACCATATTATCTTATACACTGAATAGAAATAAAATCAGAGACTCACGGGGATAAAGTAATTTTCATGCATGTGAAACAAACTCTGGTTTCTCATTTTTGAATGTAAAAAAATTGATTTTGTGGAAACTTAATTTTGAGAAGCCACACATCACACACACACACACACACACACACACACACACACACACTTGAAAAAATTAATCCTTTTCTTACAAGCTAGGCAATTAAGTAAAGTTGGATCCTAATTTACGGAAAAATTATGTTTCTACAGGTTGAATAAACAACTTACTTACATATTTGTGTGAGCCCTACATCATATTATATACATAAACAGGGATGAGTATGGGTTGTGTCTTTTCACAATGTTAGAATTTATTGAATAACAATAAGCTCACAAGGTTCAATACTGTATATGAAGATATTATGCTAGATAAACCCACATACCAGATAGTCTGACCCAAGGGAGGAGAATGCAGGTATGCAGGTTCTTTTATTCCAATCATAATTACTTATGTTAACTCTCAAACCACACAGCACATAGTACATGGTAAATCTCTCTATACTTACACATATGTGTTTAATAGAATGCATACAAGTTAAGGAATTCAAAAGAATTCAGAAATGGTCTGACAGAACCATGAAAAGGCTAAATTGATAAGATAAAAAAATCCATAACCAGCCATAGGGAATATACAGTTGTTGCCAGGCTAAGTGAGAATCAGGGAAGAGACCAAAGGTGATCTCATCTCAACCATAAATACTCTGATATTTGATTTAAGGAGAACTGTGAAGAACTTTTCAACACGGTAAAAGGATAAAATAATAAAATAAAATGTTTGTAGTTCCAGTTGCAGTGCTTTGGTAAGTGCTAAAATTGTCACAAAAAGTATTGTTTTGTGTGTGCTGATTACTTCTCTCTTGTCAGGAAAAGATGATCACACTGACTCTCTCACCTTGAGCAACGTTAGCCTTGCCTAAAGATGTATTCCTAACTCTGTGTCTAGAGGAGAAAAATAATGTGACTGAATTTTATTCATATTGAATTTGAATTTGCTAGTAGGATTTTTGTGGTTGTTGTTCAACATTGACTACATATCTCTTTGTCTCATACAGAGTAATTTATACATTTTTTTTTTACAATGGAATGAACAATGTAGAGCAATGAGACTTTTCTCTATTTTTAGAGGGGGTCCAGTTGTGCACTTATACTTGTTCATCTCAGATTTTAGGGTAAACCTTTCAGTCATAGAATCTGCAAGCATTCAAAAGAAAGCACCTTGCATTTTACAAAAAAAAAAAATGCATTCCAGAGAGTCTGGTTATGTATGCCTGGGCCAGTTTTTTAGTATGGGTTCTTTTGTTGTTACTCAGAGTAGTAATTAATCAACAACAATTAATGGCTCACTGTAATGGCAACTCTTTGTTGCCAGTTTGAGTACATCTGGAATGGAGAGCACAGCACAACTCTGAGGTGGTTTTTCTTCTAGGTTTGAAGTGGACGGATGCACTTCTAATCTGGGCCTTTGAGACAGGAAGACATACCTTTAATAAGGAATACTATTAAGGACACGGAAAAAGGAAGCTTTTGCTCTTTACCTGCTTCCTTTTGCCTAGCTAGCAAGTCCATTTTTTTTTTTTTTTTACTGGTATTAGAGCCTACTTCTTAGGGATTCTGGGGTCTATTGAAGGCCAGCTGAGACATTCAGTGTTGTTGAACGAGCAACTTAGATTCTTGGACTTTCTGGTCATAACCAGTCATTGTTAGTTGGGCTATAGTTAGTAAGTCATTCATACATATATATATATATATATATATATATATATATATATATATATATATATATATATATAGAGAGAGAGAGAGAGAGAGAGAGAGAGAGAGAGAGAGAAAGAAAGAGAGATTCATTCCTTAATTTCTGTTATCCTAAAGATCCCTGATTTATACACTCACCTTTTTCTTCCCAGAAATGACTTGATCCATATAATATAGTAGACTTTTATTTTGAGTATGCAATCATAATTTTAATTTTGTGTATTATATGTGTGTATGGCATATGTATATATAAATATAGGTCAGAGAAAGAATTTAGGTATCTTTTTAAAATATTTTTCTGCATTATTCCCACAAAATAAGGGCTCCACTAAACCTGGAGTTCAATGTTTTAGCTAGAGGGGTAGCAACAGGATCCAGTCATCTTCCTCTAGGTATCCTCCACCACCCTGGAGTGGAAGAGACTCAAAGCTACACTGAGATTTTTAAGTGTTACTGAGAATCAAATTCAGGTCTCCATATTTGTCAAAAAAAATCACTTTTATCAAGTGAAATATCTCCTTAGCCATTCTTTGGTTTTAGTTATGGGGTTATAATTAATATATTAGTTAGAATTACTGTCTACAGGGGCAGTATACATCATCATATGCTATTTATTTATTTATTTATTTATTTATTTATTTATTTATTTATTATAGATTTCTGCCTCCTCCCTGCCACCGCCTCCCATTTCCCTCCCCCTCCCCCAATCAACAGCCCGAAGAGCAGTCAGGGTTCCCTGCCCCATGGGAAGTCAAGGTCCTCCCACCTCCTTCCAGGTCTAGTAAGGTGAACATCCAAACAGACTAGGCTCCCACAAAGCCAGTACGTGCAGTAGGATCAAAACCCAGTGCCATTGCTCTTGACTTCTCAGCAGTCCTCATTGTCCATTATGTTCAGCGAGTCCGGTTTTATCCCATGCTTTTTCAGACCCAGTCCAGCTGGCCTTGGTGAGTTCCCGATAGAACATCCCCATTGTCTCAGTGTGTGGGTACACCCCTCTCGGTCCTGAGTTCCTTGCTCGTGCTCTCTCTCCTTCTGCTCCTGATTTGGGCCTTGGGGTTTCAGTCTGGTGCTCCAATGTGGAACTCTGTTCCTGTCTCCTTTCAACTCCTGATGAAGGTTAATATCCAGGAGGATGACTATATGTTTTTCTTTGGGTTCACCTTCTTATTTAGCTTCTCTAGGATCACTAATTATAGGCTCAATGTCCTTTATTTATGCCTAAAAACCAATTATGAGTGAGTACATCCCATGTTCCTCTTTTTTGGGTCTGGCTTACCTCACTCAGGATGGTGTTTTCTATTTCTGTCCATTTTAAATTTAGAAGTCAGGAATTCCCTCTTGTTTGTTTTGTTGTTGATGGTGATGTAATTCTTGCCATTTAGGGAGGGAGAGCCTTGCTCATATATTCAGACCTCCTTAGGGCTACATACAGTTGACTAGATTGGAGAATAAATTAATAAAATTCAGAGCAAGCATGGGGGTGTTCTTGACAAAGTTCTGGAAAAAGCTTGCGTGTCAAATGTTAGCTTAAACCTATCAAAGACCACCTGCTATGGTTCGGTGCCTGGGTATCTTTCCAGGGTATTGTTCTGTCTTTTCCTTTGCTTCTGAGATTCAATTTCAAGTCTGAATAAAGATTCCATTAAAAGTTTTTTATCTCCTCCAACTGCTGTGATAGGTATCCAATATCTTAGTTTACTATCAATTATCAGCACCCATGCTGCTAATATATTTGTTCAGTAACTCTGTCAGCTCTATTTAATTGTATCTGATATGTTAACTACAGGACCTTCAGAAAATGTTATGATGATTATTATTTTTTTTTGATTTTATCATATGTAGTTTCAAATATCCTTTAAAAAATAGATTCTCTTTCCCCTATATATTTTGATGTATGACATTAAGTAAACATCAATCACTGAAAAAAAATTGAAATGGGGGATTAATAGAAAGATGTTAACAAAGATATCTGTAACTAGCACTGTCTTGCTTGTTCTGATTTGAATAAAAATGACCCCAGAGGCTCATATATTTGGATGTTTATTCACCAGGTAGTGAAACTATGAAAGGATTTGAAGGAATGTGAGGTATAACCTTGTTAGAGGAAGGATGTCACTTGTGGTGGGCTTTGAGGTTTCAAAAACGCATGCCAGGTCCAGGTTGTCCCACCCCTTCTTTCTTTTTCTATAACTGTGGATTAGGACACAGCTTTCAACTACTTTTCTAGTGCTACGTCTTCCATGCCTGAAATCATGTCCTCTCTGACCATGATGATGATGGATCAAGTTTCTGAAATGGGAAAGAAGCCCCAAATTAAATGCTTTTTGAGTTTGTTTTTATTAATTTTTAAAATTTATTTTGCATACCAACCACAGTTTCCCCTCCCTTTTCTCCTTCTGTTGCTTCCCTCTCACCGCCTTTCTACCCCTACCATCCACTCTTCAGAAAAGGTCAATCAAGATGAAGCAAGACCAGTTTCCTCCCCCTGCATCAAGGCTGGGCAAGTCATCCTACTATAAGGACTAGGTTCCAAAAAGCCAACTCATGTGCCAGGGACAGATCCTGGTACCAGTGCTAGGGGCCTCACAAACAGAACAAGCTCTACAACTGGCACTCACATGCCGAGGACCTAGTTCAATCCCATACCGGCTCCCTAGCTGTTGGTTCAGGGTCTGTGAGCTCTCATGCGCTAAGGTCAGCAGTCTCTGTGCATTTTCCCATCATCATCTTGACCCCCTTGCTCACATATTTCCTCCTCCCTCTCTTTTTTTTTTTTTTTTTTTTTTGGTTTTTCGAGACAGGGTTTCTCTGTGGCTTTGGAGCCTGTCCTGGAACTAGCTCTGTAGACCAGGCTGGTCTCGAACTCACAGAGATCCGCCTGCCTCTGCCTCCCGAGTGCTGGGATTAAAGGCGTGCGGAGCTTTGCCTACTGCTTGGCTGTGTGATAGGAATATTTCTTAGAAGAGGCTCTCTGCCGATGCAAATAACTCCAATTAGACCAAATTAAACCATCATTCAATGCTCCTGGGTGGCAGCGGAAAGCATGGAGAAGGAAAGAGAGGAAAGGGGAGACGCTGAGAAACCCGGAGATCACGTGTACATTCTCTGGGGGAAAGTTTAAGTAGCCTGTGAGGGTGGTCTTGACCTTACCTAGGGAGTGGACACCATTTGGTGGGCTTTCTTAGAGGTAAGTTTGGACTAAGGCAACTCCCAGGGGAGAGTCTTGAAATAGAGTTCCTGCCCAGTATTCCAAAGATGGGTGCCAGGGACTGGGATGAGGCCACTGTCTCTAACACTGTGGATCTCTGTATCTGCTTCTACCAGTTACTGAATGAATGTTTCTGTGGTCACAATGTCTTTTTGCAGCAATAGAATTGTACATGATAAAACAATAATAATACTTTTCCATTTGTGTTTAAATGGTAAATAGATGAAAGTAAACAAAAGAACAAGTCTGAAAGTCAATTTTGATAGACTTGTTGCCAGTTGCCTTGTATGCCTGAATAGCAGTCTCTGAACTGAGTCTACAGAGATCACATACTTTTAGAGCAGAGTGTTTCCTTTCTTCCATAAAAGGGAAATGAAATCTCTCAAAAGTTCTCTGTGGATAAGTATAATTATTTCTATACATTGCTCTGTACACATCAATCTTGTAGCCCCAAGGCCTCTAGGAGATTTGGGGTAAACATATTTGTCTCTAAGTTAAACACATTTACTCTATCTATGTTCAGAAGTTTTATAAAACAATTGATGAATCACCTTTTTCTTTCAAGAAGTATGTGAAGGCAGAATACTGTGTTTAGTGTTACAAGAAACCTGTTTGAGCATAATGGGGTAAGGATTAGGTTTACTCAAGAAAAGTCTTAAGATAGCACAGTGTGATCCTTAAAGGGAAGTAAGGTGTGAAGGAAGAAAGATGTGTTTGGAGATATTTCTGGCCAGGCTGATACAAAACCTCCACAATAAGAAGTCCTATAATGGCAGTCCTAGCTTGAATACCAGATGTTCATCATTGATTCCATATTCATATTCACATATTTGCTTTGCAGAAAGAAAGAAAAATTGGAAAGAAGACTACCTCCAATTTCAGAAATATTCTCAAGCTACTAAAAATTGGAAAATAACTCCTAAGAATTATGAACTGTGATTGATCCTTAAAGACTACTAATTCTCCACAGTGAACTTGGAAAATCTTGGATGGAATTCTTTGATGGCACTTTCATTGCTTAATCACAATGACATATTCAAACACCATTGAATTTCTACCTAATCTTTTTGCCTCTATATCTACCCCACATGTCTGAAAGCATCTAAGAATTTGAGTGGTGAACCATAATTGGAACAAGACTAAGCCTTTATTGACCTTTCTCCAGTGATTCCATAAAAATCTTTAGACTTCCACCACCAAATCCTTATCTGAAAGCTGTTCCCCAAAGGCTTCATTTTAATGGAGGCTTTAGTCATTGGCTTTGTTTGAATTTCTCCTTTGTGCTTGCTCTTTCAATATCTACACCATTCCATGCTCCTCTTTGTACCTAATTCTGAAATAACATTGACTTTTTGGCTGTATTGTTCATAGATAAAATGTGCTTTTTTGAGTCTTTATTAGATTTTTCTGTTTTTATAACTTAGTCCCCACAGTAGGACATTGTATTCTGTCTTCAGGGAATTCCCCTAATTATTAGTGATAACCCATTGAAAGCTACACACCACATGCTGAGGAGCTTTTTGAGATAGTGCCTTCTTTTCTTTCTCTTCTGTTCTTCTTTCCTTCCTTCCGTTCTTTTTTATTTACTTTTCCATTTGTGTGTGTGTGTGTGTGTGTGTGTGTGTGTGTGTGTGTGCAGTATGCATGAGGAGGTGTGTGCATTCTTTTTTTTCATGTCTGTAGAGGTTTTGAGATCTCTATGGAGTGCAGTGAAGGTTTATGATCCATAGTTGATCTCAGGAATCATTTTTAATCAGTCTTCTAGGCTTTTCACTGATGCAGGGTTTCTTAATCAGATTTGGATCTCCCAAACGTGACTGCTCTCATCGACCTTCCCGCATGCTAGGTCATCACTTTCCAAACTGAACTACATTACCAGCAGAAATCCTTTTAAAACAGTTTTAACCCTGAAAGAACTGAAGAACAATTTCTTGGTTTTAAAGGTGAGTAGAGGAGAAAAGATTTGGCTAGCTTCTCATGTTTTTTTTTTTTTTCTCAATCCTTGAAAATCATGTTTCTCTAATTTTGCACATGAAAAAAAATAAACTAAAAAACATACATAATGACACAGTTGAAAGACGGTAAGAAAAATTCTTCCTTCATACCATATAACTGTTTTCCCCCTTTCATTCTACTGAAGGAGATCTAACATTCTTATTTGTTAGAAATAAATATTTGGGTGGAAAAATTCAAGTTGACATTTTACCTGACTTAAACTACTGAACCAAATAACAGCTTGGAGCTAGGACCCCTGGGTTTTTGCATTAGCTTCATTAATAGCCTCCTGAGTTTGCATATTTTATAAAGAACAAGGCTTGGAACATTTAATGGCTTCCATTTAACAAGTAACACACACAGTAGCACAGACAGAACAATCCAACAGGGATGACATCTCAAGCCTGGGACCCAAGGGGCCATCTCCAAGCCATTAGCCTAAGACCTAAGAGCAGGCTGAAACACAGGTAAACTTCTTCACTTTTTTCTCTGCCCTTTCTCACCTTACTGTCTCCCCGTGACACACTCTTACTTTCTAGGTGGGAGGCTACATTTGACTAGAACAAGAACTCAAGAGAGCAAAGTACCTGAATAACGTAATTTATTAAACCTGTCTATGAGGCAACATAATTAGGTTTGTGGTACAGTTGAGCTTTATTTGTATTGAGACTCCTTAGGTCAAAAATTCCAAGAGTTTCTACTGACTAAGACTGGTTGAGAATTACTGGAATTCTCCACTGGCTCATTGTCAAAAACTCTTAAGAACCTTCCAAAAGCCCTGTGATCTTAAATGCTAAAAATTTGTAGGGCCTGAAATGTATTTCTCTACTCATTAGGCATATTTGGAAAAATTCAAGACTTAGTGTTCCAAGCAGCTGAGTTTGACCAGTATTTGAATTTGTTCCTCATCTATTCCAAGGTTTCTGTAGAATTGAAACCAGCTACTCTATTGTTTATATATCTGGCCACTTCTAATTACTTTATGGCAATTTTCTGAAAGTATTTGATTTTCCAATTTCTGCTCTAAATATTTCCTGATTGCTTTCATGAATATATATGGAAGTCAGTGGCTATTCATGAAAAAGGGACACCCACACAACTGGAGCAGTTGATGACACCAATATACTTCCCCTACCACGACCTGGGAATTGGGGTTTTCTGTCAGAGACCTTTCTTAGTTTCATTAATAAAGAATTTAAGAGTGAATGGAAATGAGGAAATAGTGGTTCTAAGGTACGGCTGACGAAAAGATTTGTTTGTCTGTTTGTTTTTGTGTTTGTAAGATATAAAGTAGAGACTAACTAGAGACTTCTGGAAGAGCCCAGACTGAACCAAGGCAAGATACAGAGGACAAGAGTGAGAAAAAAAGAAAAGAAAGAGAGGAGAGAGTTTAAGAGAGGAACTAAAGACCAGGAAGCCAAGAAAGCATATTGCCAAAAGGGCTGAATTATATAGGAAACAGATAGCCTGCAGGAGGGAAGTGAAACTGAAGAGCAGTCCTTGGACTGGAAAGGTTCAGGGTAAGAGGGTGGGGTGAGCAATGCTGGGAGGAGTCATAGGTACTCGGTGAGCCTTGTTCTGGGACCTGGATAAGGACCATACTTAAAACAGAAGCTGAAGGATAATTTTACTACAGTTTAAAAAGGAAGACCCCACAGCTGACAAGATGTAAATCTTGACCGCAGCCTGGAGGAGGAGGGAAGAGCTGAGGAAGAAACAAAGTCATGTTGTTCTCGTTAGCTATGATGTGAGCCACATGATCCAAAAGTGGTCACATGGTAAAGAGGCAAAATTTAGAGAAAGAGTGAAGCCCAAAGTGTTATGGAAAGCGTGCTTAGTAAAGAGAAAGAAAAAATGACATATTGCTGAAGAATTTGTTAAAGCAGGTTGGGCTATAGCTTTAAAAGCACCTGTGCTAGGGGTTGGGGTTTCTGGGAAGGAAATATACATTGTCTCATGAAAGAGAGAATTATTCCTTTAGTCTCTTAAGCAAGGCTTAAGGTGAATCTGCCTTACTCAGGTGATGTCATTTAGATAGGCAATTGATCTGTGCAACTGGAACGGTAGGTATCTACCTCTACACCTAAACTGACCGTAGCAGGCCCTTTCCTCCCAGTCAGGATAATTATGTAAATAGCTAGTAAAATTTTCTTCCTCAGTCCTACTAAGATTAACACCTGGTTTAAAAAAAAAAAGCAAGTTTAAGGAATAGAGAAATGACATGTAGAGAGTCTAAAATTATGAAAAGTGTTACCTAAAATAGTGAACTAAACTACAACAGATCCACAGCTGATTATGCAGAGATTAGAAGAAAGAATACAGCAGTAGTGCAGGATTGCCCACATTTCTGAGACAGAAAGGAATGTTTTATATTTTTTCTTCTTTGCATATTTTTTTTTCTTTTTGCATCAGGAAGGCTTTACTAGATGCCCCTGCTTTTTTACTCAGCTTCTCTGAAGCCACAGGCCTCACTTTACCTCATAGCTGCTTACTAAACTGGCATGCTCTCTTCTCCCTTTGTCTTCTCTACCTCTAGCACCCAGGCACCTAACCAAGGTTTCCAGCATGGCTGCCCTTTTGTTATTCTCTCAAACTTTAGTAAAACTGCCCTCAATCTTCCTATGACCCCATTTTGAAACTCTTTTATTAAAAAGACTAACCATCCCCAAAGGAAACCCCAGTTTCCCAAGTAACATAGAACATCCAATCTAAGGTCCCCCAAATTTCTCTGGTAATAAAGAAACCTTGGCTTAGAGAAATATACATACAATAGGATGGAGTTGTAACTGGATAGGCAGAGATGAAAATATTCTCAAGAGACACTTGTGCTGTGGAATAATCTTTTTGCATACTATAAATATGTATTACTCTCACTAGTTAATAAAGAATTGACTGGCTGATGGCTAGGCAGGATTTTCTGGGCAGAGAGAATGCTGGGAAGAAAAAGAGCAGAGTCTCAGAAATCTCCATGCAGACACAGAGGAAGCAGTATTTGTACAAAGCATACTGTGTAGCATGATTAGTAAGACTTAGAGAGAGAGATTGGGGTTCAACTTAAAGTTCCAAAAAGCAGAACAGCCAGGTACTGGCTCTTACCTATATTTTAGTCCAAAATGTCAATCTTGACTCTAAGAATTTCATACTGAGTCTGTGTCTGAGAACTGCCTTTCCTGTTTTATAATCCCTCTAGTTTGGGGATTAAGGATGTACACCACCACCACCTGGTTTCTACGGTAAAGTCGTCTGGATACTGGGATGAAAGGTATGTGTCATTGCTGCCTGGTCTGTAAGACTGGTCAGTGTGGCTGTTTTAATTACTGACCTTCACGGAATCTGTATGTTTTAAAATACAAGTGAAGACAGGTTTATTTTTTTATTTTTTATTTTTTTTTTTATTATTTTTTTTTTTTTTTTTTTCGAGACAGGGTTTCTCTGTGGCTTTGGAGCCTGTCCTGGAACTAGCTCTGTAGACCAAGCTGGTCTCAAACTCACAGAGATCCTCCTGCCTCTGCCTCCCGAGTGCTGGGATTAAAGGCGTATGGGATATAACTGGTCTCTCTGAACATGGCGAACAATGAGGACTGATGAGAAGCTAAGGACAATGGCACGGGGTTTTGATCCTACTTAATGTGCTGGCTTTGCGGGAGCCTAGCCAGTTTGGATGTTCACCTTCCTAAATATAGACGGAGGGGGGAGGACCTAGGACTTACCACAGGGCAGGGAACCCTGACTGCCCATTGGACTGGAGAGGGAGGGGGAGAGGAGTGGGGGTAGGGGGAGAAGGGTGGGAGGAGGGGGGGAAGGGGGGGGGGAAGGGTGGGAGGAGGGGGAAAAAAAGAACAAAAAAAATAAAATAAAATACAAGTGAAATGCCACTACAGTACTGAAATAAGGTACCAAGTCACATGGCAAAACACAGAGACCATATGTGTTAAACTAAATTGGAAGAGCTAGTTAGTAACAAGCCTAAACCATCAGTTGAAAGTTTATAATATGTATTAAGTCGCTGTGTTGTTATTTGGGAGCCAATTGGTAGGACAAAGCTAACCAGCAGTCCCAAAGAAAAAACTCCACCTACATAATTGTGTCTCTCATTCTTAAAATGCTTAAACAAAGGACCCCAAAGATAGGATAATTACCCCAGGAATCTTGTGCCAGGAGAAGGAAAGGCTCCAGTCAGTGTGGGACTTGTATTTTGAAAGAATGTTTTCCACAGTTCTAACAACCAGTCAGAATACTTCAATACGAGACTGAACCCCAGACAGAGATGGGACAATGTTGTGTCCCATTGACAGAGACTGCTTAGATATGTATATCCTTGGCCCTCTATGTAAACTGTAATCTCATTTAGTATCCTGATGACAGACTAAGTAAGCCTGGTGAATTTTTTTTTTCCCTTTTGGAATTCTTTGACCCTCTTGCCAAAGTGGACACACTAAAATAAATCTTTTATTTCATACTTTCCACTATCAATACTGATTTTTTTTTTGGTTTTTTTAAAAAAAATTGAGGTATCAATAATGTGTGGCTAAACATAGCTTGAGGCACAGATTGGGATTTCCGGGTTTGCTATCAGATACATCAGAGTCAGGGGAGCGGAATGAATAGGAAGACAGTGCTAGCCAGACAATGACAATATGTTTTTTATTTCTTCATTTCTAAATTTAAAAATGATTTCCAAGTGTGCATATTTCATCTTGGGACAGCATTTCCTGAGGAACTTACCCAGTGAATAATGTTTTAATTTCCACTCCCTAGCTCTAGCTCTTGCTCTCTACATGGCAGGAGTGGTGAGTTATTCATCCCTCATGTGATTGTGTCCTTCTACTGAGAAAATAGGTGTGTCAAGCATGAATTACTACCAAAGATGAACTTCCGTTTTCCTCTGGCCTTTTTGCATCCAAGAGCAAATGTAGTAGGGTTGAAGAATAAGAACTTTCCAATTATGATAAGATTTAGCTGAGGCAGGATCTGCAGTAGAGAAGCCTGGAGAAGGAGGATGGCTGCAGGTCTGTCTCTTGTAGGAGAATGCATCCAGAACAAGACCAAATTTTGGGGGAGTCCTGAAGTCATGTGCTTTAGGTACTGGGGAAATCTTTGTGCCTCTTAGTCTCATTAGTGAGTGAACTGAATAGAGGCTCACATGGGAGCCTGAGGACAATTGTATTAGCGTTTAAATGAAAAACCACAAGGCAGGCATGCTAAAAATCTGTGTAGCTGTCCAAAGGAGGTGAATGGGGAAAAAAATAAAAAGCCAAAGCTTTGGAGATGAGCTGGCATGGAAGTCAGCCATAATAAGTAGCCACATGACAAGAAGGAGAGCATTAGAAAACGAGTAAAGCCCAAAGCAATAGGAAAAGTATGTTCAGAAAAAGATGGGAGAAAGAGAGAAGTTAAGCAAAAGTGAGTTCAAAGGCATTAATCTTCCATAAGAGATTGTGCTAGGGACAGGAATCCTAGAAAGGAAACGTACGTTATCTGGAGGTGAACCTGCCTTTCTAGGGGTGGTCCACGGGTCCTTAACTTGCCCATCTGGATCAGCAATGCTATGTCCCCATCTACAGAAAGAATCCATCCTTTATTTTATCATCTTGAAAGCACTGTTCACTTTGTTTACAGCGACCTGAATTTACCTTATGGTATTGGGCATTTCTGGGAGAAAGACCACGCAGGCTGCTCTTTTATGAGATAACTGATAGTCTTATCAACAATATGTAAGTTTTAATATATATTTTCATACAAAGTAATCAAATGATCACATCTGACTGTAATGCTATAAGCAAGCATATTCTTATCATACAGAGAGAGATCTTGCACCTAAGTGTCAGCAGCCATACCCGTTTGGTTAGGCATGAATGTTGGGTACTAAAGGGCAACTTATTTTTCTTTATGGGCAAATACCTTTCATAACAATGAGTTTTATCATTGTTCCAATACAAGCTAAAATATCACTACATTGACCGAAGAGTTTCAAGTTTCTCGAAAACACTAAAGCCAATTTAGTGTTTGATGTTTAAAATTAACTCAAAGTTTAGTTTTAAATAATGAGGCAAAATTGGGACTTGGCTGTGCACTAGGGCAGGATTGATTGATTGATTGATTTCTGAAAGTTGAGGAAGATGTGCATATTCCTGGCTCTCCCTTTTATTTCCTTTGGCATCTAAGGGTCTTCCCCCCTGCCATGTGCCTGGCTTGGATAGAACCTTTACTGCCTTAAATTGTATTTACTTCTCAGAATTCCTGAGCCTTGATACTAGGTTCTCTGTGGGAGCTCGATAAATATTCATTGATGGGGATGGTAATGAATACCAGATTTTTTTGGCTGTCTGCTTTCTGACTTTAATCCAGCCATTTCCTTCTCTCTTCCCTGGGGGAACTGGCAATCTGTTTAAAGCATGTTTGCACTTTGGAATCAGGAGGAGAAGCTAGCATAATTATTAGCTTCCAGTGACTCCCAGACTGTCAGTTAATTCTCAGGTCTTGCCATTTTCTCTACTCTACCTACGGAGCTAAATTTCTATATAAATGAATACCTCACCACCCTGGAAGATTTACTTCACTGATGAAAGGATAGGAGTGCTCTCTGCTCTCTCTCCAAGAACACTGTTGTACAGATGCCTGAATTCACCCACCTGACTGTGACCATGAGAAAGTAACTTGGTTAACTATCAAATCTGTCAATCGATATTTGGAATATTCCAGAACCATTATTTGGGATTCAGTTTACTTTCCTGCAAAGTGATGGCTTTAGAGAGGAATGTCTGGTTTCTATCCTCTTAGACTGATGAAAAATGAGCAGATATGCATAAGTACTGCTTTTATAAGACCATTGATATGATCAATTGTAGGAGAGGGTTAATGAGGAGGATGTTATAATCAACACATAAGAAAACCTAAAGAAAGGATTTCTTCCTTTTTAAAAAAAAAAAATTCTTTTTTTTTTTTTTTTTTTTGGCCAATCACTGTTCCCTCTCTCCTCTTGCTCTTTACCTCTTGCTCCTCCCCCCACCTAAGATTCATTTCCTGTGTGGAAAATGATAAAATTAAAAATAAATGGAGACCATGTATCTGTTCCCATTATAGATAAGCAATTGGAACTGTTATAAATATTTACATGCCTATTGCCAGGAATGCCCACATCCAGAGATCTGCAATT
>NW_004949098.1:7476889-7499579 GCF_000317375.1 Microtus ochrogaster
TTTTGGGTCTGGGTTACCTCACTCAGGATAGTGTTTTCTATTTCCATCCATTTGCATGCAAAATTCAAGATGTCATTGTTTTTTTTACCGCTGAGTAGTACTACAGGGCTTTTATGTAGCTTTGGAGCCTGTCCTGAAACTAGCTCTTGTAGACCAGGCTGCCCTCGAACTCACAGAGATCAGTCTGCCTCTGCCTCTCAAGTTCTGGGATTAAGGGTGTGAGCCACCACCAGCCTGGCGAAGGTCTTGTTCTTTGCGGTAGTGCAGGAATGGTACATAGGAATGTAAATTACCTGATCACATTGCATCTGTAGAGAGACAAATGCTTGTGCTCAGCTTGCTTTCTCCTTTCTGTCCAATCTAGGATCTTACCCCAATATTACTGTCACCCACATTCAGATTGGACCTTTTCTTTTGAGCTAAAGCTCTTTGGCAGTACCTTTATAGGCACAATTAGAGACGATTATAAATGCAATCAAGTTGACAATAAATACTAGCCATCAAAATCAGGATCAGGTAATCTTCAAAGATGTGTTTTAGGTAATGCATCTTTTTCTATCTTGCAGATCAGCTACTAAGTATTTGTAGAGTCATCATAGACCCTGAATAGGCATTAGCCATTAAAAGTTCCTGAATCCTTCCTGAGTGAGGCAACCCAGAAAGAGAAACATGGAATATACTCATTCATAAAAGGATATTAGTTTGAATAAAGGATAACTATGCTATAATTCACAGACCCAGAGAGGCTAGGTAACAAGGATAGTTCAAAGCAGATGCCTGGGAAGAGGAAACAGATTTCCTGAGTGAACTATGAGCAGGTAGGAATGGGAACATGAACAATCAGGTTGGTAGGGGAATTGTGGGAAGCGTACTGAAAAAGACTACCATAAAGGGGGGTTATTTGGGGGTCACATAGAAATCTGGATCAAAGAACTCTCCAGAAATATGCAAGGATGACTCCAGCTAAGACTCCTAGCAATAGTAGATACATATCCTGAACTGGTCATCTCCTGTGACCAAGCAAAACCTAACATGAAAGAATTGGGACAACAACCCAACCACATAACTTTCAACCTACAGTCTGTCCTGCCTGTGGGATGTGCTGGAGTCAGGATGGCCTAGAGATTGAGGGAGTGGCTAACCAATGACTGGTTTATCCCTAAACCCATGTAAAGAGAGGAAGCCTATCCCTGGTACTGCTTGGAGCACCAGGACTCACAGACAGGATGACTGAGAGACTTAGGATAAAAGAAAAAACAACTAGAGAAAAAAAAAACAGTTCATATAATGATGTCTAATAATATTCTGCTGAACTCATAGATTGGTGCCTATCTCAATTGTCATCAGAGAGGTTTCATCCAGCAACTCATGGAAAGAGATGCAGACCCATAGACAAACATTAGGCAGAGGCGGAGAAATCTGCAGAAAATGGGGAGAAAGGATTATAGAAGTCCGGAGGTTACGGACACCATAAGAAAACTCACAGAATCAACAGGACTGGGTTTATAGGGCCTCACAAAGACAACCAGGGAGCCTGCATAGGACTGACCTAGGCACTCTGCATGTGTGTTATAGTTTTGTAGCATGATCTTCTTGTGGGACTCCTAAGAGTGAGAGCAGGAGCTGTCTCTGCACTGACATTTCAACTGTATTTTAATAAATAAAGACTGTCTGAAGATCTGAGAGTAGAACAGTCCCATAGTCAGCTTTACAGACCAGTTAAAGGTAACACACACCTTTAATCTCTGTAGCCACAATGACATGCACCTTTAATCCCAGAAGCCACAGAAACAAGGCAGTGCACGCCTTTAATAAAAATGGGAGGAAACAGCTCTCAACACAGTCTCATTCTGAGATTCCTGGAGGCAGGATCTCCATTTCAGACTGAGGTGGAAGTATGAGTTAGTAGCTAGCTGTTCTCTTTCCAGATCTTCAGGCAGTCGTTATTTATTAGAATACAATTGAAATGCCACTACATGTCTCTGATTCTTTTCCTGTCTTTTCTGACCTTACTCCTCATACTGGGTTGCCTTGCCCAACCCTAATACATGGGGAGGTGTTTAGTCTTACTTGAATTTGATGACCCATGTTTGATTGATACTCTTGGGACACTTGCCCTTTCCTTAAAACAAAAGGCATAGAAAAGGCATAGATGGAGGACTGGAAACAGGGGTGAGGTAGGGTACTGGGAAGAGTGAAAGGAAGGGATGATAGATAGATAGATAGATAGATAGATAGATAGATAGATAGATAGATAGATAGATAGATAGATAGATATGGCTGGATAGGTAGCTAGATGGATAGGTAGATAGACAGATAAATAGATAGGTAGGTAGATAAAAATAAATAAGATATGATCAGTACTCAAATCTTGCTTCTTATGATTTCTCTATGGCTTAGGGTCAAGGTCTACAGTTCAATGTATTGGATTCTTGTAGAATGATCTCCTCTTCTCAGACCTGATGTCAGTCACATGATGTCTAAGAGTTTTCTCCCCCGTTTTCCTCTCTCATACATTATATCCTGATTGCAGTTACTCCTCCATCTACTCCTTCCTCCTCTACCTCTTCTACCTCCTTCTCTCCGAGTTTCACTCCTCTATTTCCCTTCAGAAAAGATCAGGCCTTCCAGGGACATAAACTGAACACAACTTGACAAGTTACAATACGACTAGGCACAAACCCTCATATTAAGGCTGGATAAAGCAACCCAATAGGAGAAAAAGGGTCCAAGAACAGGTAAAAGTGTCAGAGACATTCCCTCTCATAGGGATAGGAATCTCACAAGAACACCAATATAAGCCCATAACATATATACAGAGTGCCTAGTGCAGACCCTTGCAGGCTCTGTGATAAGTCCTATGAGTGCTGCTTAGTTGATTCTGTGGGCTGTGTTCTTGTGGTACCCTCAAATCCTCTGGCTCCCACAATCTTTCCTCTGCCTCTTCTGTGGAATTCGCTGAGCTCTGCCAAATGTTTGGCTGTGGGTTTCTGCCTTTACTCTCATCCGTTGCTAAATGATGCCCCTGTGATGACAATTTGGTTAGCACCAGTCTATGAGCATAGTGGAATATCATTAGGAGTTTTTACATAAAATTTCTGCCAAATTGCATTTCCCTGATTCTGTGAAGGCTATTTTATTGAGCTTCAGTTCCATTTCACTTGAGGAAGAGTCTCATTCTGTTTAACAGAGTGTCCTATTGTGAGATGCCTTCCCCTTCATCTGACATCACAGATGTCAAAGTCAAAATTTTGGCCACTATTTCTTCTACCTCATTCTTTAAAAATTAAGCATTTTCCCAGACACTGTAGGTTAAATCAGTGTAACTGATATAATTTTCCACTAAGTTTAGGTTTTTTTTATCCAAGAATGTACTTGAAATGCATCCTCTTTTCTGTACTTTCTCAATTTTCATTCTCTACCCATTCTTATTTCTTCCTATTGTATTTTGTTGTTTTCCACAATAAACCAACCTTTAAAATGTGCTCAAACTCTGACTTGCAATCATCTTGCATTATTTGATAATTAAAAAGTTAATCATGATGGATAAAATATATAATACAATTTTTATATGATTGTTGTAAAGAGAGGAATAAGTGTAGGAGTGTTGGTTGTTTTTGGAACTGAAAGCCTCATGGGTTGGAGAGATGGTTCAACAGCTACTAGCCTTAACTTGTTTTTTATAATACTCAAGTACACTTCCAAGCACACACATGACAGCTCACACCCATCTCTAACTCTCATTCCAAGAGATCTAACACCCTCTTTACCTTTTCTGAGCAACAAGCATGCAAATAGTGCACATACCTGCAACTGACCAGGCAGAACAACCATACACATAAAAAATATTTTTGAGAAAGTCGATAAAGACCTAGAAAATTGGCCCGAAAGTTAAGTACACTTGTTGCTCTTTTAGAGGACTCACCACATTTGATTACAACAGCTCACATAATGGCTCACAACCACATATGACTCAGGTTCTAGACGATCTTCTCCCTTCTTCTGGCCTCATGGGGCATCAGGTATCCATGTGGAGCACATACAGAAGTGCAAGCAGAACACTCATATACAGAAAAATTAAGCAAAACTTACATCAAATGAAAACTGAAAGTATCACTGGGTGTTATCTTTGTTTTTATTGATAGTTTTCTAAATATTTCATGCATAATTGCTCTTTAGACTGTGAGTTCTCACACTATTGTAAACATAGATGAACTAAGTACATATATTTATTGCTCTAGTGGGTACAAGACCCTTGTCAGTATTTTTTCCAGATGTTAGTTCATTTTTATAATCTTATTTTACTTGGGAAGTACAAGTGAGGGATTCTTTTTAATCAGCATTCCATTCTAATTTAGTTTTCAGACCAGTGTTGGCTGGTATTCTCAGTTTTCTTCACATGAGAGAACATTGGCAAGACAGTTGTTCTGCACAGAGAATTCTACAGCACCAAAACCCCAAATCATTTCAACTGAGTGAGCACTGCATTGACTGGTCCACATCTCTGGGGGTATTTTCTTGTTTGTTCACAGTACAGCTTCAATAATTGAGGTTTCTTTTTCCAATGAAACATTACAGACAATAATTGAGTATGGACAATTTAAGTAAATATGAGCTAATGTAAACCCAGAGGTTGTTAAACCTAAAATTACAGAAATGATTTTTAAAAAAAATGCTTCATTTTATGTAGTGCATTAATAATTTAGGACTATGATGATGACATATTTGATAAAATAGTTTAAAATAAATATACTTTTCTTACTCTTACTACTTTATAGCTGAAGACCTAAGATCAAATGACAGCTAGAAAAGACAGCCATATAAATCTACCATGATGCATAAGTTTTTATGAGGAATCCAAAGGCCCAAAAGATTCAACAGATGTTTGCAGTTTTGTTATTTATTTATTTATATTTTTATTGAGCTCTACATTTTTCTCTGTTCCCCTCCCTACTTCTCCCCTCCCCTTCCACCCTCTGCCAAGGTCCCCATGCTCCCAATTTACTCAGGAGATCTTGTCTTTTTCTATTTTCCATGTAGATTAGATCTATGTTTGTCTCTTTTATACTTGGTTTGATGGAATTGTGTAGATGTGTGATTGGCTAGGTCCGACCCAACGATCATATGTCAGTAAGAAAGTATCACTGCCTGGTGGTGCAGATTCTCCTATCTCATTGTATATTTAGATCTAATTACTTGAAAGGTGATGTCATTGATTCCGTTTGGTTTATTTCTCAAAAGTCATGTGCTAAAAGATGGTCCTCTTTATAATGGTATCAAAAAGTGTGTGAGGGCGTTCTCTAGGAAATGGGCATTAGTGGAAAGTGACTAGCCTTGGAAAATGTTGCTGCCCTTTTCATAGAAATTGATTAGATTGTGTAATTGAATTAGTTATTAAGACAGTCTGTTGATATAAAGCAGTCTCCTCCCTTGATTAGCTCTCATGTGTGTTTCCCTCATTGTCCTACTGTCTTCCACTTCTGGATTAGTTATATATTATTAACTAGTACAGAGGCTGGAGGCCCTCACCAGTTTTATCAGATGCTGATGCCAAGCTCTTGTGCTTACTCCTTCCAGAAGTGTGAGTCACAAATGGCTCCATTTCCTTATAATGTACTTGGCTTTGAATGATTAGTTATAAAGATGCACAATGAACTAAGAAAAATTCTTGCTATGAGTGGGGCATTGCTATATGACACTTGAGTATGTAGCATTGACTCTGTAACTGCATATTGATAACATTTGCAAGAATTTAAAGAAGAGGCTGGAAAAGTTTTCTAACACAGTAAATGAAATGGGGAGATGGGCTCTGAAAACAGTCTAGAACATCTTAGAAGATTGTCCACTGGCTATCACCAGAGTAAGGATAGAGATATGTTTGGTAAAGGCTTGGCTGATACAGTAAGATAGATAGGCATTCCTACAGGGGAAATGACAAATGACTTACTGGAACCTATTAAGAGGTAATGGGTCATGAGGAAGTGACAATGACTTTCTTCTTTTGCTGTTTCCGTAAAGGCTAAGATATCATGGTTTTAAAGAGCATTACCTCAACCATAGTGGGAAAAAACCTCACTCATAAGAAATATTGACATTAAAAGTCCCCATTCTTAATTGAGTAAGTACTTGTGACTCACCCATATTACTACAGTAATATGGTAAGTGTGTTGGCAGTATACCTGTATTTCCAGTACTCACTGTGAACAAGTAGGCAACCAGAAATGTAAGAGAAGTCTGGTCTACCTAGTGAGAGCTGGCTTCAGAGAAACGCAAATTAAACCTCAGCAAAATTATAAAGACAAAACTGCATTAAAATAGCCAAGAAAACACCATAAAATCATTAACTAAATTGTGAAAAAGTCTTTTCCAACTTGGATGTTCTGTTACCAGTGAGTATCTTTCAACACTTATTCTCTACCAGGAGAGTCAAGGTAATCAGTTTATGTGTGCCAAGTTGTCAAACTGAAATATCCAGGCTTATGCTGAACTAACTAAATTTTTATATTTCTCATTCCTGCTAAATATTAAAATACAGAAAATAAAAAACGATTTCACATTTGGTAAATATTCCCTTGATAACACATATGCTTAGTATTATTCATATATCTCTTGAGACATAGCTTGGGAGAATTGAACAGTCCTTTATTCAGACACTACCGACCTAAGATTTGTTCTAAGCTTCAGATGATGTTAGTGACTTGTTTTGGTGGAGGATTCAGCATCTATGAGTGATGCATCCTACAAAAAAATAAAATCCTCAAACATGTATTGCAATTGTTCAAGAAAAAGCCCCCTTAAGCATAAAATAGTTTAATTTAATCAAACACCTAATTTAAGGCATCTCTAAATTCCATTTTAATACAAGTATACACAGAGGTGTTGTTCAGGATTTTGGCTTAAAACAATGATTAATTTCTTGCTTATACAAAACATGCAGAGGATGTTCATGTTTTTCCATGTCCTCAGATGTCTGTGTAAGCAATCAACACCCTCTTCCCAATAAAGTACTTTGTGAACGATGGAGAGAAGGAAAGGGAATTCTCTTTGGGCAGGGAACATTTCACTTCTGAGTTTTATTAATCAAACTGGATCATTTAAATGTGATTGACATCTAGGACTGAGATAGTGTAGTCTACTTATTTCTCCTTGCTCATGAATAAGGGTTATGCGCATATGTGTGCATGGTGGAGAAGGAGAGAGGAGTCTGAATTTTTGTTACAGATATAAATCATTATAAATATAAAGTCTCAAAACTCCTGTCTCCATTTGCCATAGGAGCCTGAAGCCTAGCATTTTTTTTTTATTTGAGTCATGTGATTTTGATGTTCTATCTTTTAAAAGATGTGAGTCTAAATGGCCACACTCTTTGACTCTGGACATAAGTATTAGCTACCTTCTACAGTCTCATTTTATCAAGCAATGCATTAAATAAAGCAGAACTTCTGAATCCCCCCTCTCTCTACCAACTGTACTTTATTCTAAGACTGCTTTTCTTTCTCATCTCCCATGTCTAGAATCCATCCTTAGCAGATAAGATTTGAGGTTTTAAGGACCATGGGAATGGAGTTTCTGTAGAACAATATACAATAAAGAAAGCCTGAAGTCTGACACGAGCACTTTCTCTTTGCAAAGGTCCCGCTAGCATCTCCATATGTTCCTTCTCCAGATCCAGTCTTTCGGTATTAGTCACTATAGCACATGCCTTCATTAGGAAGAGAAGTTGTCTCTATCTATACCCAGCCAACAGAAGTTCATTATGTACATCTCGAAATGTGCTGTTCCTTTACTGGAAATAAAACAAATCCATTCTACTGTGGAATACCCATTCATTTAAAGACAGGTGCACGGCAAAGAAATACAAGGAATACAAATAAGAGGTAGAATTTTTCTGAGTGCATTTTGTACTGAGGACTGAGCAATGTACAAGGGTCACAGATGCCAGATGGTGTTCGTCATGCTCCATCTGTGATATATGCCATATACAATAGATTTCATAAGATCTCACAATTGTCTTAGGATTTCCATCTAATATGGGCCATAAACCTTGTTCCTTTTCTTACCCAGTTACTTTCAAAGGCCCATGAGTTGCATGTGAATCACAAAAGCACCACGGGGTTCAGACAAACTTTGAACTCCAAGTGTCAGGAAACAGAATTGAAAATTTCACAAAAACACCTTTATTCTCTGGGTCAACTCAGCAGGGACCTCACAGTGTAGAACAGGTGAAGATGAAAGCTAATCACGAAACAAAATCCTTCTGAAACAACAACACCAGCCCCTAGAAACTGGAAATCACAATCAGTGAACTAGTTGAGTCTGTTCTGATTTTAAGCAAAGCATCCTTTTTGGTTTTTCTTGATACTTACATCCAGCTTAGAGACGTGTACCTCCAGAGGCTTCTTTCTTATGTCTCATCAATAAATCAGCAAGATAAAAATAACTGCTTCTTTCAAAGTTAAAGCAAAATAAAAGTCAAGGCTACAGCTCTTTTCTCAACTTCTTTCTTTCCCTCTTATTCTCAGTTACTGCTAACACCAGGAGCCCAAATCAGTCAAGTCTGATCATATATGTGCACACACATATACAATGCTCACTATCACTTAAAATCTAGTATTAGCCAGTGCTTCATTAGAATGTAACATATTAAATAATCATTCATTCGCTGAAATGTAGACTGAATGTATCTCCCTTGGAAGAATAGAAATGAGGAAGTTAGAGAAATGGCTCAGAAATTTACAAATGCTTATTGCTTTTACAGAGTACCAGAGTTGTTTCCTACCACTCATGTCTGGTAGCTCACAATTGTGCAGCCTGTAACTCATCTCTGAGGAACTCAGTTCCCTCTCCTGTCTTCTCTGTCTCTCTCTCCTTGCCTCAAATTAATATAATAAAATGATGCTTCTGATAAATATTTTTTTAAAAAAATCCTAGAGCACCTGAAGTTGAGAAGAGCATTTTGTAACAGTTGTAAATGAATCTCCCAAGGAGAAAAAAAAAATTCTAGAAAGTTCCATCTTTTAGATCTGTATTGAATTTGAATGGCTTTCATTTAATCACAGCAGTTTAGTTTCCAATAATTTTTGAATACTTCTTTTTCTTTTCTTCAAAATATATGGAAAGCCCTGGACTTGATGAAGAATTAAGTTTGCTTTCCTGAGTTTGTGTGAAATCTCGAATATGTACAACATTCATTTAATGCAGAGAGATTTGTGCAGTTATTCGGGAGTCAACTAATCTCACTATTTAAAGTTCACTATACTTATTTCTCCTGACACTAAAATCTGAATTAGTTTCTCTTCATATTACGTTACTTAGCAATTTTAAATTTTGGATTAAGAACACTAGTTATATTTCTCATTACTATGACCAAATGCTGACTATAAACATCTTATGGTGGTGAGGATTGGTTAGTTTATGCCTTTAGAAGACAGAGTCTTTCATGGCAGGGACAGAAGTACAGTGGAAGGAAACCATAGGAGTGATGGTAGGAACTTGTCCTGCCTCAGTGGATAAGGAGGCAGAGAATGGAGTATCTGCTGTTACTGACTTTCTCATCCTCTTCTTTTTGTTCATTTCAGAATATCAGTGGATGTAATGGTACCACTCACATTCATGGTTGGATCTTTCCTCCTCACTTAAGATCCACTGAAATTCATTTCCACTGAACTAGAAAAAAAAAAAAGACCCACTTAAAGCATCATCACAGACGCATCCAGATGATAAATATCCTGTATGATTCTAGGACCAGCCAAGTTGACATTGAAGGCTAATCATTATACTCTTGTATTTCTGAGATATAGAATTTACTTAGAAAGGTCACTGATAAATCCAACTTTGTGTTGACATACAGAAAATAGAAAAGTCATCATGTTCATTTTTAAAGGAAACCAAAACTGGGACTATAAAAGATCAAACTTTTTGAGCACATTAGAGAGTTGAACTCACTAAAAGCCCAACTAACCCAACATATGAGAAGACAATCTTAGTAACAATCTCTAAGGAAGGCACAAATAATTGTATGCCATTAAAATTTATTTTTATTAAATATAATCATTTTTAAAGGTTGATAGTAAGGTAGGAATAATGTAAAAAAAATCTTTGCATTATCTTATTATTAACCATAACTCACAGACTTTTTTCCATACCATCCCGAAGTAATTATGAGAGGTGCTGCAATCAGACCAAGAAACCAGAAGGAACACCACAATGGCAAGATTCCAAATTCTGGGATAGTCATCATTGTGTAGAAAGCATGAAACACTGCTCAGACATTTCTCTATATTTTCAAGGAAGAAAATTCTTAAAGAATTAAGAGATAGGTGGTATTGTAGATTGAGTGAACCTTGTAAGCCCATTTGGTCGAATTTTTTTAAATATCAGACAACTTTTATTTGATAAATTTCATAAACTTGAAAAGACTAGAGATGTAGTAGGTATTTTATGGTTCTTGATAATCAGAACACTGAAAGGATGATCCTAGACACTACAGTGCCTGAGGCCAGCACTAAATCCTGCTGTAATGTCTCCAGCTACTCACTCCTCACAAGAATCTAGCAGTTGCCACCACAAACATATTATCAGTGGTCATTAATTTTTGTGGAATATCATTCAAGCTATTTTGCATCAAACAGCACTTTAATAATGCATCAGTTTTATATAAATGATTCATTTTAAGATAAAAATAAAAATGCCTATAAAGGGAAGCCAAAATGAATACAACATATATCTCCTTGGTTGACTAATTTATATCTGCTTATATTCCAAACTGGACAGGGTAAATACAAACATAGAAGATTCCTTTCCCTCAGGCTCCAAACTGACTTTGAAGATTCTGTTTTCAGTTGTAAAGTTTTAGTAGCTTTAACCTCTGTCCAACAAGGGTCTCAAACAGTTCAGAAAAGTTGAGTTCCTGAATATTCTGCAAGAGAATAACCTCAGTCCATTAGTATTAACTAATGGCAGGGCTAACCACCGGTTTTCCAGTAGGCTTATTTGTCTAGTCTTAATATACATCTGGAGAAACTGTCTGGAAAGGAATAGGAGGTGTGAACTTCTTGGAGGTATATAACTGGGTTTCAAGAGACTCATACTATATCTAATTCTCTCTCTCTCTCTCTGAATTCTCTCTCTCACTCTCTCTTACTTTTAGCCTTTCTGTTGCTGCCTTAAGATGTGAATTCTCAGCTATTGCTTCATGCCTTCCTGCCTGCTACCAAGCTCTTGCCATCCTGGTCATAGATTCACAGCTTAATACCATAAACCCCCAATAAACTTTTATAAGCTGCCTTGTTCATGGTGACTCTACAGCAATGGAAAAGTGACTGAGACTAACAACAAAACTACTCATAGATAATAAATAAATACTTACCCAAAGTAAGGAACAGAAACAAAGAAATAATTCTTTTATTCCAGACAAATGAGAAAGCCATACTGAGTCAGACAAGCAAGCATATACTATGCCTGGAAATGAGATCATGATCACTTATGGGCAAAGATGAAGCCTTGAGAGTCAGGATCTCTATGTTCAGCGAGTCCGGTTTTATCCCATGCTTTTTTTAGACCCAGTTCAGCTGGCCTTGGTGAGTTCCCGATAGACCATCCCCATTGTCTCAGTGTGTGGGTGTACCCCTCGCGGTCTTGAGTTCCTTGCTCGTGCTCTCTCTCCTTCTGCTCCTCATTTGGGCCTTGGAATTTCAGTCTGGTGCTCCAATGTGGGTCTCTGTCTGTGAGGGCTGCTGAGACGTCAAAAACAATGGCACTGGGTTTTGAACCTACTGCACATACTGTCTTTGTGGGAGCCTAGGTTGTTTGGATGCTCACATTACTAGACCTGGAAGGAGGTGGGAGATCCTTGGACTTCCCACAAGACAGGGAACCCTGACTGCTCTTCGGGCTGCTGAGGGAGGGGGAATTGATTGAGGGAGAGGGAGGGAAATGGGAGGCGGTGGTGGGGAGGAGGCAGAAATCTATAATAAATAAATAAATAAATAAATAAATAAATAAATAAATAAATAAATAGTCAGGATCTCATCATTTGCCCAACCCTAAAACTAAAGCAAAATAGTTTTGTAAACAGAGACTGTTCTTACATTTTCTAGTTGCCTAGACCTGAAAAATCATACAAAAACAATATATAATGTGTCATATTAATTATAACAATGTTTGGCCTATTATCTCAGATGTCTTATTAACCAACTCTTATATCTTAAATTAACCCATTTTTATTAATTTATATTTTACCACAAGGCTTGTGGTTTTGTTACTTCTTGCTTCTTGAGCTGCTGCATGGTGTCTGCCTCCTTCAGCAGCTACATGGTGTCTTTTTGACTCCACCTACTATCTCTCTATATATTTCTGTTCAAATTTTCTGCCTAGCTTCATTCTGCCCTGCCATTGGCCAGAACAGCTTTATTCATCAACCAATAAAAGCAACACATATATACAGAAGGACATCCCACCTCATAAAAGAGCTTCTTTATCCCCTTCATTTCCCTATAATTGTCAAACATAAAGAGAAAAATTTCAGGATGTTGCATAGGAAGAGACAGAAATCCCCAAGAGATTGTGTGTGTGTGTGTGTGTGTGTGTGTGTGTGTGTGTGTGTGTGATACAGAGATTTCTTTAACCAAGAATTATTTAAAAATAATCTAAAATCCTAAGAATTTATATTGCTGTAAGACTTCCAAGGATGCTAATTCACTGAGTGAAAATGTAACAAAACACAAACACATTTTAATGATTACCTGAACTTACTCAATTTTCCATATAAAGAACTAAGGAGAAGCAAATCGAAGTCTATTAATAAGCTAAATATGAAAGCATTGTTCTATTAATGGTTTGTCTTTAGAACAAAAATTACAAAATATATAAATAAACAATAAAACAAAAGCTGCCGTCCAAAGAATATTACCAGGAAACTCAAGTTAAATATGGTACTGACATACAAAAATGAGATAAAATGTTTAAAGAGTTAACATGAAAATATTACAAATAAAAGGGTATCCGATATTAAAAGAGAAATACAAAGAAATTTTAATAAAGAGAAAAAAAGGAATAGCAGATGAAGATTATATTAATGACCCCTACCAATAGACCTGACAGTTAAGAAGAGTATGAGTTAATGCCATTCTAGTTTAAGAGTTGTCATGTAAATTAGATTAGGGGTCTTAGGCATGAGAAGTAGTATCATTTATTATTCCAAATAAGTATTTGTCATTTCAGAAGGAAAATAGAAAGAGAGAATAGATTAAAAATGTTTAAATACCCTGAGAACATACCTTTCTGAAAATAATGAAAGACATTAAATGGTATCTAAGTTTGTGTTTTTATTGCTGTGAAGAGACATCATGGCCATAGCAACTCTTATAAAAATACATTCAGGGGGTGGCTTGCTTACAGTTTCAAAGTTTCAGTCCATTATTATCATGACAGGGAACATGGAGGCATGCAGGCAGATGTGGTGCTGCAGCTGAGAGTACTAAATCTTCCAGGCACAAGGAAGTCAACTGATAGTCACACTGAGGGAAGCTTGAGCAAAAGAGATTTCAAAACCTGCCCCCAGAGACATGTTTCCTCCAACAAAGCCATATACATTCCAACAAACCCTTCTAATAGTGTCACTGTCTATGAGATTATGAGAGCCATTCAAACTAGCACATTGTATTCCCTGGCCTCCTATAAGATTATAACAATATCATAATAAAAAATGCATGAGTCCATCTTGAACAGTTCCCATAGTCTTATCACAGTTTCAACAATGTTTTAAATTCCAAACTTCAGAGTCTTCCTTGAGATTCATGTAATCTAATTCTAATCACCTGTAAAAATTAAACTGAAAAAACAGATCATATACTTTCAACATATAATGACACAGAATCTATATTACCTTTACAAATGTAGGAAAGGCACATAGTGAGGAAATACTGGACTGAAACAAGACCAAATGCCAGCTGGGCAAAATTCAACCTTCATGTCTGATGACAAAACACTACAAATTTCTAACTCTGTTCACCTTTGTTTATGTAATATACTTCTTTCTCTTGAGTTCTTTCCATCTCCTATTAGAAGATCTCCTTGGCAGCTATCCTACAACTCTGTTATCTTTAACATCTTGGGTCCTCCAAGCTTCACACAATGGCCTCTCTGTGAGACCTCCATTCATATACACCCCTGACATATGACTGGCCTCAACATCTTTCTTTGGGCATGGAGGCAAATTCCATAACCTGTTTCTTCTATCCTTAACCCTAAAGCTAGAATCATGTGACTGAAGCTGTCAAGTTCTGCTGCTTACTGGGGTTGAAATCTGCCCCCCCCTCCCAAATCAATTACATCTTCACCAGCTTTCTGTCCTTCATGGCCTAAGCTTGACTGTTCTGAAACTTGTTCTGTAGACTACACTAGCCTCAAACTTAGAAATTTGCCAGCCTCTGCCTTTCCAGTGAAGGGAATATAGGCGTATCCCACCATACCCAGCCAGCTCTAAGCTTTCCTTAAGTTACTTTTCACAATTTGGAAACTTAACTGGGTGGAATCCCACCCTCAGGCTACCACTCCCCCTTTTCCATTTCTTAGGCCATGTATGTCCCTGAAAAGAGGATTTAGCTCAATCCCAGTTCCTGGTGCTCCTTTTCTTTTCAAATTTCCTTTTTGTAATTTACCTTGCTCAGCTTGATCCTTTTCATTATACATCTTCATTAGAGTCACCACTAAAAACCATATGATAGAGTATATATCAAGCTGTTTAGAGAATTCTTTAACCAACAGAATTAACCCAAGACTTTTCACTTCAGCCTCAGGCTGACTCTTTAGTCAAAAGAGCAAAGTGTAGACATTTCCTTCACCAAAATCTCACAAGAATGATCTCTAGGCAACATAATAAAATTCTTCTATGAAAATACTTGAGTGACCTTGAGATTTCTGTCCAGTGCTCCAATGTGGGTCTCTGTCTCCTTTCATCGCCTGATGAAGGTTAATATTCAGGAGGATGCCTATATGTTTGTCTTTGGATTCGCCTTCTAATTTAGCTTTTCTAGGATCGCAATTATAAGCTCACTGTCCTTTATTTATGGCTAGAAACCAAATATGAGTGAGTACATCCCATGTTCTTCTTTTTGGGTCTGGCTTACCTCACTCAGGATAGTGTTTTCTATTTCCATCCATTTGTACGCAAACTTCAAGAATTCCTTGTTTTTTACTGTTGAGTAATACTCTAATATGTATATATTCCATACTTTCTTCATCCATTCTTCCATTGAAGGGCATCTAGGTTGTTTCCAGGTTCTGGCTAAGGTCCCAATGAGGAGCAGAAGGAGGGAGAACATGAGCAAGGAACTCAGGACCGTGAGGGATACACCCACACACTGAGACAATGGGGATGATCTTTCGGGAATTCACCAAGATCAGCTAGCCTGGGTCTGAAAAAGCATGAGATAAAACCGGACTTACATAGCGGACAATGAGGACTACTGAGAACTCAAGAACAATGACAATGGGTTTTTGATCCTACTGCACATTCTGGCTTTGAGGGAGCCTAGGCAGTTTGGATGCTCAACTTACTAAACCTGGATGGAGGTGGGCAGTCCTTGGACTTCCCACAGGGCAGGGAACCCTGATGGCTCTTCAAGCTGATGAGGGAGAGGGACTTGATCGGGGGAGGGGGAGGGAAATGGGAGGCGATGGCAGGGAGGAGGCAGAAATCCTTAATAAATAAATAAATTAAAAAAAAATAAATTACTTCTTGTGGGAAAAAAAAAGAAAATACTTGAGTGAGCCTCTGACAATTCAAATAAATTTTGGCACCTTTGTCTTCCATGCTCCTACTAGAATGACCTAATGAGCAGTGCTTAAAGCAGTCCACTGCTGCTATAACTCAAAATAACAAAGTCCGAATTACTTCAAACAAACAAATGGTCTGGCCTATCACAGCAATATCCCAGTCGCTGGTATCAACTTCTGTCTTAGTTTGGGTTTTTATTGTAGTGAAGAGTCACCATGCTAATGGCAACACAAAACGAAAACATTTAAATGTGGTGGCTCACTTTTAGTTTTAGACATTAAGTTCAATAGTATCATGACAGATGTGATGCTGCAGGTGAGAGTGCTGCATCTTCCAGGAAACAGAAAATTGACTGACAGTCACATTGAGGAAAACATGAGAAAAAGAGATTTCTATGGTGATATCCAAGATATTCATCAGTGTGGCTTTAGAATAGGGCCAGTTCAGATGCTCTCCCCTCAGTTGCCCAAGGAACAAGCTGGGTGGGGACATCTCCTTGGACACCTGGAAACCCCTCTAGAGTCAAGTCTCTCACCATTCCTAAAATGGCTCCCTTAATTAAGATATATACTTCCCTGCTCCCATATCCACCCTTCCTCCATCCCAACCATCCCATTCCCCCAAGCTCTCCCCATCCTCCCCTTCTCACTTCTCTCTTCCCATCTCCCCTTATTCCCATGGAGACAGAGACCCACATTGGAGCACTGGACTGAGCTCCCAAGGTCCAAATGAGGAGCAGAAGGAGGGAGAACATGAGCAAGGAAGTCAGGACCGACAGGGGTGCTCCCTCCCACTGAGACGGTGGGGCTGATCTAATGGGAGCTCACCAAGGCCAGCTGGACTGGGACTGATGGAGCATGTGATCAAACCGGACTCTCTGAATGTGGCGGATAATGAGGGCTGACTGAGTAGCCAAGAGGACAATGGCACTGGGTTTTGATTCTACTGCATGTACTGGCTTTGTGGGAGCCTAGTCTGTTTGGATGCTCACCTTCCTAGACCTGGATAAAGGGGAGAGGACCTTGGACTTCCCACAGGGCAGGGAACACTGACTGCTCTTTGGACTGGAGAGGGAAAAGGAGGGTAAGTTAGGGAGGGGGAGGGAAATGAGAGGAGGTAGAAAATTTTAATAATAATAAAAAAGAAAAAGGGATTTCAAAGCCTGCCCACCCCCATACTGACACCGTTCCTCCAACAAGGCCATACCTCCTCCAACAAAACCATACCTTCTCATAGTGCCACTCCCTATGGGATTATAAGGATCAGTTACATTTGAACTACCACAAAAATCTATTCAAAATCTCATAAACGTATGAATTAAATAAGCGCTCTCATTCTCTTTCTCTCTCCTCCTCCTCCTCCTCCTCCTCCTCCTTCTTCTTCTTCATCTTCTTCTTTCCCCCCCTGTCTCTCTCACTCACACACACACACAATCACTCCTACTCATGCCAAATATAACCTAACAAAAATAAAGATACAGGAAAACAATTAAAGGTGGCCAGAGATGAGGTATCACATAGAGAAACAAAGATAAACATTCTTTCTAAGAATGTCAAGCTTTTGGCCAGAGGTTATTATGTAAATCAGAAGGCAATATTTTTAATATCTTAAATTGAGAGAACAAATGAAAAATAAGTTGGAGGAAATATGCCTACCAAAATCCTATGTGCATCTCAAATAAGTTTGACATATGTGTTTCAGATGGAAAAAAGTAGATCAACTTCACCTTCAGCACTGGTGTTATGTAAGATGCTAAAAGAAGCTTCTCCACATGAGCTTTTATTTATACAAAGAAATGCAGGTGTGCTCCAAGAGATATGACTGAAGTTGAATGTAACATTACTTATAATCATTTAACTCTAAAAAGTAATTGTATAAAATAAAGAGTATCAATAAGTATTAAATATATAGACTGTGCAAAAGATAAAATGCACTGCATTAACAGAGCCAAGAAAGGAATGGAGGAAACTAAACTGTCAATCAGACTTTCTACATGTAAAATTTATGCAATATTATTTAAAGAAAGATTGTGGTTTTCTGAATATTTATGATGCAATCCCTATGCTGTTGTATATAAAACTTAAACTCAGAAATAAGTCAAAATGAAAATAGGAGTACAAAACCAACAGGTTGAAGCACTGAAGGACAGTGAGGAGATGTATTCCTCCGTACTATTTTTTTTTAAATAACATCTTCTCTTCCTCCCCCTTCTTCTCCAAAGCTCATATAGCATAGTGAAAAAACACAGCAAAGCAGAAATCAATAGATATACACATGCCTGTAGTATCTAGAAAACAATACAGAAAAGTCAGTCTGACATGAGAGAAGATTTTACTTACTGTACTGCTCCAGATGATCACTACAGAAAAACCTGTAATCTGGACTGGAGTAATTGTTTAGTTGTTAACATCACATGCTGTTCTTGCAGAGGACCCAAGTTTAGTTCAAAGATCCTGCATCGGGACACTTAGAACCATCTGTCAAACCCAGCTCAAAAAGATCTAATGTCCTTTTCTTGTATTTGGAGAAACTATTTTTAGGTACACATACATATACACAAACATGAGTACCTGCATAAGATTAGAAATAAAAATTAAATTTAATCAATGTTATATTCTTTCCAGTCACTCTAGAAATAAAAGTTGAATGTTTTCTGCAGATGTCCCACATTGTAAGATTTTACATTTACACTTTGGTAGTACCAGAGAAAAGTAGTTAGGACATCAGTTGCTGCTGGGTGCTGCCACTCAGCCAGGAGTATTCATAAAGACCATGTGAGAACTCTAGAAGTCACTCAGATATGACTGTAACATATATATATATATATATCACATATTATATAATATAATTCATATAAACTATAAAATAATATAATGAAAATTCAAGTAGAAAATTTAAAACTAGAAAATATGGTAGCCTCAATAGAAATCTTAGTAGACAGAACAGCAGAGGAAATAATCAGTGCCTTAGAAGATAAGAGATTAACAAATATGAATGAAAAATAAAAATAGTTTCAAAAAGAGACAGGTGCCTTGGGGACAATAAGAAAGAAAACGTAAGTGTCTCAAGGCTAACCATAGAACCCAGTATGATTAGTAGGGTCCCAACAGTCTGTAAAAGAGTCAGAGACAGTCCCTGTTCCCACCATTCGGTCCCACAACAGGACCAAGCACACAACTGTAACATACAAGCAGAGTGCCTAGGTCTGATGTAGGAGTGTCTTCTTTCTATGTGTTGCTTTCATTGGTTAATTAATAAAGAAACTGCTTTGCCTGATAGGTCAGAACATATGTAGGTGGAGTAGACAGAATAGAAGGCTGGGAAGAAGGGAAGTGAGTCAGATGCCATGATTCTTTGACCCGAGATAGATGAGGCTAGAATCTTTCCTGGTAAGCCACCTCCTCATGGTGCTACACAGATTATTAGAAATGGGTTAATCAAGATGTGAGAGCTAGCCAGCAAGAGGCTAGAGCTAATGGACCAAGCAGTGTTTAAAAGAATACAATTTGCGTGTTGTTATTTCAGGTATAAAGCTAGCCATGTGGAAGCCAGGCAGGAATGCAGCCCGCCACTCCGCACAACATAGGTCAGTCCTGTGAGGCTCCCTGGTTGTTGGTTCGGTCTCTGAAAACCCCTATGAGCCCAGATTAGTTGATTCTATGAGTTTTACAGTAACTTCATATGACATGGTTTGTTGATAACCATCAGTGACCTGTCTTTCCTAAACAGAAACAGAGGAGGAATGGAGTGAGAGTGGGAACGGAACGGGGGAGGGTTGTAGTGAGGGCCTGGGAGAAAGGGGGGTAAGGAAAACTGTGATTGGGATGTAAAATAAATTTATTTCAAAAATTTTAAAAATTAAAAATATGTAGGTGTCACATCAAAATAAAAGAAGATGAGGAGACTTTGAACCTGAAAATATTTTGAAAGAAAATTTCTTTAATTTTCAGAAACGTGCTTAACACAAAATTAAAGATATAACTGAACCACAAACCAGTTAAATGGAAAAAAATGCTGTTTCATTTACCTGAAAATGTGCTTTTTTGAAAATGATACCAAAAAACATATGAGGATGGATAATCCATCTTAAACAATAAAATAAATATAAGTGATTTAAATTAAAACTTTAGTGGGGCTAAAGATATGGCTCAGTGGTTTAGAGTACTGCTCTTCAGAAGACTCAAGGTCATTTCTCAGCACTGGCATCGGAGAGTTTATAACTCCCTTTTATAACCCCAACTCTAGGGGATCTGACAAAATATGTGGCTATGGTGGATGCTTCCATCTGTGTGTGTGTACACAAAATAGATATTAACAATAAAATGATATGTAATAAAACTTTTGTTCCAAGATACAATGCAATAAATATAGAAACCATTAAAAAATAAGTGATGTCCAAATATTAAAAATTGAAATCCAACAAGACACAATAAAATCCACTCAAAGTAACCTTTAAGAAAACATTTAAATATATTCCAAAGACCACAATATTGCTAGCAATGGAAACATAGTATCCATGTTAAAGCCTGCAGTATATGAGGTAGCACTCAGAAGTTTATATCATTAAATGTATACATTTGAAAACAGGAAAAAAATGGATCTGCACCATTACTTCCAATTCTTGTGGGAAAAATAAAGAAAACAAACAGAATAAGAGAATTTATAAAATAAAAAACAATAATAAGAAATAAAGTTAAATTAAGACACTGGAAACCAAAAACTAAAGAGGTATTTCTCTTAAAATACTGTTAAAATTGGCAAACAGAATAAGTGATGACTAAAAAATGAGATAATATAAAAAGTACATTAAAATTATGTGGTATGCACTACTGTTGACTGCAAAATCAAAAGATAACGGCATGTCATTATGTTCCATGTCACAAGTAAATGAATATTACAAGCATGTTTGATAACATAGATGAATAAAATATCTTTTCTAACAGTAATGCTCAACCAGTTGTGTCAATATGAAAGAGAATGTCAAACAGCACTGTAACCACTGTGTCTCAAAGCATAAAAATATTATTTTAAAAGTAAAACATTCAGCTCTTTTAAAATAATCTATGGCCGGGCGGTGGTGGCGCACGCCTTTAATCCCAGCACTCGGGAGGCAGAGGCAGGCGGATCTCTGTGAGTTCGAGACCAGCCTGGTCTACAGAGCTAGTGCCAGGACAGACTCCAAAGCCACAGAGAAACCCTGTCTCGAAAAAAAACCAAAAAAAAAAAAATAAATAAATAAATAAAATAAAATAATCTATGATTTATGTTAACTTGACTAAAACTGATTAAACATTTTGGGATAATATATAATGTTGATATTTACTTTTTGTCATCCTCTATGGAGATATTTTTGATCTGACTATGAATTTTAATGGATAGCTTATCAAATATTTTGAAATATATTTTTAAAGTATCAATAGAAAAAATGTTTTATTGAATAAATTGATTCTAGAGAGGGAATACAATATATCAGAGCTGAGTTAGGAGTTACTACAAAAGAATTATTCCCCAAAAGTTATCTATTTGAGTAAAATAACATAAGCAAAAGAAACAAACACAGCAAGTAAGACCTCCCCATTTTCATGGATGATAATCATCAGTAATGACTTTAAAACGAGTGTGCTGAAAGGTGCTGTAAGACCTGGAATTGGTAAAGTTCCCTTGAAGTGACCACAACACCTGCCAGCAGCTCTCATTGCTTAGCAAAAGGCTCAGATGCAAAAAGCTAACCACAAGTGACAGAGGCAGGCAGTCTAGGTGATGCTCTGAGAGGGAACCCACCCTCCGGTTACCAGAAATCAAGAAAGCAATATAAACAGGGAGGGAGTTGCTCTGTGCCTGCTTGATGGTAGCATCATTGAGCAGTGATAAGAGAGTACCTGAGTAGCTTTTCTGATGCATTTCTGCATCTGAAGAAAAGCAGGGCTTCTGTTTGATGTGTGTATTTCATGTCAAGGAGAGTAAGTGTGCTTGAGCACATTTGTCAGTGCCTTATGTGGGCAGCATTCTTTTCTTTGGTTTTTTTTTAATTTAGAGAGTCTCAACTTCAATTCAAGGAGACCACAATTAACACTGTTGCCAGTTAGCAAATTATTATCATTTGACATTTATTCTAATCTGAGCCATGTGAATTTGTGTGTGTGTGTGTGTGTGTGTGTGTGTGTGTGTGTGTGTGTGTGTGTGTGTGGTGAGAGGTGCGTACGTGCACATGACAGTACACATGTAGAGGGTAAAAGTTCCTGAAAATACATCCTCTTCTTCTATCATTTAAGGTCCTAGGAACCGAACTTCGTGCCTTAGTCAAGCACCTTTAATTGATGAATGATCTTTCTGTCTTATGAATATGCCTGTGTATACAGGCGTTTTAATCTGAAAAAAGAATGATGCAAAAAGAACATATATGAGCAGAGTACTACTGGGGTAAATGCCGTTCTGTTACTCACAGATACATGTGAGAATCCATAATTTTTTAGCAGAGAATTAAGTTTGGAAGCACGTGAACTGGTTTTATTTCATATTTAATAGGGTTAAATAGAAAAGTCTCTCAAAATCATGCTGTAAGCGTACAGACAAGCAGGCTAAAATATATTCTCAAGCTACTTAGCAGTGAGTCTTTCCAGGTCAAAGGTGACTAAAAAAGGACACAAGAAGAAAACTAAGCAGGATAGTGACACAATTTTCCTTTAGCTGTCAAGTGCCCAACCTGAAAGAACTCAGAGCTTTGGCTTTTTTGGCCTCTAGCATGCAAATGGAGAATCCTGTCATGGTTTGAATAAGAATTGCCTCCATAGACTCCTACATTTGACTGTTTTTTCACCAGGACAATAGAAGGTTTGGGGGTGGGATTTGAGATTTCAAAGCTCACATAAAGCCCAGTCTCCTTCCTTCCCCTCCCTCCCTCCCTCCCTCCCT
>NW_004949098.1:7499679-7502053 GCF_000317375.1 Microtus ochrogaster
CCCTCTCTCCCCCCTCCCTCTATCTCTCTCTCTCTCTCTCTCTCTCTCTCTCTCTGTCTCTCTCCTTGTCGATCAGTATGTAGACCAGCTACTTCTCCAGCAGCATGCCTGCTGTTGTACTGCTCCCCACTATGATGATAATGGACTAAATCTCTGAACTGTAAGTAAGGCTCTCTTAAATGTTTCCTCTTATAAGAGTTGCCTTGGTTATGGTGTCACAGCTAGTGACTAAAACAAACCCCTATCACTTTTCCAATCCAGAACTCCATCAGAAGCAAATCTACCCTCTGCACAAATTTGGCCCTCCATCTGGTGCCCTTCATGTAAAGATGGAATAAAATTGCCTGTTTAGTTTGAGCTGAAATATTCCTTTTTAGGACTCAGGAGGCTCCTAGGACTCAGTCAGCTTATGAAACTTTCAGAAAAATAATTAGGTTCAGAAACTTATGAGATTCAGTAAATCCCCTCCCTGTCCACCCTAACAAACATTGATAAGAGAGGTGGGATACTTGCCAGTGGAGCTGTCTGAATTGGGAAGGAAACTCTGGGGATTGAACTTTCTTGAGTCATCACCCATAGAGGCATTGGACTTTAACTGATGCTGCTGCCTTTGAGTCGCCCATGCTCCCCAGCCCTCTCCTATGCTCCTGTAAACATCTCATACAATCTCCTGAGTTAATGAATCTAGACTTGATTGGGATCATATTTCTTTGGTCCTTCCTCTGTGCCCTTTGTAGAGTATGCAGATATTTGTTCATATTTTCAAGGGGATATAACAGAAAACTAGAAATACACCTGGCATGTCAGAAAACCACGAAGCCATGATTTAAATCAAAGCAGGGCCCTGAGCAAGGATGAGAAAGTTTTCTCAGAAGTTATTCATGATCATGAGCTAAATTTCACCTGAGCATAAAATCTTGGCTTGCATAGCACTGTTCTATAAAGAGTCTTTGAAATGGTAAAAGAAAAGTGGCTTGTTAGTGTCTTCATATCTGTCGGAGAAAGAAACCAGTCTTCTCTGGAGAAGCATTCTTCAACTTGGAAGGGAAGTTTTTCCATAGACTAATTTTAAAATCTATGATTCTGTCATTCAAGAAAGCACAAGAAAATACAAGAGAAGAATAATCACCAACCCAACAAGCACAGAAGACAGCCAAATCACACACATACAGCTGAACATATTATAATTGTCATGGTGAAAAATGACATGATTTATTATAGGCATTAATAGGAGGAACTCCATGCTCTTAGCCCAGTATATCCATGGATTTTATATCCAATTAGACATCACAGATAATTTTAAATACCAAGGCTGTTCTGAATATGTGTGGACATTGTCTTTGTCACTATAATCTACATAATGCAGTAGCATTACTATTGATATACCTTTTATGTTTTGTTAGGTAGTATAAGTAACCTGGAGAGAGAAACTTAGTGAATTGCAAACTCCCTTGCATCTATGAAACAGTGACCCTAATGAAGTCTCCCAGTCATGGGGTGTAAGTAGCCTGAACTGGCCGTAGTTTATAACCAGGAAAGGATCCAAACAGTGGAACTGTGATATCAACCTAATGGCAAGACCTTCGACCAACAATCTGTTCTGACTGTAAGATGTGCTGGGGTGGTCCAGAACTGGTGGCAGTAGCTAGCCAATGTCTGGTCAATACTGCCTAGATTACCAGTCACAAGAGGCAGGACAGCTAGAGACCCAGGATAGAACCGCACATGACTGGGGGAACAAAGGGTCAATGAAATGATTGCTAATGATATTCAGCTATACTCATAGATTGGTTTGTCTATGAGTACAGCAGATTGTTATCAGAGCAATTATCATCAGAGGGGCATTGTCTAGCAAATGCAGAGACCCCAAGTAAACATTAGATGGAGACAGGGGATCAGCACAGAAGAGGGGAAGAAATGATTGTAGGAGTCAGAGGGGTTGAGGACACCATCAGAAAAGGTCCCACAGAATCAACTAAGGAGGGGTCATAGGGCCTCACAGAGACAAACATGGACTAGTTGTTCTGTTGAATTATATCCTCTGCATATAGCTTATGGAGGTGTTGCTTGGTGTTCTTGTGGGATTTGTAAAATGGGAGGTGTCTCTGACTTTTTTTGCATTTGCTTGGAAACGTTTTCTTCCTACTTATTTGCCGCATCCAGCCTTGATACCAAGGTTTGTGCCTAGTCTTACTGTAGTTGTCTACACTGTGTTTGGTTGGTATCCTTGAGAGGCCTGCATGCTTTTTCTTTTGAAGGGAAATGGAGCAAGAGCGAATTTGGGTCCATCGCCAGATGAAGGTTCTATGGTGATATGCAAAATATTCATCAGTAAGACTATAGGATAGGATCATTTCAGGTTCCCTATCTTCAG
>NW_004949098.1:7502572-7521718 GCF_000317375.1 Microtus ochrogaster
TTTTTTTTTCTTTCTTAATAAAAAAAAATTAAGAATAGAAAAAAAAAAGAGCGAATTTGGGGAAGAGGAAGAAGTGGGGGGGGGGCTACAATGTAAAGCATGAGAGAAAGAAAAGTATACAGACAGATGTGCATAATTAGTGTGTAAACAGTGCTCCAAGTTTATACAAGGAACTTAAATATCCTCTTCAGCATCCTTAGGATTCTGTTATCTGCAGGCGTTTGGTACTGAACACCGAGGAATCACTAGGTAAAGACCAAGAAGCTGGAGAATAAAAACACTAAAAGTAGATAAAGTTCACAATGGTCTGGAAGAGTAAAAATGAGTGACACTTTAAGATTAAGAAGCATCTCAGTCTGACAGGAAAGAAGAAGTATAAATAGGTAGAGAGGGAAAATGGAGTAAATTATATGAAAATCTGATTGAGAGTTATCTCACCTTCTCATGTGGCTAAAACATTGGACATTTGCTTCTCACAATTCTGGTTGCTGGATGCCCCAATAAAGGTGACAACCAATTAAGTGTGAGAAGAGAACTCTCCCTTGGCTTTCAGATAGCTAACTCCTCACTGTGTTCTTCCATGGCAGGTAGAGAGGGCAAGTCAGAAATAGAGTGAGGGACAGACAGAAAATGTGCCTCTCTGGTGTCTCCTATCTCCATGACCTCACCTAAACCCAAATTGCCTTTCACTTTTCTTCCTCTCTATACACGATGCCAGTGAGAATTAGAGGTTCTGTCTATAAACTTGGAAAGCAGGGCAGACGGATCCCAGCAGAAATCTGTGTGCTAGAAATGGATCACACAGGAACCTGTGTGCCTGTGTGGCGTATGCTTAGGTATTCACATGTGTGTTTAAATCTGTTTGCCCTTGCAGTACATGTGGAAGTCAGAGGTTGAAGATGAAAGCCTTCCTCAATTGTTTCTTCACTATTTATTATTATTATTATTATTATTATTATTATTATTATTATTATTATTATTATTATTATTACTATTGTCATTGGTATGATGATGATACAAGGTCTCTCACTGAACCTTTCAGCAGGACTGACTAGTGAGCAGGTATTGTGGGATTTGCCTGCTCTACCCTCCAGCATTGTGGTTACAGAATTATCTTTATATTCACAGCTTTTATGTGACTCTTCAGAATCTGAACCCAAGCCCACATTCTTGCAAAGCAGACTCTTTATCTACTGAGCTATCACCCATTCTCTACATAACAAGAAATTTTATGAATTTAAAAAATATATCAACTTCATGTATTCAGGAAAAAATTATCATTTAAGACAAATAATAAAACTGGACAAGCAATATAATTGTACATAGTCTAAAAAGCAAAAAGATTTAAAACTAGCAAAGTAGATGGGTAACCTCAAAAGTACAAAAATTGCAGTGTTTTCTTAACACAAATTATCGGAATCAGATAACCAAGAATACTGTTCTTAATACATCAAGAAAATTCTCCTGTCAATCTAGAATTGTTTATCTGTCAAGAGACTCTTTTGTTAATGACAGTAATATAAATACCTTTCCAGTGAAGCAAACAGAATGCTCTATCAACCAGTGTTTTCTACTGAAATTCTAAGGATGTGTTTCAGGGGGAAGACAAGCAATCCCTGGTGAGTTATTGGAGAAGCCAAAGTGAATGATGGACAAAGCTGGAAATATATGAATCACAGTGAACAAACTTACTTGTATCAAGCAAAAGTGATACTTGCTTTAACATAGGCAAATCTAAAGCAACCAAAATGAAATCCGTAACATGGATGTCACACAATCAGAGTTGATGGTGTCTACAGACCTTATATATGTGAAAGTAAAAGAAGAGGCAGAAAAAAAATACTGATGCTATCTGATAAAAATAAAAAGAGTGATTTAAGATCCCAAACTGTAAGTTAACAAAATATTAGAAATAAGTGATGTGATCTCCAAACTAATGAGAAGGAAAAAGACAAAAGGTTCAATGAAAGTGGGACAGTGTTAAAGTGGTCAAGGCAGATCAGAGGCCATAGGGAGGAAGCTGCTACTGTTGTTTTACTCAACAGACATGTCCAACTGTCTTCTGAATCTTTATGTTTATGCCCATAGCCCAGCACTGCTCTCAGTTTGGTCATAGAAGATTTGTTTGAAAAAATACCTATTTTATTCCTCTACGTCAAAAACCCAGTGGTTTCAACTGATTTCTCTGTATCAAAGTCAAGGTCTGTTGTCGGAATCCATTTGTTCATTTCCTGGCCACCCAGACTCCTGAAATAATCACACAGAAGTCTGTATTAATTGCAATACTGTTTGTCCAATATCTTAAGTGTATTTCTAGCTATCTCTTTTTATTGATGTTATTGAGCTATACATTTTTCTCTGCTCCCCTCCCTTTCAATCCTCTCCCATAGTCTTTATGATCCCAATTTACTCTGGAGATCTTGTCTTTTGTCTTTTTCTACTTTCCATGTAGATTAGATCTCCTTGTATATCTCTTTTAGGGTCCTCATTGTTGTCTAGGTTTTCTGGGGTTGTGATTTTTAGATTGGATTTCTTTGCTTTATATTTAAAAATCACTTATGAGTATAGGTTCTGCTGTCTATCTCCTCCAGTGGTGGCTACATGATGTCTCATTGACTCCACCTTCTTTCTCCCAGCATTCAGTTTAGTTTTTCTGCCTAACTCTACTCTGCCCTATCACAGGCAAAAGCAGCTTCTTTATTCATTAACCAATGAAAGAAATATATATATATATATATATATATATATATATGTATGTATGTATATATACACATATATACATACACATATACACACACACAAAGGGACTTTCCATATCATTTCTAAATAAAAAGGAATGTTTTAACTTTAAGACAGTAAAATTACATATAACAAAACAGGTATTAAGCAAGAATTGTGACCAATCTCCTATAGGTGACTGACAGAATGAATTTCTATATGGCTGAGCACTGGAGCCATTTTCATCATTTTCCATATGGATGAAGGTTCAAGGGTCTTTAATTAGCTAGTGGGCATTTCCCATCTATATTGATGTAGGAGGTCCTTCTGTATTTCTGTTGCTTTCATTGGTTAAATAAAGAGACTGCCTTGGCCTTTTAATAGGACAGAAAATTAAATGGCCGGAGTAGACAAAACAGAATTCTGGGAGAAACAAAGCAGAGTCAGCAAGATGCCATGGCTCTCCTCTCTGAGACAGACACCAGTTAGACTCATCCCAGTAAGCCACAGTCAAATGGCGATACATTTTATTAGAAATGGGTTGAATCAATTTGTAAGAGCTAGCCAATAAGAGGTTAGAACTAATGGGTCAGGCAGCAATTTAATTAATACAGATCTCCATGTGATTATTTTGGGTATAAGCTAGCTGGGTGCCGGGAACACAGCCCAATTCTTTTTACAACACTATACGCTATAGATATTTTCATTTTCCTTCCTGTCTTAGCCCTCCCATTTCCATCCAGAGAAAGTCCTTTGCTTTTAATGATTCCTAAAATCAGACTGTGCCTCTCCTAGTACTCCTGAGTCATCTCTTCATCTCAGTGCTTATAACTTTGAACATGTCCACAAAATGCTTTTTGCCATATAAAGGTAACATGTTCAGAAATTTTACATTGGAATGAGGGTATTTGGAGGGTTTTCTATCCTATTTCATTTATTGTGTGTAGTGTTAACTTCAGTACACATTTCTCTAAACTTCATGTCTGTAGCCTATATACAGAATTAACCTGACACATATAACCATTTCATTTCCCTTCTAGTAAACCAAGGACTTACCACCTACAACTCTCAAAAAAAATGCAGGAAGGGTCCATGGGAATAGCTGAGGTAGTGAGACACTCGGACTGCTCCCTTCCTATCCTCCTAGTCTGATAGCCACTCACTCATGGAGAGAATAAATACTTGTGTTTTTACGATGCTTAAATGGAAGGTTTATGTCATTTCTCTGTTCTACTTCTGACTTACTTCAGACAACCTATTTTGGTATGTTTTTGTTTTCACTGAAATACAAGCAAAATTGAAATTGACAGCATAATTGCAAACTCAAATGGAAAAACTGGTGATGAGGGAGGTTTGTCATTTGTAGGAAAAGCTCAGAAAATAAATTCACTGGTAAATTGAGAGCCCTTTTTGCTAACTGGACTTGATAATGTTTTCTTTAGTGACATTTGATAGCTTGTCTTTATTTATTCTCTTTATTTTCCACCTGATTTGTCTAAAAGGTAAATCAATGATTGCCGAGGCCAATGTGGTTCTGACCATATTGAAACATTAAATAATTGAAATTTGAAGATGACCTTTATCATGAATCTTTGTTCAGTAGCAAAAGCCAAGAGGGACAATGTTGGTTGATTTGAGAGCTCAACTGCCATCAGTCTTTGACCTTGGAAATTGTGTTTTCTGGACCTCAGTGTGTGTATGCTGTTACTTCAGTACCGTCAAGGAATACTTTTGAGTATTCAGAATGTAATAGCATACTACAATTATTCTGTAGGTTTTCCTTCCTCCTCAATTCATTGAAGACTCACAACTCTGATAAGATAGTAAATATACTTGACTAAACATGAAAAACGTTATCAAGTGGATATAGCTCAGTCAGTAAACAGTTTATGATCTGAGCAGGTGTACCCGAATTTATTTACTTAGAAACCATGTAGAAATCTGAGTATAGAACCTAGAGAGATGGTTTAGAAGTTAAGAGCACACACTGCTTTCTCACAGGATGCTAGGTAGGTTCCCAGCAACTATGTCAGGCAGCTCACAGTCACCTATAAATCTAACTTGAGAGGCATACAATGCCTCTGGTCTTCATAGGCCACATACACACACACACACACACACACACACACACACACACACACACACACACACGCTTACACTGTAAACTCATAAAATTATGTGAAAATAACAAAAAAAACAAAAAACTAAGTGTCTGAAGTTAGGCAGTATCACTAAGGTTCAGGTGGAGTCAAATCTAGATGGTTTGATTCAAAAAATCAGTAAGTCTATGTTTAGGCCTGTTGTACTCTTTTTTGTTCGCTATCTCATTTTCCAGATAAATATCCAATATACAGCAATAGCATACAAGATAATAGTTTTCTCTTATGTGATTTCTTGACTATAGAGCATATGATGATAATTCCTCCTATTTCAGATCAGATTTCTTGGTGCTGATCCAAGTGTAGGTGGTTCTGTTTAGAGGTGGATGAACACCTGGCTCTCCTTCTCACCGGCGGATCTTTTGCTAAATTTCCTTTATGCTACATTTCACAATGATTTCATTTTTGGTGAGAGAGGATTGACCCATAGGCCTTTCTTATTTTCTTTAGCCTATTAGTAAGTTGTCAGTGACTGGGCCATCTGGCAGCATCTTTTCACCTTCAGATTTCCTACATAACTCTGTGGTTGTTTGTCTAGCCTTTAAAATGTGATGATCATTGTTTGACCTAGCCAAAGCAATTGCTTAGTGTATTCCATCAAGTGGACCCTTGGAATTTTATCTCCAAATGGTTTTCTCTAGTGAAGGGATAAATAATGTGGCATCCCCCATGCCTACTGTTCCATAGCCAAAGTGAGAGCAAACTCAGCACAAGTATATACATATCCTCTAGTTGATGGCAGAGAGTATTTGTTTGAAAGGCATTTCTAAGAGCATTGACATGTTTATTGAGAATTCTAAAAAGTCCAGGTTTTCTGGGTAACAGGTTAGTCATCCAAAGAAATATTTTCCCTGTAGGCCACAAAGTGATTTTGAATTCTGTGAAAATGGCAATAAGACATTTAAAATATTTTGTTACTATTTATATGACTTCTTCTTTATAAAAGGATTTATTTTGTTTTAAATTGTGTGTTTATGTATGTGTGTGTGTATAAGATACACAGAGAGAGAGAGAGAGAGAGAGAGAGAGAGAGAGAGAGAGAGAGAGAGAGAGAGAGAGAGAAAGAGAGCGCAAGAGTGCATGTGTACCCCGAGGCAAGAGATCTTGGATTTCCTGGAACCTGTAATTACTGACAGTTATATTATGCTCAATGTTGAGGTCTGGGAACCAAATTTGTAACCCCAGGAAGAACAGTAAGCACTCTAACTGATGAACTAAGGCCCTCAATTCTTTTTTACCTGAGACATAAAATGAAGAGGATTCTAGTATTATTAAAGGATCAGTATGTTTTACTTTGTTTTCTAATAAAAGACAGAGCAAGGTGATATCTCAAAGTTGTTTTGATTTGCATTTCCCTGATTGCTAAGGAGGTTGAGCATGACCTTAAGTGTCTTTTGGCCATTTGAACTTCTTCTGTTGAGAATTCTCTGTTCAGTTCAGTGCCCCATTTTTTAACTGGGTTAATTAGCATTTTAAAGTCTAGTTTCTTGAGTTCTCTATACATTTTGGAGATCAGACCTTTGTCTGTTGCGGGGTTGGTGAAGATCTTCTTTCAGTCAGTAGGTTGCCTTTTTGTCTTAGAGACAGTGTCCTTTGCTTTACAGAAGCTTCTCAGTTTTAGTAGGTCCCATTTATTCAATGTTGCCCTTAATGTCTGTGCTGCTGGGGTTATACCTAGGAAGCGATCTCCTGTGCCCACGGATGGAGATAGAGACAGAGGCCCACACTGGAGCACTGGACTGAGCTTCCAAGGTCCCAATGAGAAGCAGAAGGAGGGAGAACATGAGCAAGGAAGTCAGGACCACGAAAGGTGCACCCACCCACTGAGACAGTGGGGCTGATCTATTGGGAGCTCACCAAGGCCAGCTGGACTATGACTGAAAAAGCATGGGATAAAACCGGACTCTCTGAACATGGAGAGCAATGAGGGCTGATGAGAAGCCAAGGACAATGGCACAGGTTTTTTTTTTTTTTAATTATTTATTTATTCATTATGGATACAATATTCTATGTGTATGCCCGCACACCAGAAGACGGCACCAGACCTCATTACAGATGGTTGTGAGCCACCATGTGGCTGGGAATTGAACTCAGGACCTTTGGAAGACATTGCTTTTAACCACTGAGCCATCTCTCCAGCCCCTGGCACGGGGTTTTGATCCTACTTCATGTTCTGGCTTTGTGGGAGCCTAACCAGTTTGGATGTTCACCTTCCTAGACATGGACGGAGGGGGGGAGGACCTTGGACTTTCCACAGGGCAGGGAACCCTGACTGCTCTTTAGACTGGAGAGGGAGAAGGAGAGAAGTGGGGGGAGGGGAAGAAGGGTGGGAGGAGGAGGAGGGAAGTGGGAGGCTGGGAGGAGGCTGAAACTTTTTTTCCTTTTCTCAATAAAATAAAAAAAAGCAAAAAAAAAAAAAAAGACAGAGCAAGGGTGTGGTGCAGAGTATTTGGGGGGGGGGGTAAAGGAAGGGGAAATTGTAACCAGAATATATTGTATGAAAAATTTATTTGTAATAAAAATGATTTTTGCATGAATGAGTGTGTTTGCATGTGTATGTGTGTGCATGCATATGGGTGCCTGACGACAGAAGAAAAGGTAGAATTCCTACAAGCTAGAATTACAGGGAGTACAGTGAGTTGTAAGTCAAGCAGGTGCACGTATCTAAAAACTTGGGTCCTTTGTAAAAGGAGGAGTGATCTCAATCAAGGAGCCATCTCTACAGCCCCCTCCAAAATAAAATTTTATTTACTATCTTTCTACTTCTTTAATGTTAATGTTGTTTTCTTTTATTCCTAGAGAAAAGGCAGGTTCTTTGGGAAAAGCAGTCCACAAGGCCCTTCGAGAGCTCGCTACATCATTGTTTATCAAACTCAATGTACCTGTAACATACATAGTTCAGACATAAGACTTGTTAGCACAGGGCCGGGCTATAGTGGCGCATGCCTTTAATCCCAGCACTCGGGAGGCAGAGGCAGGTGGATCTCTGTGAGTTCGAGACCAGCCTGGTCTACAGAGCTAGTTCCAGGACAGGCTCCAAAGCCACAGAGAAACCCTGCCTCGAAAAAGAAAAAAAAAAAAAAAACCAAAAAACAAAAAGACATGTTAGCATTTACATCATAGCAAATATTGAATTTTATAAAAGACTGTTTCATTAGAAATACACTTACTGTGAATTTCATAGAGGAAAGTTGTTTATATTGTCTTGGTTTGGACCCTTAAAGTCTTATCTTTTATATCTTTATATCATCTTGGTTTGGTCTTTATCTTGGTGGTTAGCATGTTGTGCAGTGGTGTGTAGGCCCATATTTCTGTATGGTGCAGCAGCCAAGCTCTGAAGCCATGGGTCCTACCTGAGGTGGTCACATAGACCTGCAGACAGGCTGTCACTGCCACAACAATAGCCAGGATGTGCTACTTTTTTCTTTTTTGTTAAAAATGTAGATTGCCTGGGGAGAGGTGTTTGCCAAAGCTGATGACTAAGTTACAGGTGTGCATTTCCCTGGAAAGGAAAGAGACTATAATGAAGTAGTCACCTTGGGTGATGGGGGGGAGGGGGGCAAAGATGTTTGGTAGAATAAACACAGGGAGCTCTTCAGGATGGAGAGAAACCTGAGATACCCTTCTGTGATGATGGTGTAAGCTGTGTCTGGTTATTTCTTGTGCCTCCATACCGGTCCAGTTAGGGAAAATAGTTTACTATGTCTGGCCCACGGACCCTGATTGTGGTGAAAGAGTTTCACTCCTATTTTTCCAATTTTTTATAGACCAATGGCTTCTTCAAGTGCCTATGATCATCTCCAATATGGAATCAGATTTGAGAGCAGTGTTGACAGCCACATTTGTAGGACATTTCAGCCTAATGCCCAAGGTTCCATCTTTCCAGCAATCAGTGTTTTGTACATGCATAGTCGCCAGTCAAGCCATCCTCCAAAGCTGCTTCTTGTGCCTGCCTTGGCTTTCTGTGTATGAAAACAAGGAAATATCCATTCATTGGATAGCTGTTCCTAATTTTCTTTCATTTAAAAATCACTAATCTGAGGTTTTAGGAGTCTTTAAATTGACCTTTCAACATGTGGCCAGGCCTTTATTAAGGGACTCACATGTGTCATTACAAAATGAAAGTAGATCGATGCCAGTTGCCAGTTACGGCAGGTCTGGATTCTCTGTGGAGAGATTATATACTACCCCTACACTATGCTAAGAAAGATACATGGTATTATGAGTGGTTAGTAAGACATTAGAATACTTCATTACTTATGACACCCGTGTCTTCTCATGTGTCTCTATCTTCTAACGTAAGTAGTTATGGTGACTGAAACAATTCCAGTGAAGTCTGGCTTTAGCACCATTCAACAATTGTGCATTGTCGCTTCTCCGTACATGCATTACACTACAACTGAAGGGAGTGGAATTCATTCCAGTCACCAGACATGACTCTCAATGACAGATGGTCTGAGTCTGTAACAGCCAAAGCTGCTGAGCAGTCCAGCGACATAGCATGGATAATTTTAGAGAGGTCAAAGGTCTCCATGGGTTTCTGATTACTACTACATTTATTTTAGATGAAGTCATCAAAAATTTGTAGGGCTGTTGTCTTCATGTCAAGAAAACAATGTCTCTTTTCCTAGAGTTTCTTTTCTGACACGGAGAGTCCAATTTCTAGACTTGGACAGTTCTTGCAGCAGTGCAAAAAAAAAAGTCATTTTGAGCTCTATTTAACCATCATAGGTGCAGATATCATACCCGTTTGGGTGTCAGGTCTTGTGCAGCGCTTCCATTTAGTGCAGTAGTAAAGGCCCATATCTGTAGCCCCAGGAATGCTTGTACCACTTGACTATCTCGTACCACACAGGTTGGTAACATCTGAGGTTGACACATGGAGAGAGGCTTTAATTTTAACCTCAACAGTCTAAATAAATAGATTTGAATATTGCAGGACCTTCAAAAGGAGGGAGGATAGTTCAAACTGGTTAAGGTAAAATTATACAGAGATTCTAGGTGGGCTTCCGATGCTTAGTACCAGAGCAAACAAAACTGTTGCTTTCATTAAGCTTCAGGGAAAGAAAATCTATGAAGCTTCCAGTGTGCAAATCCTAATTCTATCACCAGGAATGCCATGGGAAGCAATGTCTACAACATCTGATAGATGTAAATCCTTTCTCTCAAGTAGGAAGCAGAGATGATGTATGCTGGGCTCAGTGTTGTCATGTAGATTGATTGGGTTAATATATGGAATGCAAGGACTTATACATTGCAGGCAGTCAGCACTCAGGGAAAGTGAGTTATACACACACATGAACTGTGCTATATATTATAAAAGTAACCCATACTATTAACATAGATCAAGAGATGGCAATGTTCTCAGTGTTTGTGAGGAAGAGCTTGGAATGAATTCATAGTAGTAAGAGGGTGGAAAGGGAAGAATTAGGTATTTGGGATGCCAGCGGCTCTCTAGTACAAAGTTCACTTCTCAGATCTGTGTACATCCTGATTCATGTCTCTGGAGCACAGAACAATCCCATGTGATTCAATGTATGAAAATACTGCTGGGATCAGACCAGTCAAGCACTGGTATGCTAAATACATCTCAAAATTTTATATTGCTTCTGATGTTTCTCTTGAGCTCCGAAAGAGGTGAGCTCTTGGGAATAAATCAGGAACAAATAGAATCTTTGCAGACATTTGTGGTTTCTAGAGGCAGATAGAGGATTTTTCTCTGGTGCATCATGTCAAGTCTCTCCATTCCCCTCTTCCTGCTCAAACACACAAAAGCACATGTGCTATATGACAAAGATCAGTAAAATGGAGGCTTTCCTGGGATTTCTTTTCTTAGTTCTCTGATTCCCAATTCTGTTGGTTCCTCTTCCTACTACTTTTTAAGGGATAGATTAGCTTGTTCCAAAAACATTAAATACCTGTAGCAAGTTCTGTGCTATAGAAAGGTATTGGGAATTGATAAGGTACAGTTTCTGTTCTATTTGGTCAGAGGAATTATGTAGATAATAGTGTGTGTGTGTGTGTGTGTGTGTGTGTGTGTGTGTGTGTGTGTGTGTGTGTATGTTTAGGTTAGGTTACCCAGGGACCAATATTATGTAGGACATTTCATTAATCAGAGACTGATGTGGGAACGTGGAGTCTATTGTGAGTGGGGACACCCCAAGCAAGTAATGCTGGGTTCTATTAAGAAAGGAGAGTGAGCAAGCCATGAGAAGCAAACCAGTAAGTAGCAACCCTCCATGGCCTCTTCATCAGTTCCTGTTTCCTGATTCCTGCCTTGTGTTAGTTTCTGTTCTCACAGCTTTTGGTGATGAACTGGGAGTTAAATAAATTCTTTCCTCCCCAAATTGCTTTTGTTTTTAATTTATTAGATTTTTTTTTTAAAAAAAAATACCTATTCAAGCTCCCACTTCCTCCCCTCCTCCTATTTCTTCCACACATGCTCCCACCGCACAACCATCTAATCCTCAGAGAGAGTAAGGCACATGCTTTGTGGAAGGTCCATGACCCTCCATTCTATATCTAGGCTGAGCAAGGTATACATCCAAAGAGAATAGGATCCCAAAAAACCTGTACATTCAGTAGGGGTAAATCCTGGCACCACTGTCAGTGGCCCCTCAGTCTGCCCCAGCCAGGCAGCTGTCTACCACATTCAGAAGAACTAGTTTGGTTCTATGCTTGTTCCTTCCCAGTCCAGCTGGAGTTGGTGAGCTCCCATTAGCTCAGACAGATTCTTTCAGTGAGTGAACGCACCATGGTCTTGACCTTCTTAGTCATATTCTCATTCCTTCCACTCTTCAGCTGGACTTTGGGAGCTCAGTCCAGTGCTCCGATGTGGGCCCCTGCCCCTGTCTCCATCAGTTGCTGGTTGGAGTATCTTTGGTGATATTTAAGATAATCATCAGTCTGACTACAGGACAAGTCAAGATCGGGGCCCCCTCTCCTGTATTGCCCGGGGTCCTAGGTAGGGTTGTTCTTTGGATTCCTGAGAATTTCTCTAGAGCCAGGTTTCTGCTAACCCCATAATAGCTCCCTCAATCAAGGTATCTCTCTACTTGCTCTCATCTCTGTCCTTCCTCCATGTCGACTTTCCCATTCCCCTCAAGTTCTCTTCTCCCCTCCCCTCCCTGTTTTCCCTCCTCTACTCCTCCTACCCTCCCCACTCCCCCCATCACCATGCTGCAACCTCGGTGGGACTCTGAAACACTGCTGGCTCCAATACTGAAGGGACCTAAGAGGCCCAGGGCAGGATGCCCCACACTCTCCAGGACCTCCCCAGTGGGACAAAATCCTGGGCCCCTTCACCACAACTCCCTTGGCTTTTCTAGCCAGCCATCAGGGAGTTTCCTGTGGCTAGGATCCCCCACAAAGGCAAACCATGCAGCTGTCATTCAAACTACTAAACCATGCCCTGCTTATCGTCCTGCAACCTTGGTAGAACTCTGAAACACAGCTTGCTTGCTCCAATACTGAAGGGACCTAAGAGGTGAGTGAACAGCCACATGGCGGGAGGCCACACTCTCTAGGACCCACCTGGAAATTGGACAGGATTTACGGCCAACTTGTTTTTGGTAATGGTTTATGACAGCAAAAGCAATCCTAATTAAAACACATACAAAATCATAAATAAAATTTAAAAATGCCTCAAAAATAGTATTTATTCAAAATCCTCTGTAATGTGTTTCTATTTGTTTTTTTTTTGTATTAAAATAATATTTAATCATTTTAATAGAGTGCAGCCATTAACTGTCAAAACACTGATTCTTCTTCTTCTCATCATACCAACCTATCAAACACTATTTGTTCCTATTCTTTTATGGTTAGATTTGACATCAAAGTTGATGCAGGTCACTGTTCAGAGAAAACCCTGAGAGAGATAATGTGGTTGGCCTGCTTTGCTTTTCTTTCTACCACGAAATCCATAAACACCCAATAACCACTGGACTACCAAGAGTTCCAGATGACAATACGGGTAACAAGCCTGTATTAGTGTGAGATACAGATGTCTTGTGCATAATATTTTTGATAATTTATTTTCAAGAGCAATTATTTATTTCTTAGGGGAAATGAAGACCATCTTTGTGTAAATCGTACTCCTGTCACAAAGGAGAAATTATCCTGAACATTATACAGTATTTTGAGGGTATTTGACTATTTTGATAATATTGACCTGACTTTGGTATTTATGATATTAGAATATTCTAAAGTCAATAACTAAAAGAGGGAGGACTCAGAACATTATTGGGAGTTTCCAAAATATCTATAAGTACTGGTCTGTATGAAGTAAAATAAAAAAAAAACATAACAGTATCTACAATCGAGTACTTTATAGAGTTAAAGTACTGATTGGAATTCTGACACGTAAGACAGTTTTCCAGGTATAGGCTAAAGTAAAGAACCCTGCCCCACAGGAATGCACTGGGTCGGTAATACATTTCTCATGGTCAGGTAGTCAAGTCCTGATCTAAAATGTCCTTTTGATCCCTTTAATCCTTAAATATTGTATTTTACTTAAAATAATAATGCAGAGCCATTAGATTCTGCACCTTGGATGTAGTAAAAGTGCCCGACTGTCTCTTGAGAGAGACTATAGCTCTTCAAGTCTTCAGTGTTGCCACGGAGATGATGGTGATAGAGAGGATGTGGGTCACTATACACTTTGCACCAATGGTTTGTATATTTATAATATAATTAAATCGTTTTCTCCCTTCTCTTTCTTCCCTTCAAGCCCTAGCATAAATATCTCCTTGGTCTTTTAAAAAAATCATTGTCTCCTTTTTTTCAATTATTGTTATTACACATATATACCTACACACACACACACACACAGAAATCTTTTCAATTTGTGTGTATGAAATTTACTTCATTGAAGACTTGTTTATTCTGTGTTATAGATATTATTATTACTACACTTGATCTTAGCCAAAGGGGAGGAGATGGAAGGGAAGAGTACTGAGAAAGTGTGTGTGGGAGCACGTAATTTTGGTGTTCATGTGAAACCTGGTGCAAGGGAATCCACCAAGAGACCTTGTATACTCCAGCTTAGACTCCTAGCAAAGGCAGATACTTAATCTGAGTTTGCCATCTGTGATTGTTGCCAAGCTCTATTGTCATCAGAGAGGCTTCATCCAGCAATTCATGGAAACAGATGCAGACCCATAGGCAAACATTAGGCAAAGTCTGGGGAATTCTGCGAAATAGGGAGAGAAAGGATTGTAAAGCCAGAGGGGTCAAGGACACTATAAAAAAAAAACAAACTCACAGAATCAATTAGACTGGACTCGTAGGGGCTCATAGAGATTGAACCAACAATCGGGGAACCTGCATAGAACTGACCTATGCACTCAGCATGTATGTTACAGTTGTGCAGCTTGGTTCTCCTGTGGGATTCTTAACAGTGGGGCCATGGGCTGAATCTGACTCTTTTGCTAGCTTTTGGGACCCTACCCCTCACAGTGGGATACCTTGCCCAGCCTTAATACATGGGGAGGTGCATAGTTTTACTTCACCATGAAAAGCTATGTTTTGTTGATACTAATGGGACACCTGACCTTTCCTAAACAGAAATGGAAAAGAAATGGAATGGGTGATGTGAGCCAGGAAGTTCAGAGGAAGGGAGTAGGAGGAGAGGAAGGACGGAAAACTGGGGCTTGAAATTGAAATAAATAAATAAAGTAATAAACTAATAAGTCAGGTATTCATCAGAGTGTGTTAGCACTCAGAACAAATTTCTTTCATTTTTATTAAAGTAGCACAGTAGTCTGAATATGTTGATTCTCATTCATGCTAAAATAAATAATTTGATGCATCATGAAAAGATATTAGTGTTTGAAAATATTATTTCTACTCATTTAAGAATAACATTTCAATGAATACAGAATGATACTAGTATTTTGGAGTTTAGACTGTCTGTCTCCTAACTAATTAATGGGCTTTCAGAGAATAAAAAAAATTGTCCAGCTTTGCTGCCCCTGTGCCAGTCTTGAATTTTTGTTTCAATTCTGATTCCTTGTTTGATTCATGTTGGCTTCAGTAGTTGACTCAGGGAAAGGCAGCAGGGACTATTAATATCTTGTCTTGCACTGTGAAAACGATCCTGCAACTGCACCAATTCTTATGAAGAATATGTTTTAAATATGTATAGAAAGAGTTTCTCCTTGATGGATTGCAGAATGGCTCTTTCATTGAGAGAACAAGCCCATCCCAATCCTGACATTCCCCAACAGACGGCACTTCAGAACATGGCTTCCAATATACTTCTACTCACAATAAAAAGTAACTGCTGACCAAAACACTCTAAAGTAAAAAACTAGAGTTGTGTCCTCACCTAAAATGTGATTGTTGAGATTCAACTTAAAAATTCCATTTCTTATTGCTGCCCAGTCCCCGGCTAGTGTTTCAAACCAAATTTGCCTTTACCTAAGGTAAGTGAAGCAGCTGTTTTCCACATTAACACATATACATGCACACATACTGTTATTAGATTGGAATATCATAATAAAACTAATATATCAATACCTATTTCTGAATTGTATGAGATTGGGAAGTTTTTTTTTCTGTTTTCTCATCCCAGTAGTATCAGGGAAAATGTGTCTTGCTTTTTTATACTCAGTGACTTTGTTTTTTAATACAAGGAAGATAAGATTAAAGAAACATCTGGATGAATTACTTGAATCCCCAGGTTCTGTTAATCTATTTATCTAGGTCTTAGAATTTTCCAAATATTTCTTTAACACCAATTATGGGTGAAATACTATTTTCCCATAATATATACTGAAATCCTAATTCTCATTATCTTAGAACACGACTTATTTGGGATCAGAGTTGTTGCAGGTAAAATGAGTTGATGATGAAGTCATATCGGGACAGAGTGGGTCCTCACTCTGAATGACTGATGTCTCTAAAGAAACAGAAGCCAATATCTCTCTCACAGTTTCATCCCTATCCAAGTTTGTAGAAACAATTATCTAAATCCTTACTTACATAAATTCAACCTCTATAGTTTTTATGTAAATATGGTGAATATGGTCACCATATTGTATATACATATTTTAAATATATATGTCTGTGTGTGTCTCATTGTTTTGTGTTTCAAGATAGCTCAAAAAGTCTTTTGTGTTTACTCTACAAAGAAGTGTATTTAAGATCACTTTTTATTGGTCAGATTTCAAGATTCTATTATATAAGCATATGTTGACATATTATACTTCATATATAACACTGTACAATTGTCAACTGAAAATACAATAAAGCATTAACTTTAAAATCTAAATAATGTAATTTATACATATTTATAAATAAATAATACTGTACAATTGTCAACTGAAAATACAATAAAGCATTAACTTTAAAATCTAAATAATGTAATTTAAATATATTTATAAATAAATAATAAAATATTCTAAGAGTTAAGTGGGATGGCTGGCAGCTATATTTGATGCTCTTATATATCTTTAAATATTTCTGAATGAACTGTGTATCTTTTAAATCACTCTTAAATTTGGTGGAATTTAGTATTTCCTGTTTCTGAACCTTAATAATTACCAAATTTAATTTGAATTGACCTTCTGAATACATGCAAAACTACCATGTGAATGAGGACACATAAACACAGTAATGTATATTAACTTTAGCAGGACACTGTACCAAATAGATGCAGATCAATTTTCTTGAGAATTAAATTTTTACCATAAATTTTCTCTTCTTTAATTTATATCTATTTCATAAATTTAAAAACAAACACACACACAAAATGTATCCATTAATGCTTTTCTTCGGTTTTACCAGATTAAGAAAGAGCCACCATTGGCAACACTAGGAAATGGCTTTGAATAAGTCTGTGAGGGTGTTTCCAAGGAGTCTTAACTGGGGAGCCGAAGATCTACTAATCTGTGTATAGGAAGAAACATCCTAAGCGGTGCGGTTCTGGACTCAATGAAAATGCTGTGGGAAGAAGTCCACCGAGTATAGGCATTCTGTGCTCTCTGTTAGTGATCCTAAAGGCAAGCTCTCACTGCCATAGCTTCACACCCCTATATCCCTCTCTACTGAGATATTAGTACCCTCAACCCATAATCCAAACACATTCTTCTTCAGTTAAGTAGCATATTTTCAGTGTTAGGCAACAATGATTAAAAAAGATCTGTGTCTAGATCTAAATCTGGTACCTTCTCTTGGATTCTTTTCGTTCTATTTATTTTGTCCTATTCCAATGTTTTAATAATTGTTTTGTTTTATTTTATTATTATACATTAGAAGACTGTCTGGTTTCTAATAAGAGACAGAAAAGGAAGTGAAAAGATAATAATAATAATGATAATAAAAGGAAGAAAAGAAAAGAAAACAAAAAAGAAAAGAAAAGGAGTTGATTTGGGTGGGAGAGGAGGTCTGGACAAACTTGAAGAAGTAGAGAGAGTGGGAACCATGATCAGGATATATATTGTGAGAACAAATTTTTTTTTCAATTAAATATATATAATGTAAAAGGAGTGCTTAATACTAATAATTATAATGATGATTATAATGAATGAGTTAATTAAGAATAGCCACCATTTATTCAAGGCACATAATGGAAAGTTTCAGATCTAATCCTTTGAAGAGGTCACTATTACCCCCAACTAATAAGTCACCAGCAAAGCAGTTCTACACTTGCAGATCCAACCCTGTTATCATCCAAATCAAGACACAGTTTTCATCAGAAAATTCTCACGGTCTGAGATGGTGAAGACACATTGCATAAAACAATGTTTAACAGAGTAAATATTTTATTCTGTGTGTGTGTATGTGCAATTTTATGAAATCATAACCAAATGCAAAATTTAATCTTAAATGTTTTATTGGATACAGCAGAAGTTCTCATATTTTCTCTCCTTTAGAAGAATCTACAAATATTTGTCTTGCGGTTATATTAGGACAGAGAAATGTTAATATATAGCATAAATTCAATAGCAATGTGAAGCCACATGGATCATCTCTAGGTAATGTCTAAGAAAATACCTATTTGAAGGCAGCACTCTGTGATTTTTTAAGTAGGATATCAGGACATCACACAGCATGTACTGAACAAATATCATTAGCATTTTCACACTGTTAGAGCCTTCTTAGTAAGAAAATTCTTTAATGAATATCTAATAAAAACACATTTCATTTAGCTGAAGTTTCCCAGTTTTTAGATTAAACCTAAACTTAAAAATTAATAATAGTCTTGCAATTTTATCATTCTGGAGGAGAAGCAAGTTCTCTTTTATTTATTCAATTCTTATACCTGATATTCCACTACTAAACCAGGCAGCAACAAAAGGACAATAAATCTCTTCATACTTTTTTTTAAAGAGTGTCCAAAGAATTAGAAAAAAAATGAGAAGTTTTTCAAGCTATTACTGGTACAGTCAGTACAGAGAGGAATATGTCAAACAATATTCAAGCCTGTTTCAGTGGGTGATTCTCTAGATTGGAGGAGCAATCTTATTCTTTATCACATCCAGTAAAAAAGATTTTTCTTTGTATATTGTAAAATTGCAAAGAAAATATAGGTAAAAGAAACCAGACTCCAAAGTAAATGAAATATATGTATTTTATTAATAAATGGTATGAACTATGACTCCAAAATGTAATCATACCAACACAGGAAGGGTTTATCTCTAACAAAATATCGATAACATATCAAACAATTACTATTATAAATCAATTTATGGACTGGAATGTGCTTATTCTTCTTTATAAATTAAAACTTTCAGAAAATCAATAAAGGATTAAATTCAACAAGTAAAATTGTATGAAGAAAATAAAGAGATAGGGATAATGTTTTATATAGCTCATTGTTCTGGATAATTTAGAAGTAATTTCCCCTTATTTTCTACTTGTAACCATTTTTAAATTGCTAGCCACACAGTTCTTTTTTATAAACACTACATATCACACAAATATTAAGTAAGTAGCATTTATGTGTAAGACAAAGAAGATATTTCAACACAGAAAAGTATAAAGAAAATTATAAATAGTGCAATTGAAAGAGAAATGAGTCTCAGACAACAGGATTTGATTAAATGCTGAACATATCACTTAAACTATGACTACAGGTGAATGCTAAGCCTATGCAAGTTACAAATTTTTAATTGTGGAAGATGCTGATTGTAGTTATATTGGAACATTATTATTGGAATTTAAAGTTCTATTTTTTCTTTTTTTTTTTTTTTTGGTTTTTCGAGACAGGGTTTCTCTGTGGCTTTGGAGCCTGTCCTGGAACTAGCTCTGTAGACCAGGCTGGTCT
>NW_004949098.1:7521818-7526273 GCF_000317375.1 Microtus ochrogaster
GGGAGCCTAGGCAGCTTGGATGCTCACCTTACTAGAAATGGATGGAGGTGGGGGTTCCTTGGACTTTCCACAGGGCAGGGAACCCTGATTGCTCTTCGGGCTGAGGAGGGAGGGGGACTTGATTAGGGGAGGGGAAGGGAAATGGGAGGCGGTGGCGGGGAAGAGACGGAGATCTTTAATAAATAAATAAATTAAAAAGAAAAAAAGAAAGCAATAAGGAAAAAAGGTAAAATAAATAAATTTATTAGGTATTCAAAAAAAAGATACAACACAATGCACAATGAACACAGAATAAAAGTGGGTGGTGACTTTGTCCACAGGTATACAGCATTGCTCTCTGTTGAGAAATGTTGTTCTCAACTTATTTAGCTCTACTGCTATAATGTGGTACCATGGGGTTCCCTGCTTAATGATGTGATGTTCCAGGTAGAATTCTCATTGTTCTAGTCATAGTTCCAGTTTCCCATCTTTTCATGAACTTTAGTGATGTTCAGCTTCAAGTTGCTAGTTATTCTTTGTTCATCCTCGCTGAATCTTATATTCTGCCTGGACAGCAATGATGACTTTTAGAAGAAGGAGAGTTTGTATCAGGATGATAAGTAATTTTTCTATCGATGTGAAACAACAGAAAATAGAATTATTAAAATAAGTGTTTTCTGCATAGTATTGAAACACTAAAGTAACCTACACATGGAAGAAGGCACATGTTTTATTCTAGTTCACTAATTTATTCAATATGTGCTTATTAAAATTATCACACATAGAGTTACTACTTGTTCTAGGAAATTAACACTCTACAAGATGTACTCCTGAAAATGGTTACATCTCTTAGGGACAAGAGTAAGGCCTCAAATATTAATGACCATCAGACATTGTAATTTTATTAAGATAAAGATTATTTTAAAGGGTAATGTAGAAAATGAGAATAGAATCTCATGATTTGTCTAGAGCTAGAAAAATAAATAAACATTTTTCAAGACAAAGAGACCATTCACATAAGTATAGAATGAGCAATAGTAATGAGTAATAAAATGGGTCAGCATGGAATGTGCTCATTTGGAAAAGAGCAGTCTGAACAAAATACAAGCAATTGAGAAAACTGTTTGTGGAAATGTGAATAGATAACATGGTTAGATATCAAGAAACGGGATGAGATGGCCTACTTGTTACAATGCTTACTGGGAATTGACATCCATTCCACCTAGTTGAATCCTTAAGGTCCATGTTCAATGAGAGTTCCTGTCTCAAAACTAAGGTGGAGAGGAATTGAAGAAAATACTCAACCTTGATACCTGACTTACATATACATGCACACAGCCTTGCATTCTCAGATATAAGCATTTATAGGAACACACACAGACACACACACACACACACACACACACACTTCTTCAGTCAAGATTGGTGACATAGATTGGTAAGGCTTTAAAGGCAATCAGAGACCAGGTGTCTAGGTCCTTCTAAGTCATTCTGCAATACTCAATTGTTTTCTATAGGCAGCCTGTAATCTCTGAATGTCTTGGATGAGGAAGCACAAATTTTTCAACTTTTAATTTTGGTATACTTTTTCAGGCTGACTATGCAGGATAAAGAAAAATGAAGAAATACAGTGTGCTCATGTTCTTATATAAAACAACCACTCACTTCTCATTCCAGCTGAGTATAAATATTCTCTTTCCCTGTGTGACTGTCAAACAGGGCTCACTCTATTTTATGGGATGGATTTACTATTCTGTGAACTGGACAGGTTCTTCCAGCTCAAGATTATGTCTACTGTCTTGTACTTAAGCGCATGAAAAAAATCAAATCCAGTTTGACTTTTGCTTCTTTACACAGAATAACCCTTTCTTTTTAGCTTTGTTCTTGTCAGATTCAATTTTTAAAGCAGTACATGTTTCCATAATCATATCTCATAAATTTTTTGACCTATGAATTTATATCTTTCTTTGACTAATAAATGACTTCTTATAATTCATACTTAGGCATTACTTCAAATTATTATTAGTATTCTTTTTTTTAAATTTTGAATGCCTACTTTCCGATGGAGAATATTTTTATTAAGTTATATTTCTCAGGAGCTCAGTGGTTAAAAGCACTTACTGTTCTAGCTGAAGATTTAAGTTCAGTTCCTGGAGCTTACATCTGATAGCTCAAGAGCCACGAGTAACTCCAGTTAGAAGATATCCAACACTCTCTAGCTACTGCAAACACCTGCATGCTAGTGATGAACATAATTTCACACAGGTACACATATATACACATAAGTAAAATAACAAATATAATTTTGAAAGAGTAAATGAATTATATTACTCTCAATATTTGTTTTATATTTTGTCAGATTTATTCTGAAACATATGATAGGCATGATGAGAGTTTTTATCTATTGCTTCTAATGCTACTTTAAAATTTTGGGAGTTCTCTAAACACTTATTTTGCTGTTTATTTACTCATAGGTATGTGATTCTGCTTGTTAATTTTCTGACAAGTATTCAAATGCCAAAGAGTCCATAAGAGAGAGTTGGATTGCTTCTGTTTGTAGTTACAGGGAATTCTGAACCACCTAACCTGGGAACTGGTAATCAAACTGGGGTCATCTGAAAGGACAATATGTTCTCCTAATGGCCTATTTGTCTCTTCTTCCCTTCCAATGTTATTTTAACATTGATTGTGAACATAAATGTCATGTTCCCTATTTCATAGTGTTTACATTTTTCTTTTGCTTTCAATCAGCTTTTTAATACAAACATATACTCAAATGTAATATGTATACAAACAATATAATTGAAGTACAACATACAGCAAGTTGAAAATATTTAAAGTACACTATTCAGTATCTTTTGACATAGGATGGATATAAACACCCATTTAGCAAGTCACCGTAGTTCAAATTAGGTGCATATCTGTGACTGAGGTCTTTTTGTTTTGTTTTGTTTTGTTTTGTTTTATTTTTTTTTGACTTGTTTGACAAGAACTTTAAATCTTTGAAGAAAGAAATTGAAGAAGTCATCAGAAAGTGGAAAGATCTCCTATGCTCTTGGGTAGGTAGAATTAACAGTAAAAATGGCAATCTTACTGAAAGCAATCTACAGATTCAATGCAATGCCCAGCAAAATTCTTCACAGACCTTGAAAGAATAGTACTCAACTTCACATAGAAAAGCAAAAGCCCAGGATAACCAAAGCAATCCTGTACAATGAAGGAACTTCTGGAGGCATCACAATCCCTGACTTCAAACTCTACTGCAGAGCCACAGTACTGAAAACAGCCTGGTATTGGCATAAGAACAGACAAGAGGACCAATGGAACCGAATCGAAGACCCAGATATAAATCCGCACACCTTCAAACACCCGATTTTTGAAAAAGAAGCAAAAAATTAAAAAAAAAATAAGAAAAAGAAAGCATATTTAACAAATGGTGCTGACATAACTGTATATCAACATGTAGAAGAATGAAAATAGACCCATATCTATCACCATGCACAAAACTCAGGTCCAAATGGACCAAAGACCTCAACATAAAGCCAGCCACACTGATGTCTTTTTTTAAAAACCTATTTCAGTTTGGATTCTTTTCCTCTCTTGATCTCTAGGTAATGACTGATCAAATATTCCCATTTTCTACAATTTGTGTAAATTTTCCAAACAATATGTATTATGCTGCCTTTTTATAACCATTCAGTGTGTTTATTTTGAGATTTCTGAAACAATATGAATCAGTAACTCATGCAGTTTTAGTGCTGATCATCAATTTCTTGTGTAAAGACATAGTAACTACTTGATTCTTCTCATGAAGAATATTTAAGTTCTGTCTCATTTTGAGTACCGCAGGTAATGTTACTGAGAACATTCATGTAAAAATCTATGTGAAAGCAAGTTTTCTTTTTCTCAAGTACACACTTAGCAGTGGATTGACTAGCTCCCACTGTGTGCTTAGCTTTTTCATACTCTTCCAACTAATCTTAAAAATTATAGCTAAAATTTACATTTATATGGTCAGATGATGAGATTTTAGGGGGCTATATATGATAGTTAGAAATTTATATTTTAAATATTTTAATAATTCATAGTGGTATTTTATTTTTCTCTTCCTTCAGTGTTCCCTTGTCTTTCTCACTCTCTCTTCACAACCTGACCCAATGATTCTACTGATTCCCTGTAAGAGTTTTATTCGTTTTGTTTTTCTGAATATTTCTATTCTCATTTGGCTGTTAGTTTCCAGCTTTTCAGCTTTGTTTTGTATATTTTTGATGTATAAACTGAGGCTATCTGTTGGCTTGTTTCCCTTTTTTTTTGCTGTTTTTATTACAGGGATCAGTGTATTAGTTTTCTAGTACGTTCTACTAATTTATATCTATCTATCATCTATCTATCATCTATCTATCTATCTATCTATCTATCTATCTATCTATCTATCTATCTATCTATCATCTATCATCTATCTATCATCTATCTATC
>NW_004949098.1:7526373-7537525 GCF_000317375.1 Microtus ochrogaster
TCTATCTATCTATCTATCTATCTATCTATCTATCATCTATCATCTATCTATCATCTATCTATCTATCTATCTATCTATCTATCTATCTATCTATCATCTATCTATATTAGTATGTTTTCTCTTATTTTCATTTAGTTTTAAATGGTATTTATTTTATCATTATTTCATCTTAGATTAGTCAATTACTTCTTTACATTAAAAATTTGGTGTGTGTGTATGTATGTGTGTGTGTGTGTGTGTTGGTATGTTCATGTGAGTACAAATACCTTCAGAGGACAGAAGGAGGTGTCAGAACTAGGAGAGATGAAGTCAAAGGCAATTGTGAGCTGTTTATGGGTACTGGGAGCAAAAGTCCAGTCCTCTGCCAAAGTAACAAGTGCTCTTGTCCACTGAGCTTAGGTTGGTTGCTTATTATTATTATTATTTTAGAATTGCTTTAATTTCCCCATATTTGAGGACTCTTAATTTTTATAACATTTATTTTTTAGTTCATTTTACCTTCTAACCAAGATTCTCCTTTCTTCTCCTTCTTCCTCCCTCCTCGCCTTCCCCCAATTCCATCCCCAATCCACTCTTCTCAACAGGTAAGGGAATCCCATGGGAAATCAACATAGTTTGGCATATTCATTTGGGCATAACTAAGCCTGTCCCCTCTGCATTGTCTTTTATTTTTGTAACTTAATTTCTTTAAAAAATCCATATATCTTTACATAAACATGAGTTGCAAAGAGTTATTCACCTGGTTCGAGGCCTCTAGTTTCTGCTACTCCTCTTCGTTATCCTGCTGTTGCCCTGTGTGGTGAAAATTCTGCAGTTTTGAGTACATATTAGGATGGGTTAAAAAATAACCAACCTGGGTCAGCCTGCCAACTCTCCCTTGTCCTCATCATGAGGGTGAACTCTCTTGCATTGTCGGGAAGAGTTCACCTTTGCAGCCATGAGCAAGGGATGAGACCAGTTTTCCTGCTCTTATGATCTCTGTGTCAGGTCACCCAAATGCCTCAGGCATTGGTGAGCAGGGCAGGGAAGGCATCTCTCCTCAATCCGAGTCACCATTTGACAGATGGACAATAAGAACATTTGTCCCATGCTCACAATTTAGGGGCTGACTCACCCATACCTCTGTCAACAGATTGGTTCTCTTGTGCTACCCTCGTATGGTTCAAAGCCTGTCCTCCTCAGTTTTGCTGTGGAACTGGGAGGTCAGCTCTCCCTCCCTTCTGATCTCAGGGTCAGCCTTAGGCATCAGTGGGAGGGGGGTGTTATTTATTTCTAAATTCGTTCCTTTTTGATCAGCAAACACAATTTGTATTGATTGAATCATTTTAGATTCATTGATTTTACTTTTTTAAGATTTGTTTATTTATTATGTATGCAGTATTCTGCCTGAATGTATACCTGCACTCCAGAAGAGGGTACCACATCTCACTACCCATGGTGTGAGCCACAATATGGTCACTGGGAATTGAACTCAGGATTTCTCTCTTAACCATTGAGCTATCTCTTCACCTCTATTGATACTTTTCTTACCACTTAAACTGTGATGTATTTTGATGTGTCATATGCTCTTGAAGAAATTTCTAATTTTGTTTCCGTTGTAGTTTTTTTTTTAATTTTTTTTTTATTAAGAAAGAAAAAAAAATTTTCGCCTCCTCCCAGCCTCCCACTCCTCCCACTCTCCCCCCCCCCCTCTCCCCCTCCCTCTCAAGTCTGAAGAGCAGTCAGGGTTCCCTGCCCTGTGGAAAGTCCGAAGTCCTCCCCCCTCCATCCTGGTCTAGGAAGGTGAACATCCAAACTGGCTAGGCCCCCACAAAGCCCGTTGTAGTTTTAATGCTCTATGAAAAGAATAACAAGTTGGTAAAAGTTGTTTATGTTTTCTAAATGCTTTCTCATTTCCTATCTCTATGTATACTTTTTACTTAAGATGTAAGTATTGAAATCTCTATTGCATAGGATTTAATCAACATTACGATTAATTTTATAGTCTTATTAAGTTTCACAACAGGTATTTAAAACTCTTATGCAATGTGCATATACAGCTAAGATTGTTACATTATTTTTAGCATATGTTAATTATACAAAGTATAATGATGATGTTTTATGATGATATTTTCATAGATGTATATCATTATCTTGTTAAACTGACACGTTTGTTCTTATTCATTTCTTTTTCTGGTAAGAGATATTATGCTGAAGTTGGCTTAACTGACATTAGCATAGCTTCCATTTGATCAACCATAGCAGTGTTTTTTTTTTTTTTCAAATACCAGGTGTTTTTCTTCTGTTCTCTTTTGTTTTGGGTGATTGTCATTTTCCCAGTATTGATTTAATCTTCATCTCAGCAATAATTTATAAATGTGATATGTTCCAAATATTTTTTAAATTCCTAAAACTCAGTTTTTCAGCTTTTCATTGTTGCTGTGGTTTACAAGGAAAAGCCTCTCTGTTGTGGGATAACTAACAGCTTTCTGATGGGACTTCAGACCTTCTCTATGAAAAGGGTTGGCACCTGCGTTAAAGGCTAAGGAGGTCATACATACATTTTAAGGTACATCCTGTTGTTGACATTTGCTGAAACAATATGCTGTCAAACACTTTCTAAATATTTATGTTTAGACCAATACACCTGGACCCTTCTCAATTATCATCAGAGAAGTTTCACTTTTCAATAGACACCAGCAGTCAATGGAGAGATGCACAGTTCACTCTCTTCTTCCTTTCCTTTAGAATTATACAAACTACACAGGAAATTGAAATGGCAGAAGTAAAGCAAAATAGATGCACAATAGCTAAAAACCAAGTTTCAATAATAAGTAAATATCATTATAAGAGAAACTAGCAACAAGTTGAGGAAATAGAAGAGGTCATTAGGGGAAATCAAAAACAAATTACTCTATTTTTGTGCAAATTTTCCGAAAGCTATCATTTCTGTAGAATTCTTAAGGCATTGTGAGACAAATCTTGTGTCTTTGATTAAGAAATTTTAGATAAATATTAGTATCCAAAGTTTTGTAATTTTTATTTGCTCTCAAAAGGTGTTACGAAGACATTATGGACAATGGACATGCATTCAATTAAGCTAAATATGAGACTGACAATATTTCTTTCCTTCAATCGAGAATGATTTCAGAGTTAAAATAAGTTATTACAGATTATACCAATCATATTTTCAGAAAACCAGTTTATTTGGGAGAAAGTTAGATACCAGCCACTTTCCTAAAATACTTCTTTGATGAGTATCTCAAACTATTATGAAAACCAGAAACTTAGAGTGTGTGTGATAAAATGAAAACTTTCCTGTCTGGTTTTCAGGGCCCTCCATAACCTCCCTCCATATCACTGATAGATGATTTCACTGCTGTCAGCATCTCACAGAAGAGAAGAATTAACATGAGCTTTGCAGTGTGACCATTCTGATAATGAATCATGCCAGTCTTCCTCTTCAACCAGGTACTCACTGACTGTGAGTGTCAGGTTATTATCTTCAGTGTCAAGACACTGATGGATGACTCTCTAGGCTCTTCATGAACATGTGATTAAAGATACTTTTCTTCTGTCAAGACACAGCAAGGAAAAGGTAAAATCCCCTAATCCTAGAATAAAGCAGTGGGCATAATCTAGGCATGATTTTCAGTATTACCTAAAAAAGATAGGACAGGTGTGTGAGAAGAGTAGATAGGATTGATTCCTGTATTTAGCCAGAACTTTGAAAAATGTCAGGGACTATCACACGGGCATCTAGTGTAATTGAGAACCATGAGATGTATGCAAGGAAGTCCAATATGAACATGGTTAGTAAGTCTCCAATAATTTCTTGCTAAAAATGTCTAGAGTACATTACATAAAAGTTTTTTTTTCTAAGAATGCCAGGGTGCTTGAGATTACTCATTGAGTCTAGACTATGCACTTATCAATTTGTAGATCCAATGGCCATGGTAATCCTTTTGGGGCTACTGATAACCTGAGGCCTTTAGACTTTGACTTTCAACCTAGAGCAGACTAGAAATATAGGTAAAATTGTAGATTGAGATATCAATGAAAAGGAATCAAAGTTGGAACTACTAGCAAAACAGTTTTGAATAGATTGTAGGTATGTAAAATCTGCTCACTTAGGCATGAATAAAATAATTTGAAAAGCACTTTGTATTTTATTTGAACACTCAAATTCTATTGACAGCAGGTATTTTAAAGGGCGCTGCCGACATGTGGGCCTGTTGTTATTAACCCAGGTTTCACTACACTCTCTCTTACTGTCAGAGATCGTAAGGTTGAATCTATTAAATAATTGGAGTATGAACATTGATTTCTGTCACAATTAGCACAGATTTTGAAAGCTCCTCATAAGTTTTATGCTGAATGAAGAGTGATACTAATTAAGTGAAAGCAACTTACACTTTGTGTTTTCTCATTTCTGTATGTAATAGATCACATACATTGATACTCCTGAAATATTGTTCTACAATTGTATTTTTGTTGCATTGCATTCACCTAAAAAGATACTAATAGAAAATAAAAACATGATATTTCCAAAAATATTTTTATTTATAAAAATTCCATACATGTACACAATCTATATTGCTCATGTCCATTTACTGCTACCTCCCTTCAACATCCCCTAGTACCTCACCTCACACTCAGTTTCATGCATTTTTTTTATTTTTGTTGCTAATAACCCTGAAGACAGGTAGTATTATGAATATATCTATATATACATTGGTGTATGGGCCATCCAATGAGACATGGGTATCTCATTGGAGGTCACACCCTTAAAGAATGATTTTTCCCTCCTCCAGCAACCATCAACTGCCAATAGTTCTTGCAAGAAGGGTAGGACATTAGAATCCTTTTTTTTTTTCTGTGTGGTAATTGCAATTGGCTTGGTCTTGTGCAAATAACTACATCAATATGAGTAGATGCATACAACAGCTATACTATTTCCTGAAGGCAGAATCTCAGAACACTTCTCCTCTTCTACCAGATATTATGTTTTCTCTGTGAAGTTCTGTGGGCCTTGGATAGTAGAAGGTGGGTACAGATGACCTAGCCACAGCTAAAAACTTAGATTTATACTAAAGTAGTTTCACAAGTTAGAACAATTAGAAAAATCTGAGTTAATCACTATCCACTGCAAAACAAAAAGACCACTTATCCAACCAAAGTAGAAAATAGTTAAAGTCTACATTTCTATTCTTAATGTATAACTTCTACAATTTTTTTAGCATAATTCCAAATTATGTCAATATGTAACTCTTTGTTGTTCTATATCTTCCTGAATTCTTTCTAGGTATTTCTTTAAAATGGAAGTCTCTTGCCTATAGTTGATAGTTGGTATTTGTCAATACATGAATTGGAAATGTTCCTTGACTGTTTTAGATCAGGAACCTGAGTCAAACACAATGGGGTATTGATTTCCCTAAAGATATAAAACATTCGGTCATTTTCTGGAAATCATAAGGTACTGTGATATATAAAGCACCAGGCATTGGAAAGAAAGGGTGGAAAATCTGGGTTAATTCAGATTTACTTTTAATATAGTTCATATGATTTCAATTTCTCTTGGAAATGCTCTTTTTAATGACAACTCATATTTTGATTTGTTATTGTACTGCATTGATTATTAACTTTTAAATAAAAAATTAGATGGTTCTGTTTTCCTATTTGTCTGTATGTGCACCATGTGCATGCACATGCTCATGGAGGTCAGAAGAGGGCATCAAATCCCCTGGTACTGGTGGTACAGGCTATTTTGTGTCACCCAGTGTGGATGCCAGTAACAGAATCTGAATCTTCTACAACGCTAAGCATTCTTAACTGTGGAGTCATCACTCTAGCACCATGCCTAATAATTTTTTTTAAAAAATACTTCTTATTTAAATGTTACAGGCTTGTCAGGTATTTGAAAGGTTATGGGTACTGTGTACTTTATGAGTACTATATTTTAATATTCATTTCTATCTTTTAAAAGGTTTCGTTCTTCCTACCTGGAATAACAAACATCTTCTAACAACAAGACTTGTATTTTTAATGGTTGAACATTTATTGCATGTCCTCCATGTAGGAGCTGCTTTGGTAATAACCCACTGTTAATTAGTCTTGACATTTATTTCCACTCTAGAAATGATTAAATTGAAACACACAAAATGCGTGTTGACAGGGCTTTTACAAAGGAAAGTCAGAAATAAAAATCATTTTAAAACAGTGTCTCATGACTGCTTTCTCTCATAAGACAGGTGATAAGCTTTTAGCACACATTATTTACCTTTAAAACTGATGTGAAATAATTTGAATGAAAGGAAATAAAGAATGGTCTAGTGGTTAGAAACTTTGAGTTGATACATTCAAGATATCAATAGTATTCTGTTTTTATTTATCAGCTTAGTTATTAAGCTACTTTAAATATCACACACTTTTAAAATGAGTGTTAAAATCTTTCCAGCATCATAAAACATTGTGAAAATTAGGAATAGTGGAGCATGAGATATTAAGTGAACACTCCTAAATGATATAATACATGCTTTATTAAGTTTGAATTTGATACATATATGATTAAAGTTGTTAGGTGTTGTGGTTAGATTAGATCTGGGTATTTCCTATCTTTACCAAAATCCTATTAGAGGAAAGGATTAGATACTTAACCAGCAAATTTCTTAATATTTGATATTGATAATTATTCTTTTGGTCCTGTGTTATTTCCACTCATTGCATTATAAATCATCAATTTGGCTCCTTTTTGTTTCTTCCTATCAATTATGATAGAAGAATTATATGCTAGTCCTTTGCTACTGTGCCATCTTGGATTACAAGTATGTGAGTGCTTCACAGATGGTTGATATACAGTTAGACTTTTGTGTCTAGCAGATGTTTCTATGCGATACAAGTTCCCACACTCTTATACCACACATTTCTATTCATTGTTTTCTATGGAGGGCCAGTTTACTAATTATAGCTGATTGAACTTCCCAATAATGAGAAAGAAAATTGGAAAGTGATTGCATTTAACTATAATTGACTTTTTAGTGATATTTTCTAGGGTGTTTTGCTTTTTATTTGTTTTATTTTCACTTTGTCTTGCTGTTTGAAAAATTGAAAATTTGAGTCAAATTTGAGGTCAAGTGATAAAAATATGTGGTATTTTTATACCTATGTTTATTTTCATTATTATTAATAGACATAATTTTTTGTTATGAGAGATAGTCAGATATTTTAGATGGACCTTGAACTCTATGTAGTAGAGGTTGTTTTTAAATCATTCTCCTCCTACCACCTAAATGATGCCATCACAAGCATATACACACCTCAGCCGCTTGACGTAAGTTCATGGTAAACATAATTTTCATGATTATTAAGTTCTAACTATGATAGTTACTTCTACATTTTTTTAGCTATTTCTTGCTGTCTATTTTCTATATGTACAGGCGCTTTCTGTTTCTTGATTTATTGATACTGGTTGAGTGAGTATAAAAATTGTAAGTGGAAGCGACCCAGGTTCTTTCTAAAAGAAGAAACCAATTCCTCATGGAGGAATGTTTCTTTGCCTTCCATTTCTCCTCTGTCACAGCAACCTCCAGTAGTGAGTGATGTCCTTCCTACCTGCCAGAGTCCATGGGTGTTCCAATCCTGTTAACCTGGCCTATCCTGGGTAATACAAAAGCACAGAGGAGTTCAAATTAAATTTCCCTTCTGAGAGAAAGGCTTGAGTTTTTAGTTAAGTTCATTCTCCCTACATAGCCTGACAGGGAGCATAAAGACACTAAGAATCGATCCTTCTCGGATGTCCATGACTGACAAATTCTTCCCTGAGGAAAAGTGAAAGCAGGATTGCTTTGCTGAATTAACATGATGAAGGTGCACTCCAGAGGCTTTAAAACCATCTTTTGCCTTTCTCCATATCACAACAAACCTCATTCATGGTAAATAAATAAATAAACAAACCAAGAAGCATATTTCTGGGACTTCAGAGACTGCTTTATATACTGTTGAGATCATTCTTTCTTTATACCATTATTATCTACATACATCAGGATGCTCCCTTCAGTTTAAGTGAGTTAACTTATGCTCTACATCATACGGTCCTCTAAATCCTAGAGATTAAACCATAATTTTAATGTAGTTTAACATATGACTTCAAACTCATTAGGCACTTGTGGAATATTTGCACATTGTATGATGATGTGTGGCTGTGATTGGTGTAATAAAAAGTTGAATAGTCAATAAGCAGGAAGGTAGATATGTGGGACTTCTGGGCAGCAAGAGGAGGAAGAGATAATCGAAGCATGCAGAAGATGCTAGGAGCCACAGAGCAGCTAAGATGTAAAGGAGAGAGGTAACAGCCATGAGTCAAGTGGCAGATCATAGATTAATACAAATGGCTTAATTTAGGCTCTAAGAACTAGGTGGAGCTGGGCAGTGCTGGCACACACCTTTAATCCCAGCACTCAGAAGGCAAAGGCAGACAGATCTCTGTGAGTTAGAGGACAGCCTGGTCTACAAGAGCTAGTTCTAGGAGAGACATCAAAAGCTACGGAGAAACCCTATCTCGAAAAACAGAAACAAAAAACAAAACAAAAAAACACCACCACCAACAACAACAAAAAACTAGTTAGAAACAAGCCTAAGTTATAGCCTGAGCTTTCACAACTAATGAGTCTTTGAGAACTTGTGGTCTATGAAGAAGCTTGTCACATATGATAACCAATGTACTTCTACATAAGACCTGAGAAAGCTTCTTTAAAAAGTTCCTAAGACACAAACATGTATCCAGACATGGCTTCCTGGTACCACAGTCTCTCAGGATGACTGAGATGTACAGAGACATAGATTCTGGCATCTTCCTCCAGGTGTGAGTGACCAGTGTCATGAGCAGTTCCATGCAGCAAGTTTCATGGGGTCAGAGAAGGCTGTAGGCATGCAGTAAAGAGGAGGTCCAGACTGAGAAAACCTCTAAACAACTACAGTAAAAACTGGGTATAGATAGTCATAGAAAAAATAGTTTAAAAATAGTAAGAGCCAGGGGGTGGTGGTGAACACCTTTAATCCCAGAACTTGTGTGGTCAAGGCAAGCAGATCTCTTTGAGTTCAAGACCAGCCTGTTCTACAAGGGCTAATTCCAGGACAGGCTCCAAAGCTACAGCAAATCGAAACCCTGTCTCAAAATTCCAAAAAATAAAAATAAATTTTAAAACCTTTAAGGAAAGATTAATATATATATATACATATATATATAATGAATATATATATAATATATATTAATGGGAAATACATAGGATGTTTGGATCCTTTATGGTGTTTTGAGAACTTTGAATTTTTAAATGCTAATAAACAAAAAATCATTAGCTGGTGAGAAATATTGGATTTTAGAACTGCTAAATTAAACTAACCTATATATTTAAAGAATGCCTTAACTTCGAGGATGGAAGTCAGAAAATGTGTTGGGTTAGGTGAGAGATTGTGCTTTTGTTTCCATAGCAAAAGAAAAGCTATGGATTTCTTATAAATTAATAAAGATCATATTTTATTGAGGGAGACCTTCTGAAATATTGACTACAGACATAAAGGAAAAAAAGCCAAAAAGGCTATAAGGCGGGTGACAAATATACTGATCCCTCAACATGGGAACAACTCTTAGATTGGATGAGACATGATAAATCTTGTTGGCTGTGGAAACCTTAGGACTTATTATTTCATGCCACATTTTTATATGGCATGGATAGAGGTGTGGTTATATAGTCCAAATGAACTTATAAAGATAAGAGATTCTGTAACATGAGGGCCAGCTTGTTGGGGTTTCTCTCCCTCCTGGTACCCCACAGCAGGCAAGCACCAAAGAAAATCACAAAGAGATCTCCCTAAGTTATAAAACTGATTGGCCCATTTGCTCAGGCTACTCATTAGCTCTTGTAGTTTATATTAACCCATTATTCTTATCTATGTTAGTTAGCCATATGGCTCAGTACCTTTCTCAGTGAGGCAGGTCACATCTTGCTTCTGCCATGAACTAAGCAGAACTGGAGAGGAATGGGCTTCCTCCTTACCAGCATTCTCCTGTTCTCATGTTCCCACCTCTACTTCCTGTCTGGTTGACCTGCCTATATCTCCTGCCTGGCCAATCAGCATTTATTTAAAACATGATTGATAGAATACAGACAATTCTCCCACACCAAGATTCCTTTTACCTCCTCAAATATAAAACAAAAAAAGTCATTTTTAGCTGACTTGTGTATATTGCACATTCCATGCTATATTATTCTATATGTTATCTCTAAAAGTTTGTGTATTTTCATAAAAAAAATACCAGATACAAATAAAGACAAGTATCATGGGTGATCTAGCATCTCAGAATGCTGCTGTTATAAATTTGTAATTTTTTTTCACCCAGAGCAACTGCAAAACTTCTAGCAGAGATGGTCCACCCTCATAGAACACTTTAGCCAGGATTTCAGATACACCCTGTACTTTCCCATCACACAAAGACTGGACAATACATAATATAGCTAGCTCTTCTAGGACTTGACCATTATTCCAGCTTTCTCAGGATCCCCTAGGAAGGCTGTCACTCTGAGACATCAGAAAGCAATCTAGAGAACACAACAGCCACATTACCAAGAGGTTGGGTGGATGGTCTTTCAGTTGTCCGGTGGGTTATAAATGCTTGTTGTATCAATTTGTCAGGGACAAGCCATGACAAAAATACCTCTCTCCAGGTTATTGTGATTTTACCTCAAACAGAGGTCCCACCTAGATGTTGACCAGAGAGTTTTCCTCTCTCAAGGTTACTGTCTATAGGCATGGCTAATTGCCAGACCTTGTACTCCAGGAACAGAGAAGTAGATTGTTCCTACCTCAAAGAGTCTAAGAATCCAACTAAATTCCCTTTATGTAGATAACTTGGGAATCCACTTAAGGGAGTGGTTTGCCTACAGAACGTTTTAGTCTAGGATATAAGCAGGATATGTTTTGTTCTAGCAGCAGAATGTTTAACTATGAATGTAGCCTACAACTTTCAATTGACATGTTCATTTCCTTGTATCATGTTTGTTGAAATAAGAGTGGCGGGGCTCCGTCCCCAGCACCCAGCCGCCTGCATGGCTAGCTTAGCTTATGACCCGAAATAATTACACGGAAACTGTATTCTTTTAATCACTGCCTGACCCAT
>NW_004949098.1:7540165-7553956 GCF_000317375.1 Microtus ochrogaster
CAGCCTCTTATTGGCTAGCTCTTACATATTGATCTAACCCATTTCTATTATTTTATGTAGCCCATGAGCCGGCTTACCAGGAATGATCTTAACCTGCATCTGCCTGGAGTAGGACAATCATGGCAACTCACTGACTCAGCTTCTTTCTCCCAGCCTTCTGTACTGTTTACTCCACCCACCTAAGGGTTGGCCTATCAAGGGGCCTAGGCAGTTTCTTTATTCCTTAACCAATGAAATCAACAGATTGATATATGACACTCCCACATCACATGTTAATGCAGTCTTTTGTTTTTCTCCTACTTTTTGGGGTCAGGAGTACTTTAAGCAGTTAGAAATTAAATGTGGGAGCATTTTTAGTATCCTTTGCTTTACAGCTAGTGTCCACATATGAGTGAGTACATAACAAGTTTATTTTTCTGGATCTGGGTTATGACAACTAGGATTGTTTTTTTCTAGTTCCATTCATTTGCATGCAAATTCCAAGATGACATTGTTTGTTTTTGTTTTTGTTTTTTTTCAGCTGAATAATACTACATTGTGTAAATGTACCACATTTTTTCCATTCTTTGATTGAGGGGCATCCAGGTTGTTTTCAGGTTCTGGCTATTACAAATAACGCTGCCATGAACACAGTTGAATAAATGTTCTTATAGTATGATTGAGCATCCTTTGGGTATATACCAAAGAGTGAGATTGCTAGGTCCTGAGGTAGGTTGATTCACAATTTTTCTGAAATACCACCATACTGATTTCCAGAGTGGTTGTACAAGTTTGCATTACTGCCAGCAATGGATGAATGTTCTTCTTACTCTACTTCCTCTCCAGCACAAGTTATCATTGGTGTTTTTGATCTTAGTCATTCTGACTGGTGTAAGATGGTGCTGTGGAAAGTCCTTCTGTCTATGTGTTGCTTTTATTGGTTAATGAATAAAGAACTGCTTTGAGCGTATGGCAGGAAAGAATAGAACTAGGCAGGGAAAACTAGGCTTTATGCTGGGAGAGAGAAGGGTGAGTCAGAGAAAAGCAATAGAGCCACCAAGCACAGCACAGAAACTTTATCTGGTAAGCCATAACCTCGTGGAGATATACAGATTAATAGAAATGAGTTAAATTAATATGTAAGAATTAGTCAATAAGAAGCTAAAGCTAATGGACCAAACAGTGATTTAATTAATACAGTTTTTGTGTGATTATTTTGGGGCTATGCAGCTGGAAACTAACAAGCAGCCCCCTGCAACAAGATGGCATCTCAGAGTCATTTTGATTTGCATTTTTCTGATGGTAAGGATCATCTTAAGTGTCTTTCAGCCATTTGATATTCTTCTATTGAGAATTCTCGGTTTACCTCCAGCACCAGTTTAGAACTCTACTCCATTTTTAATTGGATTATTTAGAATTTTGATGTCTAATTTCTTGAGTTCTTTATATATTTTAGAGATTAGTAATTTGTCTGACATAGGGTTGATGAAGATTTTTTCCCATTCAGTTGGCAGCCTTTATGTCTTGTTGACTATGTCTTTTCCTTTACAGAAACTTCTCAATATCAGGAAGTCCCATTTATTTATTGTTACTCTCAGTGTCTATATTACAGGTGTTATTTAGGAAGTTGTGTTCTGTTCCCATGCATTGAAGGCTACTTCACACTTTCTCTTCTATCATGTTCAGTGTGATCAAATTTACATTGATTTCTTAAATCTATTTGGACTTGAATTTTGTGTATGGGATAGATATGGATCTATTTGCATTCTTCTATATGTTGAAATCAATTTATGTCAGTACCATTTATTGAAGGTGCTTTCTTTTTTCCGTTGTATAATTTTAGCTTCTTTGTCAAAAATCAGGTGTTTGACGTGTGTGGATTACTATCCGGGTCTTCGATTCAATTCCATTGGCCAACCTGTATTTTTTTATGCCAATATCAAGCATCTCATGTAACTAGCTCTTGTAGAACAGGCTGGCCTCAAACTCACAGAGATTTGCTTCCCTCTGCCTCCAGAGTGCTGGGATTAAAGGCATGCTTCACCACTGCCTGGCATTTGTTTTCATTACTGTAGCTCTATAACACAGCTTGATGTTGGGGATGGTGATACTTCTGGAAGTTCCTTTATTGTACAAAATTGTTTAGGCTATCTTGGGTTTTTGTTCTTACATATGAATTTGAGTATGATTCTTTCAATGTTTGTGAAGAATTGTGTGGGATTTTGATGGGGACTGCATTGAATCCATAGATTGCTTTTGGTACAATTGCCATTTTTGTTTATGTTGATCCTACTTATTCAAGAGCATGGGGGATCTTTCAATTTTCTGGTATCTTCTTCAATTTCTTCAAATACTTAAAGTTCTTGTTGAATAGGTCTTTGACTTCTTTGGTTAGAGTTACCCCAAGATATTTTATGTTTTTTTGTAACTGTTGTAAAGGATGGTTGTTTCATGGGAGAGGGCCCTTTGTTTGTGCCAGCTGCCTGGCTCGCTTATACCCCAAATAACCACACAGAAACTGTATTAATTAAAACACTATTTGGCTATTAGCTCTAACTTTTTATTGGCTAACTCTTACATATTAGTTTATCCCATCTCCATTAATGTGTCTATCGCCACGTGGTTGTGGCTTGCCAGAGATTCTAACTGGCATCCATTTCAGGCAGAGGATCCATGGTTTCTCTAATCTGTCCTTCTTCCCAGCATTCAGTTTCGTTTTCTCCTCCTACCTAAGTTCTGCCCTATCAACTAGGCCAAGACAGTCTCTTTATTCATTAACTAATGAAAGCAACACAAACAGAAGGAACTCCTACACCATTTCCCCTATTCTGTTTAAACAAAAGGAAGGCTTTAACATAGTAAAATTACATATAACAGATATCAAGAAATAATTACAGTTACAGTATTTATATTTACTTTATCTTTTATGATAACTATGAAAAACTATAACTATAAATTCTTCAACTCAATCAAAGACTTCAGAAGGATATAATATTACCTTTGTAAACTCAAAGTGCATTGTAAACAGCTTCCAAAACTCTAGAATTGACAGAGATATCTTGCTTCCTGTACATTTACCCAAATTTCCTCTGTACCATTGGGACATCCATCTTCAGCTTACAGGCCAATAGTATCTAGCAGACTTTCTCCGAAACTGGAAATTTTAAAGACAATTCAGTTACTTTCTTCTTTGTTTTGTAGAATGTCTCGCAGACTCTTTCATGAAGCAGTAACCCCGAAGGAACATTTCACCTTTAGACAAATTCAGTAGTCATCTCTCTGTGGGTACTGCATGTCCAGTAAAGCAGTCTAGGAAAGAGCAGTTTCTTGCCCAAATGGCTAGCAAACTCCATAAGGAGCCTCTTCGATGCCCATCTTCCTGTTGAAGTAGCTGGTGGTGCTGCCAGGAGCAGATGCGTCTCATTGTCATGAAAAGTCATAACTTATTAAAACTTTTAAATGCCATATTCTGAAGGTCTCTGAAAGACTTGAATAATACATATCCAACTGAAATATAATTTTATACATCTAGAAAATGTAACTAACATGAATATAAGCTTGACTATTAAAGATGACTATTAACCTACATATCTTAATTATACATTACATTTTTAAATGAGCTACACAATCACAATACATTAATCAAGATAAGAAATACATATACATATAACAAAATTGACCTTAAATTTGTATCAATAAAACAAGATCATACCACTGCAAATTATTCATCTCTATATCTTATCCCCCTTTAAATGTAAAAGAACATTTATAAACAATAGTTGGAAATATGGGTGCAGTTTTTTCTCTCCAAACTTTCTCTGCCTACCTAAATTCCACCCTAACAACTAAGCCAAGGCAGTTTCTTTATTCATTAATCAATGAAAGCAACACACAAACAGAAGAAAGTCAATCAAAGACTTCAACAGATGGTTACTCTCTAAATTCTTTCTTAGCTTCTTTATTATTTGTGTATAGGATGGTTACTGATTTTTTGAGTTGATTTTGTATCCTACCACATTACTGAAGGTATTTATCAGTTGTAGGAGTTCTCTGATAGAGTTTTTGGTGTCACTTATAAATACTATTATATTATTTGCAAATAGTGACATTTGATTTCTTCTTCTATCCACTTGATCCCCTTTTGTTGTCTTATTGCTCTATCCATAACTTCAAGAACTAGGCTGAATAGATACAGAGAGAGTAAACAGACTTGTCTTTTTCCTGATTGTGGTGGAATTTCTTTCAGTTTCTCTCCATTTAATTTGATGATAGCTGTCGGCTTGCTGTATATTGTTTTTATGTTTAGATATGTTCCTTGTATCTCTGATTTCTCGAAGATCTTTATCATAAAGGGATGTTAGAGTTCATCAAGTGCTTTTTCACCATTTAATGAGATGATCATATAGTTTTATTTTTTCAGTTTATTTATATGGTGGATATTATTGATAGACTTCCATATGTTGAGCCATCCCTGTATCTCTGGGATGAAGCTGACTTGATCATGGTGGATGACTTTTTTTGATGTTATTGGATTAAGTTTGCCAGTATTTTATTGAGTATTTTTGCATCAATGTTCATGGGGGAGACTGGTCTGTAATTCTCTTTCTTGGTTGAGTCTTTGTGGGTTTTCAGTATGAGGAATGTGATAAAAAGAGTTTGGCAATGTTCCTTCTGTTTCTACTATGTGGAACACATTGAGGAAAATAGGTATTAGCTCTTCTTTGAAAATCTGGTAGAAGCAGGGCAGTGGTGGCTCACGCCTTTAATCCCAGGCCTTGGGAGGCAGAGGTAGGAGGATCTCTGTGAGTTCGAGGCCAGCCTGGTCTACAAGAGCTAGTTCCAGGACGGGCTCCAAAACCACAGAGAAACCCTGTCTCGAAAAAAAAAAAAAAAAGAAAAGAAAAAAAAAGAAAATCTGGTAGAATTCTGCACTGAAACCATATGGCCCTGGGCTTTTTGTGGGGGAGGCTTTGATGACTGCTTCTATTTCCTTGTAGGTTATATAGGTCTATTGAAATTGTTCACCTGATCTTAATTTAATTTTCACATGTGGTAACTAGTCTAAAAACTGTCCATGATTTTAACATTTTCCAATTTTGTGGAGTACAAGTTTTTGTAGTATGACCGAATGATTCTCTGGATTTCCTCCTTGTGTGCTAGTATGGCCTCATTTTCATTCTTGATTTTGTTAATTTGGATATTATCTCTGCCTTTTGAGTAGTTTGGGCAGGGGTTTGTCTATATTGTTTATTTTCTCAAAGAATCAGCTCTTTGTTTCACTGATTCTTTGTATTGTTTCCTTTGCTTCTTTTGTATTAATTTTAGCCCTCAATTTGATTATTTCTTGTCATCTACTCCTCATGGGTAAGTTTGCTTCCTTTAGTTCTAAAGCTTTAGGTGTGCTTTTAAGTCGCTAATGTGAGATTTCTCCACGTAGAGCTATATACTTTCCATTAGCACTGTTTTCATAGCGTCATTTAGATTTGGCTGCATTGTGCCTCCATTTTCATTGAATTCTAGGAAGTCTTTAATTTCTTTATTTCTTTCTTGACCCAGACGTGGTTCTGTTGAGCAATATTCAACTTCCATGGGTTTGTAGACTTTCTGCAATTGATGTTATTGTTAAATTCTAACTTTAAACCACGGTGATCCGATAAGATATCATGGGTTATCCATTTTTTTTGTACCTACATAGGTTTGCTTTGTTACTGAGTATGTGATCAGTTTTAGAGAACGTTCCATGTGGTGCTGAGAAGAAGGTTTTTCTTTTGTTTTGGGGTGAAATGTTCTGTAGATGTCTATTAATCCCATTTGAGTTATAATGTCTGTTAGTTCTCTTATTTCTCTGTTAAATTTCTGTCTGTTTGACCTGTTCATTGGGGAAAGTGAGGTGCTGAAGTCTCCTACTATTAATGTATGGAGTTTGATGTGCTATTTAAGTTTTAGTAATGTTTCTTTTACATTTATGGGTGATGTTGCATTTGGGGCATAGATGCTCAAGATAGAGACTTCTTCTAGATTGATTTTTCATGTGATGTGTATAAAGTATCTTTCTCCATCTCTTCTGATTGATTTTAGTTTGAAGTCTCTTTTGTTATATATTTGTATAGTTACACCCATTTGTTTCTTAGATCTATTTGATTGGAAAATCTTTTCCCAAATCTTTACTCTGAGGTAATGTCTGTATTTAAGATTGAGGTATGTTTCTTGTATAAAGCAGAAGTCTGGATCCTGCTTTCAAATCCATTCTCTTATTCTGTAACTTTTTAAAGATGAATTGAGCCAATTCTTATTAAGAAATATTAATGATCAGTGGTTGTTAATTAGTGTTTTAGTGGTATTGTTTGTGAGTTTCCTTTCTTTGGGGTTTGTTGGCATGAGATTATTTGTTGCCTGTGTTTTTGTGGGTGCAGTTAGTTTTATTGAGTTGGAGTTATCCTTCTAGTGCTTTCTGTAGGGCTGGGTTTATAGATAGGTATTGTTTAAATCTGGTTTTGTCATGGAATATCTTGTTTTCTCCATCTATGGTGACTGAAAGCTCTGCTGGGTGTAATAGTCTGGGCTGGCACCTGTGATCTCTTTACGTTTGTAGCAAAACTCTTCAGGACCTTCTGGCTTTTATTGTTTCCATTGAGAAGTCAGGTGTAATTCTGATAGGTCTGCCTTTATATGTTATTTGGCCTTTTCCTTAATAATCCTTTTTTATTCTATATGTTTTGCATTTTGATTATTATATGGTGAGGGCACATTTTTTTTGTCAAATCTATTTGGTGTTCTGTAGGCTTCTTTTAACATCATGCAAATATACTTTATGTTGGGAATGTTTTCTTCTATGATTTTGTTGAATAACTTTTCTGTGTCTTTGAGCTGGAGTTCTTTTCTTTCTTTTATCCCTATTAATCTTAGGTTTGACCTTTTCATGGTATGTCAAATTTCCTGGACGTATTGTGTCAAGACTTTGTTGGACTTACCATTTTCTTTGACTGATGAAATTTTTTACTCTATAGTATCTTCAACACATGTAATTGTCTCTTCCATTTCTTGTATTCTGTTAGTTACACTTGCCTCTGTATTTCCTGTTCATTTATCCAGATTTTACATTTCCAAAATTTCCTCAGTGTGTGTTTTCTTTATTGCCTCTATTTCAGTCTTCAAGTCATGAACTTTTTGTGCTGTTTGATTTGCCTGTTTGGCTGTTTGTTTTTAAGTTGGTTTTCTTGTGTTTCTTTAAGATATTTATTGATTTCTTCCATTTTTGTTTGTCGTTTTATCCATTTCTTTAAGGGAATTTTTCCTTTTTCCTTTAAAGGTCTCCATCATCTCATACAGTCACATTTAAAGTCATTTTCATTTGCTTCTTCTGGGTTAGGATGAACAAGTCTTCCCTTTGTATGCCCACTGGGCTCTGGTGTTATCATCTTGCTTTTTAGGTGGTTGAAAGAGCTACTTTCAGTCTTTAGTGTATCCACTCATTAATAGTTTTTAATATCAGAAGATTGAGGGCAGAAATGGGTATAAGAAATTAATCATCACCTTTGGTCACTAAACTTATCAAGGAAAGCACATCAGCTGATAAAAATTGGGCTTCTTTGTTTTTTTTTCTGTGACCTTAAAGAATTCTGCATTCAAATATGTGCCTTTCTAAACTTTCTATTGTCTTCTTGAGTTTTCCACAAAAAAGTTATTTAACAAAAGCATCTTATTCTAACTTTGTTATTTTCAAAATTTGAATCACCTGTGATGCACTGAAAACCATGTGAAGACATCTCCCAACATTAAGGTTAAACGATTTTAAACTAGATAGGTTACTGGGACTCAAGTTTTCATTATCTTGAGCTACAATCTGTGCAGCTCCTTAGGTAAAACTTGCTGCTCTGGCTATGTGGCATTTTCTTGTATTATTTTTATTCAGCAAAACTATGTACAGCTATCATTATAATTATCAGTTGGTGTATCTTGGGTAGGAATCACCTTCTTGATAATCAATAGATAGAATTGCTCAGTAGAATGGGATGTCTCCATGAGATAAATGTACTATGTATAGGTAGTGAGGATGTCCCCACACCCATAGCAGCAATAAACATGTAAAAGCACAGCAGAAGAAAAAGTTATTTCAGGGTCTGTATTCCTGTGGCCTTGTGTAAATGAGATTCACCCATCAAAGAGTTTTCTCCTGGTGGACTGACACCCTGAATTTCAATTGCCACCTGTTGCTTCTTTGACAAGGCCACCAGCAGTTTGCCTACAGGTGATATTTTTCATTCAAATCATCACACTTTGTTAATATATATATATGTATATATACATATATATACATATATATGTATATATATACATATATATATGTATATATATTCATTTAGGTAGAACACATGCAAAAAGGAATTATATAATTCTAAAGAAGTAATCATATTGATTAAAAAGCAATCTACTAATCCATCACTTATGAATTAATTTATTGCTACCATAAAAATATAACACTAAAGAAATTGACCCTGTATGGATCAAGTTTCAGAAATGTAGTGTACACTTGAAAGGTGCAAGCATTTAGAAACCATTTTGTATTTATAGAGAATAAGGAATTTGTAGGGTTGCATATTAAATGGAAAATGTGATTTAGGAATCCATTAAGAATATTATATTTCAAGGGAACTAAAATGTTTGAAATATGTTGAGTGGTAATTACAGATTCTCTTTGTTAAATGTTTGCTTTTAGGCTTTCACAATTTCATACATGCGTATAATGTATTTTGGTTATTCTAATTCCCTAGTACCTTGTCTAATTGTCACCAAACTCGACTAAATTCTTTTATTTCCCCAACAAGCTCCTCTCTTACTTTTTTGTATTTTTTCCATACAGATTGGGGACATTCATCATTTTATCATAAACTGAAAAGAATCTCATGAGGTTCCATAATTCTCAGAGTAGCTACTGGCAACAATAATTTCTGGGGTAATAGGAGTCATTTTTTTTTAGTGATGTAGCACTAGTATGTTGCCCTTGATTCATTTTATATCCCCTACCCATGCTCATGCAAATGACCCAAAAAAGACAAGACATTTCTTTCATCTACAATTATTTATGACCTGAAGAAGCTACTTTAAGACTAGAAATAGTGAAAAAAAATGAATTTTAAATACCTTCCGTGCTAAATATCTTACCTCCTATCATTGAATTTTGTGATAGGGTCTCTTCATTATACATGTATCTCTGCTGCTGTTCTTATTTGGTATTAAGTGACATAACCAAGGATGAACACTTACCAAAGACCATATAAAGTCAGCTGGACTTTGAGCTTCTGAAACTATCAGATCATTACACAGCATTGATTTTAGAGTAGCATGTCTCCAGTATTTTATTTTAATAATGATAATGATACTATAAGAAGTGTCAAACTTTGTGACAGCCAGTTACTTGCCAGTTTCGGTGAACAGTTTCATTCCCTCAATCGCTAATTTGTATTTTGAGCAGAGGAAGATTATTAGATGATTTATTTATTAAAGATATACTAATTTTGAACTCTTGGAAGTCTGTAGAAGGGCATAAATTCAAATGTCTCATATATATATATATATATATATATATATATATATATATATATATGTCACTTGTTTTGAGAAAATGTAATTATTTTTGTTTCTTGAACAGAAAAAAATTGACTTATCTAAATGAATAATTATCAAAGTAAAAATGTAAATAATTCACAGGATATAAATTACAATGGTTCCATGCTGATTTGATATTATTCCTTTGCTACTAATCTATGGATAGATTCTGTCACCTCAATAATCTACTTCATAATAATTGATTCAGATAAAGACATATTATTTTAAATAATTTCTATATTATTATATAATTTTAAATTTTTAACATCAACAAATGTTCTTATATCAATAAGATCATGAATATCATCTCCTTGTCATAATTTTTAGTACCAGGACATATTTTGTTTCATTATGTTGTTTGCATATAGGAATATTCCATCTCTAAGTCCTTTACAATACACTTGCCTACTTTCATGACTAAAAATTGTTCAAGTCTTAAAGTTTCCTCTGGAGGATTTTGCTTATCTAGATTTTTATCACAATCCCCATTAATAGTTCACTCTCTACTTTTGATTATGCTGGTGTACTTATCACAAGCAAACCATACAAATTTTATATAGAAGAAGAAAAAACTACCATACTCTTTTCCTAATAAGTTTTTTTTACTTTTTGCAATGCTAATATTTTCCATTCATTTATACCTGAATTTTTGAAAAAAAAAATTATTACAGTATGAGTTGTACTTATGCAAACTCTATTTGTGGCACCTCTTGTAGACTGTCATTTTTTATTTAAATGGAATCGATATATTACATGGGTTTTAGTCATTCACCATTTGAAGTACACTACTCTAGTCATATATCACTTGAGATATCAAATTTACCTTATGTTATCTCTAATTTTGATAAATCATATCTCTATTGGGTTTTAAATGCTTAAAAACAAATTAACACAACTGTATAGAGAACTTCAAAAGGACTATTATTTTTATTCAGGCAATTGATTATAATTTTATTAATATTTATGGAAAATCACTCCATATATATATAATTTAATGAATCTATATTTTATCTCATATTTATTTTTTCTATTGTTATAAGTAAGTTTCTCATAAAAATTGGGAAGTGCTCTTCAGGCAACTAGGGAAGAAAAAGTATCAGTAATTTTACCTAGTTGGAATCATATGAGCAACAATACCAACCTGTTAGGCAAGATTAGCTCACTTCTGCAATAGTGGCACAATTGTCATGGGAGTATCTGACTTCTCCCTCACTGGATTTGAGTCCTGTTCCACAGTAAGGAATTCCGTGCATAATATGATAAACTTAATTAAAAAAAAAAAACCTTTGAGTAGAAAACTTATAGGTACTACAGGGGTGGTGTTATTTAGGTAAATTAATATGTTTGTGGCCATAGAGAAATTAAGGCTACTCTCAGCCTGAATCAGAGAATCCTCTTTTTGCAGTTAATATAGATTAATACAGAAATGGATGATTGTTTAAGGCATTGAGAATAAGTGATGGTTGAGTATTCAGCCATAAAAGATACTCTGAACACCTCCTGTAAAGCTGAGAGAACTTCCTAGAAGCTCTTCACTATTGAATCATCTCTGAAGATCCTTCTTATATTATTAGTAACCATCAATGGATAGTTAGAAATTTTATTTCCTACTTCTTTCATTAGAGGATTGAGCTTGCCTGGTGACTGACTTCTCATGATTTCAAACAAGTAACTGCTCACCCCAAAATTCCCTATGCATTTTGACCACAATCCAGTTAAACTGCATCTTTCCTTACTGCTTTTAAGATAGATGTTTTACTAAATGGTTAATTTATCTTTCAACAAAGAAGACCAAGGCAAAACTAATTTTTTCTTCTTCTATTGAACTCATTATTTAGTGACTTCAATTTGTCTTTGGGAAAAGTTAGTAAGTAAACACAATAAAAAATCCTCATTGGTATATTATAACTAAAGATATATATCTTATTTGACTATCCTCTGTGCTAGAAATAAAAAAAGAAATAATTTATGTTTACTTGAATAATGTTGTACTTTCAGCTTCATTGAAGCAGTAGGTTTAATTAATACTATGATTTTTATTTGACAATTGCTGATTTTATTTATCATTGCTTATTTGTTTCCCTGTTTACATATCCTTTAAAATATAAACTTATTAACATGCAACATCTTCTTGCATATTCTATATTACATTAGATCTGAATAACAAATTGTATTTCCCTCCTTACAAATTCATGGTTAGCTTCTAAAAAGTCAGTGATTCACTCAGAAACTTAGTTTTATCACCTATAAAATTAGCTTAATAAAAATACCTTTCTCAACTTTTAATTTAATATGGCATTGCAGATTTCTTTTCACAGACAGTTAGGAAGTATTGGGAATCTCTTTCTTTAGTTCTTCTGGATAAAAAGTGAGATTAATGTGTGATCAAATATACATTCCAGAAAGACAGTTTTGTGTCTTATATAAATGAAGAGCATAAAAGTTATAATTTGAATTAAAACAATCATAATTATATTGAAGCAAAAAATACCATTCTGAAAATTTTCTTTAACATCAGCTAGGAAAAAAAGAGATGGAACTACCAAATTGAACAATCTTCTTGTTTATTTTTGTGTAAGTTAAATAAGACAGTGTAGTTTATAGTCTAAAGTATATATTCCCAATTGGAAAAAGTTATTTGATTTATAGCAATGCTACTTTATTGTTTCATTTTGATTTTTCAATATGTTGATAATATGAATATATTTCTTATCTAAACCATATTTGCATGATTAAGTGGTTAAAATTTCATATAGGTTATTCAACTATATTCACATGAGAAGATGAATTTGCCTTAATATGATTTATGATTGTCATTTTCAGAGAACATTTAAACACAACAATTTGGCAAAATGATTTGTCAAGATCATCAGTTTAATCTGACTGATGACCATAGATACATAGCTTTGAGATAATCTGTTCCTAAAATGATTTGAAAATGTCTTGCCATGTTTCTGATACTGATGATAGGCTGCTACAACCTGTGATGAAATTTCTGATAGTGTTGTGAAGAGTGAATTTGTAATTTTCACGGAATAGTTCAAGATGTAGCAATTCATATGTATTGATCTAAGGGGAAATTATTCACTATAAACATGGAGCTGATAAGAAATCTGAGAAGGTGCTTTTATTATTTTAATTAAATTTGGGGATCTGAAATGATCAATTAGCAGTTAAAAGTGCTTGCTATTTTATTTCAGAACCAGAGATTTTATTCCAAGCATTCAATTTGGGCAGTTCATAACTATGTGTAAGTGCTGGAATAATGTGAATTCTGTTATTGGTAAAGCTGCACTCACAAATGAGACACACCTTTAAAGAAAAATCGTGTAATATAAATTTTTGTGGAAAAAAGGAAAGCCTACTACTGTTGGTGATAATGAAAATGAGTATCATCATGATGTAAAGCTTCATGGAGGTTTTTTAAAACAAAAACAAACAGCAGCAACAAAAACTGCAAAGAAAATACCATGTGATACAATAATCATATTTACCCAAAATATTGGCAGATAGGATATTGAAGAGTTGCCTTCAGGTGAATCACAGTTTCCAGGTTATAACACCAGCCATATTCCTGGAATGAGAATGAAGAATGCTGATTAACAGAATTGGTGCACTATGGGTAGAGAGTCTTAGTTACATAACAGAAATATATTTCAAAAATATCTAGGTCACTGGATCAGTGGGCTACCTGGTGGCCCTGTTTAGTTGCTGAGGAATCCCATCTGGACGGGTGAGTGTGTGCTATCCAGGGGCAGATTGTCCCGGAAGAGAGCACAAACCCCCATCCCCCAACTCCTTCTGCAGGGCTGTCTTTCTTACACACGACCCCCCCCCCCAAGTCTTCGTTTTTTCCAAGGTCCTTTGCTCAAAAACAGTTTTCTGCTCCTACACTAAGGCTACCCACCCAGAGCGGTGAGAGCCTACCTATGGGGCAGGCCTCAAGGACCTCAGGAAAGGGAGCACATGAACCTTCAGCCTGTGCAGCAGGGTGTCCTGTGTTCTACTCGTCCCCACCCTGCCCCCCACTTTCCCCCTTTTGTCCTTGGGTCATTGGACTACCAGACATCCATGTTTTGGTGCTGAGGAGTTCATCTGGACAGGAACGGCTCCTGCTTCTACACAGAAGAGATACACCAAGAGAGTCAATCACAGCAAAGACTGGACCGAGACACCAGGCCTCTCCTGGCTCCATTTGAAGGAAGA
>NW_004949098.1:7559945-7569893 GCF_000317375.1 Microtus ochrogaster
CTGGAGAGGGAGGGGGAGAGAAGTGGAGGGAGGGCAAGGCCAATGGCACTGGGTTTTGATCCTACTTCTTGTTCTGGCTTTGTGGGGGCCTAGCCAGTTTGGATGTTCACCTTCCTAGACCAGGATGGAGGGTATACATATATTAATTTTCTAAATTCTACAAAGTGGAACAGATTCATCTTATAGATTTCATTCCTTTGAGTAACCTTTGGGTAACTCCCTGAAGATAATGGTATTTGGGTATATAAAGAACAAGTAGGACATTTTCATATATTACGCTTTATGCTTGTTGCCATATAATAGAAAACTCTTTTTTTAACCTTTGCTATTGACATGATGTTTTTCATAAAATTCTGAGACCTTCAGCACATTTCCTATTAATAATCTATCAATTTCTACATTATAATGTGCTAGAGGACCTGATAGACACATATGGGATAGGATGAGTACTATATGTATATATATATATATGTATATATATATATGGGACAAAGCTTATTCCTGATTATATCTTGAACATGGATAAAAAATGAAGTTAATTCTATGTGATCTGGTATAAATTTAGTTTGTTCAATATGCAGAACATCTTTTTCTGCATATTGTGATTCAGTAGCTATATTGAGAGGTTCTGTAAAATCTTTTAGTACCATGACTCCAAATCCACTATGTAATCTAGGATGATTTTGAACTCATAATACTCCTGCCTTAACAATCCGAGAGCTGAAATTGTAGGCATGTATTATATACCTGGTTATACGAAGAGAATTTGGAAAGTAGACATTATCATGTTTTTTTGAATTCAACAGATTTGTTTTGATAAAGTGTATGATTAGTATCTGTTTATTAATCTTTTACTTTTGTTCTCTTCTTGAGACTGTGATGCTAATGAATATCCAGGTCTATATCTTTGCATTATAGTGTACAAAAAATTGGGAATGCAGGGGTAGCTAATCCTTCTGTCATCTGTTTTATCATGACATATGGCAGGCCTTGAACTCAGTTTCTCTTTTATTCACATCACAATGGCCCAGTACAGTCTTATACATACCGTGGGAAATTACTTGCCATTCATCAATCATGTTGCATCTGTTTTACTTATTTAAAAAATGCTAAGAAATATTGAAATTAAAGCAAGGTTTTGTATATGTAAAAAAAAAGAATTCTAAGGCTTTTAGGCTGAACAAAGTTCTTATATAGAATTTTAGGTTTTCAGTTGCATAATGCCCACAGCAGAAAAATACATACTGAAAAGAGAAACAAATTAATGTCTTAGTTACTTTCTATTGCTGTGATAACGAAACTTGAGGATACAAGGGTTCCTTGCATGAAGGAAATAAGAACATGAAGTCAAGGTAGGAATGCAGAAGCAGGAATTGCATAACCATGAAGTAGAGACCACGAAGGAATGTTTTTTACTGACTTGCTCCTCCTCACTTGCTCAACCTGTTTTCTGATGACTTCCAGGTCCATGAGATGAGTCCATGCACTACGATTAGTGTGCTAGAGCCACCTACACCAAACATCAATCAAAGAACTGCCCTCCAGACTTGCCTATTGCAGTCTGATGGGGAATATATTATCATTGGGTGTTCCCTCTTTGTAGATAACTCTATAGTGAGTAAAGCTGAACAAACTTTTTCCAGGACATGGGTGTTTTTCTAGGCAGTTCTTGCTTACACCCTTTAACAAAGATATAGTTCAGAGTTGTTTCCTAATGTCTTCAAATTTTAAACTGATTTTAAAGGAGTTTTTCCTAATTAGAAATATAATAACCTGTTTTTCATCTGTAAACATGAAGCAATATGATTTCTTAATTACTTTGTAGCTATTAGGATCAAGTAAAGGGGAATTAAGTCCACAGTGTCACTTACCCTGCAAGAATACCAAGAAGTAATAGATTCATATATACATTAGTGGGGTATTGTTGGTAAACTAGGCAGAACTTATATATTAAAAATACCAAATTTATTCTCAAAACAAATGTTTCAACAAACAGTAGATTGCTATTATCATATTGTATAAATATCTTCTTAGATTCTCTTTAGATAAGATATTCTCTTCAGCTGGGATTGAAGGGCTGGCTCTTGCTGCTCCTGTGGAGGACCCAATTTCAGTACCCAGAAACCACACTGGGCAGCTCATAACTTGAGTCATTCTAGCTCTAGGGAATCCAGTGCCCTCTGATTATATACATATAGTATATGTACACACAGGCACGCACACACACACACATGGACACACACACATGCACACACACAAGTAGAAATACACTTTTTGAGACAGGGTTTATCTGTATAACAGCCCTAGCTGTCCTGGTACTCATGCTAAAGGACATGGTGTCCCTGATTGCACAGAATCCTGCCTGTTTCTGCCTACCAAGTGGTAGGATTAAAGGTGTGCTCTACCACAGCCTGGCTGAAATAAACTATTTTTTTAGTTAATTAATTTTTAGAAAATGATCTTTTTTTTTTCCATACCTATCCCAGTTCCTCCTCCTTCCCCTCCTTGCATCCCTCTCATCCTTTACCTCACTTCACCTCCAATCCTTTCCTCAAAGAGGGTAAGCCTTCCCATCAGGAGACAACCGAGTATGACATATCAATTAAAGGCAGCATCAAGGCCCTCCCCCATATATTTAGACTGAGCAAGTTATCCCTCCAAAAAGAATGGACTCCAAAAAGCCACTTCAAACACTAGGGATAAGTCCTGAACTCACTGTCAGTGGCCACACAGACAGCCCAAGCCTCAGAACTATCACCCACATTTAGAGGGCGTAGTTTGGTCCTGTGCAGGTTCCCCTGCTATCGGTCTTGAGTCAGTGAGCTTCCACTAGCTCAGGTCAGCTTTTTTCTGTGCATATCCCCATCATGGTCTTGACTTCTTTGCTCATATTTTTTTTCCTCCTTTTCTTCTACTAGTCCCTGGAAGCTTGGCTTAGTGCTTAGCTGTGGATCTCTTCTGTTTCCATCAGTTGCTTGGTGAAATTTCTGTGATAACAGTTAAGGTCCATCTGACTACAGGGAAAGGCACCCTTTCCACTATTGCTTAGCTAGGGTCATCCTGTGGATTTCTGGGAATTTCTCTGGTACCAGAAAAATTGGGAACATGTGGGGAAGGAGATAAGGGATTGTAGAAGGGAAGAAGAGGGTAAAGGAGCAGAACATGAGGAGACATATGGAGAAAAACAGAGAGGGAGAGCAAAGAAAGAGTTATTTTTGATTATGGGAGCCATTATAGGGCTAGCGTAAAACCTGGAACCAGGGAAATAAAATATTTTTTAACAAAGAAGTTCTCTCTATTTTCTATGATATCTTATAAAAAATGCCTTTTTCCTACCTTCTGAAACAGGGTCTCATTACATAGGCATATCTGTTTGTAATTTGTATATAAAACAAGTTGAACTTGAATTCATAGATATCCTTTTGCATCTTGTCTTCTAGGTGTTGGGATGAATGTTGTGTTCCATCATATCTAACTTCTTCATACTTTTACTTACTTTTTACATTTTTTGAAGTGGGAGGAACAGAAACAGTTGCTTTGAGCCTGATATAATTAGCTCTCATTGGCAAATTCTAAATTAAGTAGTTACAAATAGAATAACCTTATTACCAAAATTTACTTATCAGAAATAAGATTGGAAGAAGAAAATGACTTGTGTATATCTTTTTTATTTTCTCTAATTTTCATATTATTATGATCATTATTATTAAACTGTGTTTGAGTGCATTTGTGTATGCATGATATGTGTGTGTGAGAGAGCACAGGATGCCATAGATGAGTGTGTGGAGATCAGAGGACCACATTGTGAAGTTGCTCATTTCCTTTCACCTTTACATGAGTTTAGTAACTTGAACTCAGGTGCCAGAGTCATTGCAATGCCAACGTCATTACATAGTGAGCATTTTTCTGGCTTTAACTTTTTCTAACTACTCTGGATATGTATTTTAAAAAAGTAGTTCTGGTACCATCTTGAGAATCAGATATGCATATCTATGGATTACACATTAAATGAATATATTCTGGTATATATGTTCTGTTATCACTGTTAGCATCAGTGTATCTGATTTCTTCTCTGTGTCTAGCAATGAAATTATACACTAACTCTCTAGACTATCTGCATATTGATAAAGAATCCAAGTTCAAGGTTGATAAGTGTCATCACATCTATCACACCATTAAAGTTGCCTGACAATTGGAATCAGCCCAGCATTGTCTTTCTGATGAGCATGAAAGTCTCAGGGTATAAAATATACGCTGGCCAATTTCTCTAAGTATTCTTACTGGTTTTATAAGATTGGGAGTGTGCCGAGCTTGTGAAACAGGTAACCAAAGCTAAAAATGAATAATTTCCAACTTCAATTGGTTTTTATGTGAAACACACAAAAGAAACTTCATTCTCCTCTGTGAGCTGAACAACAATCGATAGAAGCAGAAGGTTGGAAAAGCTAAAAAGCTAAAACTGATTTTTTTTTTTTTTTTTTTTGCTTATGAAGGAAGTACTATCAAGTTTGGTGTGAGCTGTTGCAATGATGGATTTGGAGAAACAATTAATTTTCCCCTCTGGCTTCACTGAAAATCTCTTCTGGGCACTTAGGCATTGTATCACCTTAATTCTTTGAAAAAGTTTAGAGCTGTGAAATGCGGTCTCAGCTGAGTAAATCCTAAAGGACGTGGACACTATACTGACTTTATCTTTGTCACATGCCATTGTGTACAGTGTGCATAGCTGAGCAAATGTATACAGAATCATGGACACACACATGCACATTTGTATATGGACATTTTATTTTGTCTTAGGCTTCCTTACAACAGTTACCCAGCTAACTTAAACTCACCTCTCTGTCAGCCATATAAAACTTTAAATATTCTAATAGCAGCTTTTCCTAGTAGTGTGCTTTGTCCATGTTTTCCCACTCACAAATAAAAGGACCCAGATATTTTGTTTTATCTTTCTGTTTTTATTTATATATTTATTTTGCTTAAAAAGTAGCTCTGTCCTATTATTATACAGAAAGCTATTTGTGGACAAGTATTACATGGTTAATTCTTAGAATTGTATATGCTGTTGCCATGGAGAGTAAATTCAAGAATAACTATATGTTGATGAGTTAGTTACATGCCTAGTTTACATAATAAAATGTATGTAAATAAATGCATTTTGATTGATCTCTTGTCATAATAGGCCAATTATATTTCAGTAAGGCTGGGAAAATGTGGTATTGGTTACTTTTCTGTTGAAGTGACAGACTACCTTTACTTAAAGTAGCTAAAGAGGGAAAAAAAAGTTTTACTGTGACTTTCAGTTCCAGAGAGGAAACGATTCATCATTATGGAAAAGACATAACTGCAGAAGTATGAGGCCAACCTGGTGGTCAAGAAGCTGAGTGAGTGCTCATATTTTACCTGCACAAACTAAGTAGAAAGAGGGTGAGCAGAAAGTGTTATCTTGCTAAAATCCCCCAAAGCCCTGACCAAGGATCTACCTCCAAAAGATTCTAAAATCTTCTGAACACTACCAGCTGGGGACCAAGTGGACAATGGGAGACACTTAATCCTCAAACCACAAAATATATAGATAAATATGTGGAATTAAACAAAGGCACAGTTTAATAAAATTATTATAAAGTCTGTATCTTAGCTGGGTTTCTAGGGCTCTGATAAATACTATGACCAAAAAGGACTTAGAAACTAGGCAGGGTGACACATGCCTTTAATACTAGCATTCAAGAAGCAGAGGGGAGGTGGATTTCTGTAAGTTTAAGGCTAGCCTAGTCTACAAAGTGAATTCCAAGCTCTGTCTCAAAACAAGAAAGTTAGATTCTATCTTTAAAAAATACAAAAAAAAAATGAAAGAAAAAGGAAGATAGAGAAAGAAAAACAACAGAAGTTACCTGATGAAAAAAAGAGCTTATTTACCTTAAATTAGTTACAGTCCATTTCTGAGATAAATCAGGATAGAAATGTTAAGTATTAGGAATATTTCCTAATGAGAACTCTCTGCTGATGCAAAAATCCCTGTCAAGCCAAATCACAACAAGCAAAATTAAAGGATTTCTAGGTTTTAATGGGATTCCTGCACTCTTCTGTGGCCCAGAGAAAAACCTGGAAGCCACCACTGATGTGTGTGTGTGTGTGTGTGTGTGTGTGTGTGTGTGTGTGTGTGTCAAGGTTTTGCTGCTGCCTTGACCCTCCTCCGGGGGAGGGTTAAAGGTTTTGGCCCACTACCTTGACACTCCTCGGAGGACTGGAGGTTTGGAGGGCACAGGGGCTAGGCTTCCGAAGATGGAGGCCAGAGACAGGGACTTACAGTAAGGTATGAACTGGTTGTCAGGGGTTGAAGTAGAGACCAAACAGAAGAGTGCTTACACTAGCTTGCTCAGTCTGCTTTTTTCTATTATTATTATTATTATTATTATTATTATTATTATTATTATTATTATTATGGTTCTTCACGGCAGGGTTTCTTTGTGTAGCTTTAGCTGTTCTGGAACTAGCTCTATAGACCAGGCTGGCCTCAAACTCATAGCGATGCTTCTGCCTCTGCCTTCCAAGTGCTGGGATTAAAAGTTTGTGCCATCACTGCCCAGATCAGTCTGTTTTTCTATACCACTACCACCTTCCCTGAAGTGGCACGATCCTCAGCAAACTAGACCTTCCTACATAAATCAAGAGGATGCCCCACAGATATGCCTATTGAACAATCTGATGGAGGATTTCCTCAATAAAAAGTTTCTTCTTCTCAGATTACTGTAGCTGTGTTAGGTTTACAGAACAAACAAACAAAAACAAAACCAAAAACTCCTAAAAGCAAACAAAAAACCTAGCTAGTACACTTGGTTTGAGCCATATATACTCAAAATATTTTTAATTTATTGACATTCCAAAAGCATAAAGAAAAATTATTTTTGTCATCCCAATAACTAAATACTCTTTCTGCCAGAGCCATAAATACACAAAGATATTCCCACTCACACCTTCATTCTGACATTGAAGCATTTTGCTTTTAACCACAATTTTCCATGTAACAGGATTAGGATTGTCTTTGGCAGTTTTAACTAGACAAAAATGTCTGTGATTATTTAAGGCACTGGCATACCTGTGTTTTCATGCTCAAATCCTCAAATTCCGATGAAGCCTAACTTTCTTCAAAGAAATATAAATGGGTTCAAACAGCCACAATTTGTGTGTTGCTCTAATTTATATACTTTTGGTTCACTTTCTGAGTAAACAGATATTAATATAGCAACAAACTGTACTGAAACCTAGATAGTAAGAAGGTGAAAGTAGCACAGGGGAAAACAGAGGAGCCTCAAGCTCCCCTAGAACTACATGTTACTTAGTAGATAAAGAAAAAAGAAAGAAAGAAAGAAAGAAAGAAAGAAAGAAAGAAAGAAAGAGAAAGGAAGGAAGGAAGAAAGAAAGAAAGGAAGGAAGAAAGAAAGGAAGAAGAAAGAAAGAAAGGAAGAAAGAGAAAAAGAAAGGAAGAAGAAAGAAAGAAGGAAAGAAAGAAAGGAAGGAAGGAAGGAAGAAAGAAAGGAAGAAAGGAAGAAGAAAGGAAGGAAGGAAGGAAGGAAGGAAGGAAGAAAGAAAGAAAGGAAGGAAGAAAGAAAGGAAGGAAGAAAAAAGAAAGGAAGAAGAAAGAAAGAAAGAAAGAAAGAAAGGAAGGAAGAAAGAAAGGAAGAAGAAAGAAAGAAAGAAAGAAAGGAAGGAAGAAAGAAAAAAGAAAGGAAGAAGAAATAAATAAAGAAAGAAAGAAAGAAAGGAAGGAAGAAAGAAAGAAAGGAAGGAAGGAAGGAAGGAAGAAAGAAAGAAAGAAAGGAAGAAAGAAAAAAGAAAGAAAGAAAGAAAGAAAGAAAGAAAGAAAGAAAGAAAGAAAGAAAAGAAAAATAGTTTTATGATAAGGGTGAAATTCAGCTGGGTGTTGTTCAGACTGTATGAATCAATGAAAATGCATAAGGTAGAATACAGTGCAGGCTGCTGTTTAAAGAGGAAGAAAGCTACATATGTCAGAGCACCCAAGGAAGAAAGGAGAGAGAGGTTGTTATATAATCAAAGCAGGAGGGCATCAGATGTGCTGAACTTATAAAAGCAAATAGTAACGAATATGGTAGACACATGAAAACCTATTTGGTATTTTCACGTGTCAAAGTAGTATCATTAGATTCACATTTTAGATATATTCAGTCAGGCTGCTATGCGAAAAATGCATCATAGGGAATTATGGAAACTAATTAGGAAATCTCCACTGATTTCCAGATAATACCTGATCTGTCCAGAGTCAAGCTGGAGGAAAGATGGAAAGAAATGGATAAATTCATAATATACAGAAGTAGGTGCTGAATTCTAAATGGTTAAATGTTGAGTGTGATATAACCACATTGAGCCATTGGGGGCAAAGGCTCTAATCAATGCTTTCCTTGTGGACACTAGGAACATAGTGACTTTTCACAAGTCAGCTTAATAGAACACTAAAGACTGCTGATCAGACTTTGGAACAGTGTTTCACATCTGTGTCTCTTGTCTAAAATTGGCTGCAGATATTATTTAATAGGAGTAGAATAAATTTCTGAGTTCATTTTTGTAGACTGCTTGACTAACATCCACAAAAACATGGCTTCTGTCCTAAATACCACATAAAACTGGGGATATTGGCCTACTATGATCTTAGCACTCATGACATTAGAAAGGAGGATAAGATGACTAAGATAATCCTTGCTATATTAGATACTTTTCTGGTTCCATGATAAAATAACATGTCCAAAAGCAACTATAGAAAAAATAGTCTATTTGGGCTTATGGTAGCATAGAGTAACAATCCATCAAGGTGAAGGGGAATGTCAGCAGGCAGTAGGCCATAGACAACAGGTATATCAGCAGAACAGGAACCTCAGGGCTCACATCTTCAAATATGAGAGAAGTAGAGTGACTGAACAGAAAATGTGCAGAGCTTTTAATCTCAAAGCTGGTCCCCAGTGATGTGTTTCCTCTAGAAAGTCTGTAACACTTAAATCTCCCCAAATAGCAACACCAACTGGGGACCAGGTGTTTGAATGCCAGACTGTATGGCTATTTCTCATTTAAAATACTACATTTGCCTCCATAGGAAATTTGATAATAGTCTATTATACTTAAGGTCTTGTTTCAAAAAAAACTAAAATAAAAAATTTATACAAGTAGAGGCAAGTTTAAAAATGTATAAAGTGATAATAAAAGTGCCTTGTATGAATATCTATTTTTTACCATTATAATATATTGTACCTTAATAGTTGCTTTAAATGTTTACTTTTGCATAATTGATATAATTTACCTGAAAAGTGCTGGTTTTAGAACTGAGTTGTCATAGACATCAATTCTTATTCCACAATTTATCATTTCTTCTTGCCCTTGAACTATATGCTGAGACTCTGTGACACTCACTTTCTCATACAAAAAATGGGACTATTAAATCACATATTACAATAGTAGCATTAAATATGATATTTCTTAATCACTGAGAATCATAACTATTTGCAAGAAACATATATATTAGCCACTGCTAAAATTAAATGATTATTTCAAGTATTTTATTTTTTTAGTTTATTAGACTTTGAAAATGAAGGTTTCTTTTTGTAGCAAGGCTTCCCTTAAACCTCTGATCATTTTGCCTCAGCATTTTGGATTGTGACTAACAGTTATACTTTACTGCATAAGCTTTCAAAAATTTAAATTATTTATTTTTTGTACATTTTGTGAATGCATGTGGTATGTGTTTTCATGGTTGCAAGTGTGTATGCCAATACATGTTATCATGTGTATGTGTGTACCTTCAGGCAAGTGATGCATAGGTGGATAAGACACATACATAAATATATGGTGATGTGGGAGTGTCATATATCAATCTGTTGATTTCATTGGTTAAGTAATAAACAAACTGCTTGGGCTCATAGCTTAGAACATAGGTGGGTGGAG
>NW_004949098.1:7573073-7586125 GCF_000317375.1 Microtus ochrogaster
ATTAAATGAACACAGTGTCCGTGTAATTATTTCGGGTAGAGCTAGCCATGTGGGCGGCCGGGTGCCGGGACGCAGCCCGCCGCTCCTATTTCTACAATATGGGAGAGGGTTCTGTTAACAGAGGTTTTTATCCTGCCTGGTCCCACAGACTTCCAATCCCAAAGAAACACATAGAGGCCTGCATTAACTATAAACTTGTTGGTCTGTTAGCTCAGGCTTTTTATTAATTAATTCTTACATCTTTCATTAACCCATAATTCTTGTCTGTGTTAGCCACGTGGCTTGGTACCTTTTATCAGTGAGGCATTCTCATCCTGCTTCCTCTATGTCTGGGTGATGACTGCAGACTGAGCCTTTTCTTTTCCCAGAATTCTCTTATTCTGTTTGCCCCACCTCTACTTCCTGCCTGGTCACTCTATCTATATTTCCAGCCTGACGACTGGCCAATCAGCATTTTATTAAACTAATACAAGTGACAAACCTCTACAGGGTACAAAAACATGTACCACAACAAAGTGCTGGGTGTGAATGTGTGTGTATAGGTGGGATAAGAACCACAGATGTCATTCTCAAGATCTGTCCATCTGTGTTTTGAGACAGAGAATCACTGGAGCTTTCTGGTTAGGCTAAGGTGGTTGGAAAATCAACCTTAGGGATCTATCTGTCTCCTCTCCTGCCTTGGGATTATAAACATTCAAAGTTTCACATTGGTCTTTGGGCTCAGACTCAGACTCAGATTCTCTTCAAGTAGTTACAGACTGGGCTAACTTGCAAACTTCCAAAGCATATTTCAGTGGTAATATAGAAAATTTCTAGATGGGTTAGAATACTTACAAAAAAGTAACTTTTCTTCATCTTGTGTTTGGATTATAAACCTTGATGGTTTATTAGTTGAAACGTTTCTTCTTTCTAAATTTTAAAATAGTAACTGTCAAATAAATATCTGTGTTTTGATGTAATTTGATATATATTATACAATATACATTGAATGATAATCATTACAATAAAATTAATTAGCATATCTCTCCCCATCTATAGCCAACATTTATTGGGGATGGGGATGTGTAGAGAGTTCTTGAATGTCTCTATCACTCAGTTATTAAATATAAATGGAATAGCACTGTGGCTAACTTTAGTCACTATGATACACTTGTAGTGGTTTGAAAAGAAAATGGCCCCCAAAGAGAATGTCACTAGTCTGAGTGAGGTGTGACCTTGTTTAAGAAAGTGTGTCACTCTGGAGACAGGCCTTGTGGTCTCTTTGCCTAAGCTTCTGTCAGGGTGTCAGTCTATATATTCCGTCATCAGCATGAGCAATTAGTTCTCCAGTACCATGTCTGTCTGCATGTTACCATGTTATGCCATGATGATAATGAACTAATTCTCTGCGTAGTAAGCCAGCCCCAATTAAATGTTTTGTTTGTATACATTGCCATGGTCATGGTGTCTCTTTATAGCAATAGCAACCCTAACTAAGAGAGCACCTTAGATTGTCAGAACTTACACACCTCACAGCTGAAGTATGTAACCTTGGACCAGTTACTTCTCATTTCCCCATTATAAAAAGGCATCAAATCGCTTCACTTCCCCCCTGTATCTTGCAATTTCCTATGATATGTAGTTATTTTATCTGGTAATGGAATATTACTTTCAATGATTTGATTATTCTTTGTACACTAGAGATAAACCCTACTTGAGCATAGTGAATGAATGACCATTCCAGTGTGATATTGAGCAACTTTGCTAGAATTTCCCTTTTTTTTTTTTTTTTTTTGGTTTTTCGAGACAGGGTTTCTCTGTGGCTTTTGGAGCCTATCCTGGAACTAGCTCTGTAGACCATGGTGGTCTCAAACTCACAGAGATCCACCTGTCTCTGCCTCCCGAGTGCTGGGATTAAAGGCGTGCGCCACCACCGCCCGGCTAGAATTTCCCTTTTAAAAAAATCTGTACTCTTTAAGGATTTTGACATATAATATTTATTTACAGTAAGGATTCCCATAGTATTGTTTTTTCTCTTCCTTAATTGATTCTTCTTTTCTGATCCAAGAAATGTATAATTCCATCCCACCTACAAAAGTAGCACCTCCTCTAATTGTACTCTTGTCTCTCTATGTGATACTTTCTTTATTCCCAGGAGGTCACTACCAACAAAACTCGAATTTGATGAAATTTACATTCTGGTTTTTGTTTTGTCTTTAATCAATTAAAGTGATTCTTTACATAAGTTGAAAATAAAAGAGACTTCTTATGTATTTCTGGCAAAGAAATAAAAATTAAAAAAGAACAGATGGCCCATGAATTCACAGACAAAATTGAGCTTTGTTCCCCTCTTAAATTTCAGACTCAAAATTATTGACTTATATATACCAATTCTGTAATGAGGAGAAAAAGAAAGTGATGAGAAATTTCAAGTATACACAGTCATGTTATTACTTTTCCTACATTTTAAAATGTAAATCAAAACCGTTAAGGAAAGCAGAAATAAAGACATAAGAAAGGGAGGAGAGAGACTTACAGATGAAATAGGAGAAATGCCACTTACACAGTTACCATTTGGCCAACACCTCTGTTCAAAATAAAACTATCTGTTTAATTCCAACATGTTTGAAATAATATTTTATCCACTTTAGATATGGAGATTTAAGTAAGTACTTTAGGATTCCAACACTAATAAGAATCTGTTTTATAGTATGAATGGAATAAATAAAACAGTGATTTTAAAATTAATGATCTCTAAATTTTTAACAAATGTTGAATACAAGTATGGTTATTTAGTTTTGGAAGGTAATGGCATTATAAATGTTAACAACATGGTAAAAGTCACATAATATCTAACTGACACTTGGAGATTTCTAATTTAAAATCTCCAGCTTCAGTGTATTTAATGAACAAGTACATTTCATAATATATAAACAAATCTTATTTGTCTTCAAAATATGTTTTGACAAATACATTTCTCTGATGATTTTGGCAGACTTGGACAGTCCCTGAGCTAGCTAGTATGTCTTGCTTAACTTACATTTCCTTCCAATGTAGAAATTAAATTTCGCTCTCCACCTCTCAGCTAACCACTAATTACATTTCCCCTATTTAGTAGATATGCACTTCTGTCAACTAAACCTGCTTTTTTCTTCTGCCAAAGTAGCAAAATTTTTTGGCAATTAGAAATAATTGTTGTGATTTCTCCACCTACCTAACTCTGACTTCCAACAGAGCACTGTGTCCCATTAGCCTTTAAAGACAAGAGTGTGGAAAGAAAATGTGTTTTTTGAAAACATAACATCTTGAAGTTTAGTATCCAGTAATCTTTACAAATTCACTCTTTGGCTCACATATAATAGAGAATTGGAGCCAACTTATTCTATGGATTGGAAAGTACAGATGGAAAGAGTCCTTACTGGCTGAGCTTTCTATCCAGCCAAATAATCTCCCTTCTTATACCTTGGTTGTTCAAGACAACAAATTGTTTTAAAAGACCATAACTTGGTCTATTGGTAAAATTAACTCACTGTTGGAGATCTCTCTTTTTTTAAAATTTGATTGGTAGCTATGATCAAATGAAAATAGAATGGGAGGTGAGGTTTGTAATGAAAACCCTTAGGCCTTTGAAACTGGATTGACAAGAAGAGAGCTTTAGAAATAGTGGTGTGTTTGTTTATTCTTCATATGAACTTGCATGAGGGTCAGACTCAAAGAATACACAGTCTAAAACTTCATTGTTCTTAAAAATGAATTTGGCATCAGTCAAACTTTGTTGGCCAATGTCTACTTCCACATTTAGGGATTTGGTTCTTTGTCTCCTCATTTTCCTCACACTGCTTACTTGGTGCAAACCTATTACAACTTGAAACACAGTTTCATTGTCTCTTTCCCCAAACTCTAGTATTACCAGTTATCTTCATAACAATCCAGTCAGTACTCTGTATTAATGATGTAGACATTTTGTGTGGAGCTCTGTGGAACTGCTCCAGCTACATTTGCATATCAGTATACTTAGAGAGTGATTCTGAAAGCAGTGTGGAGAGGGTAAAGAGAATAGTGTGTTTTCACATTGTTTTTGGCCATGTGCTAATTTATTGAATAATATTGTTTACAACCTGAGTTTTAGGAAGAGTTAGAATTTAAGAGAAAAAGAGGAGAATTGAATCAAAGAGAGTTTTTAGTTGAGGGGTGTTCCATTTTTTCTTTGTAATTGCCTCCAAACCAACCATTCCCAAATATCTCTCTAGGTGCCTTCTCAGATAATTTAGCAAAGCAGAAAGTAAGAAAAGGCATTATGCATGCAGGTGAAGAAAACTTTCAAGTCAGTCTCTCTTGCCCTAATTAAGAAAAAAATGTTCGAATGGGGCAAGAGAACACACATTTCCACAGCTGGATCTGCCTTCAGTGATCAAAGGCTTCCTCTTTGGGAAAACTAATAATTTTTAAACCAGTGGCTGTTTGACAGTGAAACTCAATACACTGGAATGTTTTAGGCATAGAGTGCCTCTTTTACAAATTTGATTAATACCCCATGTAGTAGTTGCTATATTTCAACTGGACATTGCCTGGGGAGACCTGAGAGGGATGCCTTGTTTAAGGTATTGCCTAGATAAGATGGGCCTATGGACATTTCTTTGGGAGATTGTATTGATTGCTAATTGAAGTAAGAGGGCCCACTTTGAGCAGCTCTATGCGTAGGCAGATTGTCCTGGGTGGTATAAATGAGCCAACTAAGCATGAATCTAGGATTCAGCCAATGAGTGGGGCAGCTAACAAGCTTCCTCCTCCATGGTTCAAGCTGTATTTCCTTGGCTGTGAGAGAGTTTCCCGGATGGAAGTAATGTTGCGTGGAACCGTGAGCAGTCCTCTCTTCACGTCTCTGTGTTGAGTTCCTGCCCTGACTTGCCTCAGTGACAGCCTTGTGACCTGAAAGTCTAAGATGGAATAAATTCTTTCTTCCCCAGTTTGCTTTCAGTCAGAGCATTTTATCACAACAACAGTAAGGAAACCAGACTAGCTATTATATCGAGTACTTATCTTATTATGTAATACTTGGCAAACATCCTTCAGATCAAACTTTGTTTTCAAAAGCAGCAGATTTACATTAAAGTCTCAGTTCTCCATGGCCTCACTCAACGGGACTAAAATTGGTTACTGCTTGTCCTGCAGAAGGTTCTGATCACACCACGAGGGCTGTTCTCCACAGGTCCCTGATCAAATCCAGTTTCTGCCCTGCTGTGTTCTTTGGGGAGCTTGAATTGAGATACCCTTTTCACCTGGCTTTCTATAGTCGGGGACAGTGGGAGGTGCTGGCAATAGGCTGAAGGACTAGGCGAGAGCTTGGCATGTTTACTTCCCTCACTTGCTTTCCTGCCTTAGCACTGCAGCTCTATCGGTAGCTGATTTGGAATCCTCTAGGGTGGTATTTTCTGGTTTTAAACTCCTGCCAGGCAGCAGGCTCATGGGCGGTAAGATTTCCTACTTCTCTATCACCCTCATGACACTCTTCCTGTTTCCACACTTCTGGGTATAAATTTAGTTCTTACTGTGACTATGACCAATTCGTTTTCTTCTTACTGGGGCTATAAGAGCTGGCAGGTATACAGGGATCCCACTGGCACATATCACAGAGGAAACCATTAGCCTCAGAACAAGCTGGGTAGACATCAGTTCTCATTGTGGTCCCAGTAGTTCCCCCTCCCAGCTCTGCATGAAATCATAATAATTGGCACGTTATTTGTAGCCCCAAAAGCCCTTATAAAAGTTTAACTCAGAAAGGTACAGAAAATTCAGTGAAAAATATTTGGCTTGGCTCAACTTATTAAAGAAATTTCAATAATTTATGAGGTAGTGGGATTGGTTATTCTTTCATTCATTTGTTAATATACTTTATTGTTTATGAGTTAGGGTAATCCTAAAGACCTCAGCAGTAGACTACTGGCTAGTAGAAAATATCAATCATATCTGGCTAGCATTTTAAAGAGAGTTTAGTGGAAACTGTTGTCGTTGCTACTCCAGGAAACATGGTATGATGGCTTTGAACTCACAATACCGTGGTTCTGTTATTTCACCTGTCATAAAGAAGCTATAGGATACAGTTACTTCTGGAAGGATAGATCTCTTCTGGAGAGATCAAAGAAATTGTTGTCCTTCTCTCAAATTTTTAGAGGTTGTTTCATATCAGTTAATCTTAACATAAATTTAAAGACAGATGAATCTAGATAATGTAATTTGTAGGGCCCATGTCTTTGAATGATACAAATGGACATGACCGAGTAGTTACGGATGGGAGATTTATTAAAAATAACTTACCTAACTTCATAATGTTGTCAGAGATGAATAAGAAAGTCTCAAGAAAGATCAGCAAGAGGCTAAATGTCCTTCAAGTGATTCCCAGGAGTTACAGAGAAAGCATTTAATTTCCACAGAAATAATGTATGACAACACATGCAGAGTATGAAAGGTGAAAGAGACTCTTCTGCTCTCTATCTGTGCTTTGCTTGTGAAATCAGCCAAGAGGGAAACAGCAATGATGTGACTTCCTCAACTAGTGCTCCACTCTCCAGAGAAGATAATTCCCAGAACTGTTCCCAGTGGCAGAAAAAGCATCTGGACAAAATGTCTAAGAATGATTACAAACAACCCACCAGAACAGCCACCTGAAACCAGAGATCTGGGATCACCTAAGACTTAATCATAGAAAGAGACATTTCTAAAGAGGGGTTTGAACATCTCAGACTGGCTAACACAAAACCTTATCATGTGTATATAAACAAGATCCATTTGATTTTCTGTTTTTTTCTCTCAAGACAAGTTTCATTTCTGGAAAAAGTGGTAATACATAGCCCATGTTTACACTTGTGATTTGAAAATAGTCACCAGAGACCAGTCATACAGATACGGAACTTTCATTTCTTGCACTGCGGTGTTATCATCTCTCTACTCTTAGGACTTTAGCAGAGTCTCATCCTAAGTGCTTATCATCCTTACACTCTCTCTTCCTTCTGTATCATACCCTATCTTCCATTTCTTAGAGAGGAACTTGTAACCATTATGACAAAATGTTTTTTTTTACTCTTGCATCTCTCCTGATGAGTTTATACCTAGGCAATAAGTTTCTTCTGTCAATTGAATAGATCTGATTCTTAAAACACAGAGAAGAAAACCCATATGACATCCTCATACTGCATTCTTACTAATCTGGGGGACTTTCATCTCTTTACTCTGTTTCACATTTGGGAAATTTTTGCACATAAATTCTGAAAACCTTAAACAACATAAACTATTTGCAACGATGATCCTTGAAAGCAATGCATATTCATATACTTTTCTGTTATAAAATCTTGAAGATTTTTAATTTAAATTACCTTTACTTGTTTAATTATGCTGGGATGTGTGTGTGTGTGTGTGTGTGTGTGTGTGTGTGTGTGTGTGTAATACATGGCTCACATGTGGAGTTTCTGAAATTAAACTCAAGTCATTAGGCTTTGTGGCAGGCACATGTAACCTCTGAGCCATTTTATTGGCCCCAAAACACAGTTATTAAAACAAGTATCTTGTGATCCTCTATACATTATTAACTGACACAGTATTTTTTTTTATTTTCTCCTTTTGTGAATTAGTACTACTCAGATGTTCACCTTTAACTGACAAATTGTCTTTTTGAAATAAAAGCATTACCAAGGAAACAGATTTCACATATTTTATGTTTGACTCTTTCCTTCAGTTCTGGCTGAATTTCAACTAAGTAGGAGTTGAGACCTCAGAGTGGCATTATTGAAAGCAAGATTGAAAACTCCTGTGAAATTTCAATGGCGACTCCAGATAGTACCCTCCTTCCCTACATATGCAGTCTCTGATACAAGTACAAACCATTTTCTCCTTGCAGATAAGTAGCTGTGCTTGGGACAATGTAATTGTCAATAATACACTCTCTATTCTGGGCAAAATTGTGCAAAAAATGTGTGTTATGGAGTAGCTCTTTCAGGCTGTGTTGCGGCCTTGGTGTCATGTAGGTATTTGTGTGAGTGCCAGTATGTCTCTTCTTACTAAAATAACTAACAGAAAGTACACAGGAGTGAGGGCCAAAATTGTAATTGCACAAGAATTCATCCTATATGCCCCCTTGTGAAACATGTATTTGTCTATGATGACATGAAGAGGAAAGCAGAATCCTTTTAGACACTTCTGGACCTATATGTCTCATCAATAGAGAGAAAGACACAGCAGAAGGTCTTTACATCATGGTGGTGACAGCCCACGACATTGTTTTTCATTTGCTATATACAAAAATAGCATATGGGTATGCCACAGATTAAAGTACATTGTTTCTGGCATATTTTTCAGGTACACAATATAAAGGAGAGACAGTCACTATGTAATTTTATTGCAACAAAAGAAACCATATAGATATTTATAGTAAAATACAGTGTGAAAATATTTCCCTGCCCTCAAAGAAGTATTGCCTTAATATAGACTATAGCTTAAAAGTGTAGGTCCTCATTACAGTTTCCAGTCATTGTAGAATGTATTCAGGACTCTCCATTTTCACTGAATTCTGTCCATTAGCCAGAATAATATTATGAACTAAATTGAATCTATTCATCCCTGTAGAAAAAAAAAATGTCAGTTTCTTCCCATTATGCTTGAATCCCCAAATCATGTTATTCCTGAACAAGTATGAGGTAGATGAGCACAGAGACTATTCAGCAACCTAAGACCTCTCTTCTTGGTGGTCTCTTTCATGTAGGGGTAAGAACAAGCAGCCTCCATTACCATTCCCCCACAAACTGGCACTTGTGGTTCAGCATATCATGGTGAAAGAAAGAACAGGATCAGTTTAGATGGGTGCTGTGTACAAGCTCAGTAAACATCAATCTGTTCGTGATGTGACCTATCCAGAAAAAAACTTAATTATCATCTTATGTGTATGTAACACATGACATACATATGTTGAAAATTATGAGTTATGATCATGAAAAATCCATCACATGACAGCTCCTTTATCAATCAGAATAGGATCTACCCACTCTCTATGCCTGAATTCAGTTTTTTATCCCTCTGAATTCATAAAACAGACCTCTGAAGTTTAGGCTTCTCGAGTAAGGTTTTGCAGCAGCTGGCTTCTTCCTTTCTGTCGAGTGGCATCCTATCATTTCCTCATGCTTGTAACAAATTTATACTTCACTTTTCTTCCTAGAATCTTATAAGATTTATTGCTTGATATGAAAAATAGCTGGACATACATGACATGACACCCAAGACTCTTGTATAGGTCCACAAACCCATCATTTTCTTAGTTTTCGTGTGTGTGTGTGTGTGTATGTGCATATAGGAAACTTAAAAAACAGAATTTGGTAATAGATTATTTAAAATTAGACAAAACCAGGAAGAGAAAGACTGGGGTTCTCTCCATTTTTTAGCAGAGCATATGTTAACTGTAAGCTAAACTGTCATAACTCTTTGAAATCTCTTGCATTTCCTGGGAGGTAAGTACCTTCTCTGGAGCCACAACTGCATCAAGTGGTGGGGGTTCATCTAAAGTGTATAACTGCACTCTTGCAAAGAGGTAGAACCATTTCTCCCATTAAAATATTTAAAAATTATTTCTATTTATATACAGTTGAGCAAATTGTGTGTGTGTGTGTGTGTGTGTGTGTGTGTGTGTGTCTGTGTATGTGTGGCCAGTAGAGGGCATTGGATTCTCTGAAAATGGGGTAGAAGTGAATACAAGCATCCAGAAATAGGTGTTGGATGCTGAAGACTTACCCCTATCTTTCTCTTTCATTCATCTTAACATGTATTCTGTTTCCTTTTATCTTCTGGATTTTAGAATTTTTTCTTGAGTCTACAAAATGAAATTTTCTTTTTATCATAGGGCTTTACCCTAGCCTGGTAAAGGGAAGTTCTTGCTCTTTTTAACATAGTGTCTTATCAACTGCTGACCAAAATATTTGTAAAGGATATTACTGATGGATGCAGGTAAGATTTCACATTTCAGTGAGGGGCAATTGTGCAGATCCTGCTTCACTACAATTATTATGCTTTCAGAAACAAAAAAGATGGGGACCAAAAAACCCCGCTGGTTTAAGCAGCAATCCATTCTCAACTTTCATGTCTGGTGAGTTTACCTACCTAGCTACCAGAAGGGATTCTCTTTTTTTTTTTTTTTTACACTTTCTCCCCTCCTTCCATACCCCTCCCACTCTTCCATTCTCCCTCCTCCCTTTCTCTCCTTGCTTGGGAGAGGACAGGGAATCCTGCCCTGTGGGAAGTCCAAGTCCCCCCGCCCCAATCCAGGCCTAGGAAACTGCATCCAAATAGACTAGGGTCCCAAAAAGCCAGTACATGCAGTAGAAACAAGTCCCAGGGCCTTTATCAATGGCTTCTCAGTCAGCCCCCATTGTCAGCCACAATCAGAGAGTTCGGTTTGATCCCATGCTCCTTCAGTCCCAGTCCAGTTTTATTTGGTGAGCTCCCATTAGAACAGTCACACTGCCTCAGTGGATGGACCAACCCCTCGTGGTCCTGACTTCCTTGCTTGCCTTCTCCCTCCTTCTGACCTTCAACTGGACCTTGGGAGCTCAGTCCTTGCTCTGAAGAGGGTCTCTGTCTCTATCACTATCTGTGGCCTGTGGAAGATTCTATGTTGATATTCGAGATAATCATCAGTGTGACAGTGGGGCAAGGCCAGTTCAGGTATCCTCTGCTCTGCTCCCCAAGGACCTAGCTGGGGACAACCCTATGGACACCCGAAATCCCCTCTAAAGCCAAGTCTCTTGCCAACCCTAAAATGGCTCACTTAATGTAGATATCTTCTTCCCTGTTCCTATATCTGTCCTTCCTCCATCTCCACCCTCCCTGTCTCCCAAGCTCTCCCCAGTCTTTCCCCCAGAAGGGATTCTGATTCATTCCCTAGACTGTTTCTGATCAATCCTGCTCCTCTGCTTGCAACTCTCCTTTAGAATAGTTAGCTACTTCTTGGGAACTGAAATGTTACTTCATAAATGAAATCTTTTCTAAGCACTCATTTATTTTTCAGCTTAGTACACATATTTCCTTCCTTAGACTATAATTTGTAATGTTATGTAACTTTTCATTACGGATGTACACTTCTCCTGTGTTCACTGATATGCTTCCTCTCTATTCAGTTTTACTTATCATCAGAGTTCTTATACATTCACCAGCTGCCTCAGTCCCTTCATCTCACACTCATTGTTTGTGTCTTAGGACACAGTGATGAAATACATCTTGTCTGTGGCTTTCTGTAACGACTGACTTGCAATTGGGGGTTCTATTTTCTATTAAGATATTATAACCTAATGAAATGTAATATTTGTGTTGTGTGACTTTATACATATAGATATTGAGATATTTATAATCATAGATATGGCATCAACAAACTAAGAAAGGACTGGCTGAAGGAGTTCACATTTCTATTCATCTATTTCTACTTAGTGAAACACAGGGATTATCCAGGTAATTTATAGAAATATGTATAAGAAGTTACTTGATTTTTCTTTCTTCATTTAAATTAAGAGAATATTAGAACCAACATTATCACTATCCTTAGGAGAGCTGATTACCACTATGTTATATATAATTTTGCCTATTCTAATTTTCGTGATTTCAAGGAAAGGTATTGTGTAGGCAAACATTTATGCTTCATGGTATCTGTAGGCCATATCATACTAGTAATAAACTGAACAATGGCAAAGATGTGGATGGAAAACAGGAACTCTTACATATTATTGATTGTAATACAAATTAGTATAACCTTCATGGAAAAATATGCATGTTCTTTTTTTTAAAGATTTATTGATTTATTATATAGACAGTGTTCTGACATGTATGCCTACACATCAGAAGAGGGCACCAAATCTTGTTATAGATGGTGGTCAGCCACCATGTGGTTGCTGGGAAGTGAACTCAGGACCTCTGGAAGAGCAGTCAGTGCTCTTAACCTCTGAACTATCTCTCCAGCCCCAATATGCATGTTCTTTAAAACCTATGTTAGATCTAATGTATGATTGTCTGTTTTACTTCAGAAATTGTATTTAAAAGATGTCCACATACAAAAGGCATAATTACAACTCCTTTGCGATTTTTGTTTGTTTGTTTGGTCAGCTTTATATTGATGATCCAAATGGAAAGACACAGATTCAGCAAAGATTTTCAACAAATGAATGAAGAAAAAAATGATACTTATGCACACAATGAAGAATAACATAGCCAGAAAACATATTGAAGGAAAATATGTATATTTGGAGGAATTACATTCAATGAAATAGCATAATAAAAAAGAAGATAAGTATCATGTATTAGGTAGTTTTCTCATTGCTGTGGCAAAGTATCTCATAAGAAGCAAGTTAATAGAAAATGAGTTTTCTTGATTTGTAGTTTGAGAGGATACAAGTTCATCATAGCAGGGAAAGCATGGCAGGACATCAGGAAGCAGGAAACAGGAGGCTACTGATCATATTGAATCTTCAGTTAAAAAAGGAGAGAGGGAGTAAGAAGTATAGCTGGGTTATGACAGCCTCCCTGGAATTACCTGCTTCCTCCATAAATACTGAATCTCTCTCTCTTTTTTAAATTTTTTATTGAGAAAAATAAAAAAGGTTCTGCCACCCTACACCCTCCCATTTTCCTCCCCCTCCTCCCACCCTTCTCCCCCTCCCACCACTCCTCTCCCCCTCCCTCTCCAGTCCAAAGAGCAGTCAGGATTCCCTGCCCTGTGGAAAGTCCAAGGTCCTCCCCCCTCCATCCATGTCTAGGAAGGTGAACATCCAAACTAGCTAGGCTTCCACAAAGCCAGAACATGAAGTAGGATCAAAACCCCGTGCCATTGTCCTTGGCTTCTCATCAGCCCTCATTGTTCACCATGTTCAGAGAGTTCGGTTTTATCCCATGCTTTTTCAGTCACAGTTCAGCTCCCAATAGATCAGCCCAACTGTCTCAGTGGGTGGGTGCACTCCTCGTGGTCCTGACTTCCTTGCTCATGTTCTCCCTCCTTCTGCTCCTCATTGGGACCTTGGGAGCTCAGTCCGGTGCTCCAGTGTGGGTCTCTG
>NW_004949098.1:7587500-7588025 GCF_000317375.1 Microtus ochrogaster
TACTTCTCAGCACCTGTAGTAAAACTTAGTTGTCACTCAGCAGTGACAGATAATTCATATTCATAAATACAGTAACCTTGGAAAGTTGTTGAGCCATATAATGTGAATCACAAAGACATCTGATACTTGAATAAAGGACCCTGAATTAGTCAGTGATCGGGGGAGGGGGAGGGAGGTGGGAGGCGGGCCCGGGGAGGGGCAGAAATCCTTAATAAATAAATAAAATTAAAAAAAAAAAACAAAAACAAAAAAAAAACAAAAAAAAACAAAAATATTCAAACAGAATATTGTTGTTTCAACTGAAATAGAAACAAGGGTATGAATATCCATAGATGAGAGCAGTGTATTAATCTATATTTTAACAAGAAATTTGATGTGTTGCTATAGGAAAAGATGGCTGTTACAGGACTTGCTGTGAACTAGCAAACAGGAAGTCATTGTTTTTTACCGCAGCATAGTACTCTAATGTGTAGATGTTCCACACTTTCTTCATCCATTCTTCCATTGAAGGACATCTAGGTTGTT
>NW_004949098.1:7589400-7618136 GCF_000317375.1 Microtus ochrogaster
TTGGTTTTTCGAGACAGGGTTTCTCTGTGGCTTTCGAGCCTGTCCTAGAACTAGCTCTGTAGACCAGACTGGTCTCGAACTCACAGGGATCCACCTGCCTCTGGCTCCCGAGTGCTGGGATTAAAGGCGTGCGCGTGCGCCACTACCGCCCGGCAATACTCCATCTCTTAAAGATTCCAAAACCTTATCAAACAACACCACCAGCTAGGACCCAGTGCTCAAACATATGAGCCCATGAGGATAATGTTTATAATATACATTATAATATGTACATTTTTCATAATCTAGCAAGTCTCTATTTAAATGTTTCTAAGAATAACTAGAGTTGGAGGTAGAACAGGTGTTACTGGAGGCTGTATAATGAAGACAATGCATATGAAGGAATAGGATGATCAAGTTGGAGGAAGGACAGAGAGGAAGAACAAGGAAAGAGATATGTTAATAGAGAAAGCCATTATGGGTTTAACAAGAAACCTGGCACTAGAAAAATTCTCAGTAATCCACAAGAATAACCCCAGCTAAGATTCTAAAAAATAGTGGAGAGAGTGCCTGCACTCAGCTTCCCATGCAATCAGATTAATGACTACCTTAATTGTCATTTTAAAATATTTAACCAGTAACTGATCGAAGCAGGTTTTGGACTCCAGACCCTATGGATGAATACCTTGCTCAGCTTAGATATATGGAGAAGGGCCTTAGTCCTCCCCATAAGAGGCCTTACCTTCTCTGAGGTGTGGCTGGGTACAGGTTGGGGGCAGAGTTGGGGGAACTGGAAAAGGGGAGGGAGGGAGAGCTGAAATTGACATGAAAAATGGAAAAGATGGCTTTCTTTTTTTAAAAAAAAAGAAGTTAAGTGTTACACTAAAGTGGATGGCAGCTGCTTATAGGGAGTTAATATGAACTTTGTGGTGATGTCAAAGAAGTTATTACTCTGATTCAATCAGTGTTGGATAAACATAGGTATTAAAATTGTACAGTAAAAATTTCATGCTAATATAAGTGTATATATGTATTAAGATATATATGAGTGTTACATTTACACACATATATAAATATTCTATGTCAAAAATAATACTTTTAATGTATCACAGTCTCTTTTAAAATTTATTTTTAGATTATAATAATTACATCATTTTCCACTCCCTTTCTTTCCTCCAAACAATTCCATGTTCTATTCCTTACTCTATTTCATATTCACATATTCTTTTATCAATAGTTCTTATTGCATTCAGTTATATATACATACCTATATTCATAAATATAACCTGTAAGGCTGTATAGGAACACTTATATGTATGTTTTCAGGGCTGACCATTTGACAGTACGCAACCAACTGATGTGCTCTTCCCTTTGGAAGATACCTCTTCTGCTCCCAGCTTTTCTCAGTTGCCTACAGTTTTCTGTGTTGGATTGAGGCACCAAAGGATTTTTCCCATCCATTTAGACATATTCATTGGTGACATCACTGTTTAGCTCATATTAAAGAAAATTTGACATTTTACACTTATTTGCCTCTTTTTGATTTCTAACAAACCATGATGTACATAGGACATCCTTAACGTATACATTCTTGGTTGTTTTAACTCATATCATTCCTTACCAAAAAATTCTCTACAAACTATTAAGCTACAAAAGTTGCTGTTGTCATGGTGTCTCTTCACCACAACAAATATCCTAAGAAACAACAACAACAACGACAACAAAAGAGTAGGTTTTATTCATTGTCATTTTTTCAATTTATAGTTCCTATTCCCAAATGACTAGTTTGTGTCAAGTTGACACAAAACTAACCAACACAAAGGGTGTATACTGTGGTATATGATGAGTGTATAGAAATTTACATTCTGAATATAATTTAGCAAATGTACTTGTGGTGTAAGTATGCCTCTTGGATATATGCCCCCAAAATGGCATTGTTGGGTCTTCAGGTAGATTGATTTCTAATTTTCTGAGAAATTGCCATACTGATTTCCATAATAGTTGTACATATTTGCATTCCCATCAGCAATAGATGAGTGCTTCCCTTACCCCATATCCTCCCCAGAATAAGTTTTTATCAGTGTTTTTTATCTTAGTCATTTTGATCAGTGTAAAGTAGTATCTTTAAGTTATGTTGATTTGCATTTTCCTGATGACTAAGGATGTTGACCATTTCCTTAAGTGACTTTCATAGCAGTATTATTTGTAATAGCCAGAACCTGGAAACAAACTAGATGTCCTTCAACTGAAGAATGCATAAAGAAAATATGGTGCATTTACACAACAAAGTACTACTCATGGTAAAAATTTGCAGGTAACTGGAAAGAACTAGAAAACAACATTCTAAGTGAGATAACTCAGACTCAGGAAGACAACTATATTATGTACTTACTCATAAGAAGATATCAGACATAAATCAATGGATAACCAGCCTACATTCCATAACCCCAGAGATGCTAATACCCTCTTCCAGAAACAGATGGAAGCAATAGCAGAGATTCACAACTAACCACTGAGCTGTATAATTATAATTGAATATATATAGCTGTATAATTGAAGAGAGTGAGCAGTGATAATATGAACAAAGGGGTCAAGACCATGATGGGGACATCCACAGAATCAGCTGACCTGAAATAGTGGGAGATCACTAACTCTGGACTGATACCTGGGGAACTTGAATAAGACCAAACTAGGCCCTCTTTATACAGGTGGCAATGATGTGGCACTATGTGGGGCCACTGGCAATGGGGTCAGAATCTAACTCTACTGCATGAATTGACTTTATGAAGCTCATTATCTTCTTAGCCTAGTCACAGCAGGGTGTTGGAAAGTCTTGGTCCTGCCTCAACAGAAGTGATGAGACAGACTTAGTTGACTTCCCAGAGGAGGCTTTGCCCTCTCTAAGGAGGGGATGGGATGGTGGAGGAAGTGGGAGGAGAGGAGGGAGTGGGAAATGGAATTGGTATGTAAATTAATTATTAAAAAAGAAATTTGCATTCTGGTAAATAGTACTGTAATAAATATACATTTTTCATCAATTAGACTTTAATGGTTTTAAGAAGTATTTGCTGCTTCTGCCATTTTGCTATAAGATTCAAGTATTAGAATTTCAACTTTCATTATAATAATTTCAGTAAATGAATAATTTATAAAATAAGACTGGTTTACATCTGAGAGCCTTAGCTATATTTGTGGTTGTAGAAACATAAGGTATACAAAATAAAAGAAACTTATTCTAATCATTGATTTCTTCCCAGGAAAAAATTGCCCATGCTTTTTTAATTTTGCCAAGATTAACATGTCTTGGCACAAAAACTTTCATTAGACATTTTCATGCTAATCCCTAGTTAGTAATTATATAGAGTTAGAACTCTGTTATTATTCCTTTTATGTGGATTAGATATATTTAAGTTACAGTTATATATTAATTATTTTCTTAAGCAACTTAAAGGTGGACAAGTTTATTTTGGCTCACATTTCAAGGTGGTTGTGTTCATCATGACAAGAAAAAGCATAGCAACAGGACCATAAGAAAGCCCATGACATGGTATCCATGGTCACGAATTAGAGAGCAAAGAGGATCTCTGTACTAAGGGCCATTGCAAGAATCAACAAGTTCCTGGGGTAAAGACTGAGTGGAGTCTATGTTCCATCTGAAACACTCTATGAGGAGTTAATGTTACTGTTTTCCTGATTGCTGCCACTGAATGATGTCATAGGCTCTGTTTCCTCTGACATGCAAGTCAGCGGTTAGAAATGGAATGGACACACCATGGTCTCGGCATTCTCATGGTATGCTCTCATAGTAATTCCTCTAAACCAGTAGTTCTCAACCTTCCTTCAATAGAGTTCAATTCAATTTTCATGTTGTGGTGACATCCCAATCATAAAATTCTTTTCATTACTACTTTGAACTGTAATTTTGTTATTGTTATGAATCATATGTAAATATCTGATGTGCAGGATATCTGATATGTTGCTCTATAAAACTTTTTTTTGACCCCCAAAGGGGTCACAACCCATAGGTTGAGATCTACTGCTTTAAGCTGAAGAAAAAAAATAGGAAAAAAACGAACACAGTTGTAATTCTAAACAAAAAACCCACAAATTTTATTGGCTTCTTATATCTATATATTTTGGATAGTGTGATCATTTGAATGGAATTGGCTCCCATAAGCTCATAGGGAGTGGCATTATTAGAAAAGATGTGGTTTTGTTAAAGTAGGTGTGGCCTTGTTGGAGAAAGTATGTCACTATGGGGGGGCATTGAGGTCTCCTTTGCTCAAGCTTTGCTCAGTGTGACATTCAGACTACTTCCTTTTGCCTGTGGGTCAAGATGTAGAACTCTCAGCTTCTTCTCCACCACCCTTTCTGACTGCATGCCACTATGTTCCACCATGATGATAATGGACTAAACCTCTGAAAATGTAAGTCACCCAAATTAAATGCTTTTAACTTATAAGAGTTTCTGGGGTCATTGTGTCTTTTCACAATAGAAACCCTAAGATTTCTATTTAATTCAATATGTACATCTTTCAATCTGAAGCTCTGAAGAAAAAACAATAAAGAAAAGTTGGGGTTGTGTTTCAGCTTTCCATTGATCTAGAGTTTTGCTATGTCAAAATAAACTTTACAAAATCTCAACCAGTAGAAGTAACTGTCAGCAATTGAAGTGAACTTGTTCCTTTTTATAAACAGAATGTATTCTTTGCCATTCCCAGGACATTTTGCTCCCTGTTTTAAAAGGAGATGAAAAAATAAATAAACCCACAAAATCATATGTTTTGTTCTGCAGATTGACAATTGATTTTTGTCAGGATATTCATTTTTATTCACAACTTTTTCTAGTTAACCTTACAAATAAACATTTAATTGTATATGTCAATACTACAAATAAGGGAGGCCCCAAGGGTTGCTGCAGGAATCTACTAATTACTCATATTACAGAAGATAGTATAAGCAAGTAGAAGTGTTAATAGTAAAAATAGTTTGCTTCTGATGTTCATCTTCCTGAATCATCAGAGAAATGCAAATAAAACAACTCTGAGATTCCATCTTACACCTATGAGAATGGCTAAGATCAAAAACACTGATGGCAGTTTATGCTTGAGAGGATGTGCAGTTGGGGAAAAATTCTCTCATTTCCGGCAGGAGTAAAAACTTCTACAGTTGCTTTGGAAATCAGTATGGCAATTTCTCAGAAAATTAGGAAACTATCTATGTCAAGACACAGCAATACCACTTTTGGTTATATACCCAAAGGATACTCAATTGTATCACAAAGACATGTGATCAACTATGTTCATAGCAGTATTATTCATAATAGCTAAAACCTAGAAACCATCTAGATGCCCGTCAACCAAAGAATAGATAAAGAAAATGTGGTACATTTACACAATGGTGTACTACTCAACAGTGAAAAATAATGACGTCTTGAAATTTGCAGAAAAATGGGTGAATCCAGACAAAAAGCATACTGAGTGAAGTAACTCAGACCCAAAAAATACCAAATATAATATGTACTCATTCATAATTGGCCTTTAGTCATAAAGAAAAGAAAAACCAGCCTTTAGTTCCCAAACCCAGATAACATAGACCACAAAGAGGACCATAAGAGAGACATACATGGATCCACATAAGAAGGAGAAAAAGACAAGACCTCCTGAGTAAATTGGGAGCATTGGGGTCATGGCAAAGGGTAGAAGGGGTGAGGAGAGGAAGGAAGGGGAGTGGATAAAAATGTATAGTGCAATAAAAACAAACAGAAATGAGTTTGTTTCTGATTTATAGGCTTTTTTCATCTACTCTGCTTCTTTCTACAAAGGAATAATATAGTGCATAAAGCAGAGAAAAAAAGGCAAAAAATAAACAAAGTAAGGAAAACAGCTCTATTTGTGTCAAAATAGCAATAAGCTAGAAAGTTAAATTTAACTAAGGTGATATTTGAATTTCATTTATAAAGACTGGGGTTGGTGGCCTAATGTTCTCTAGCTTTGTCCCTGTTGCCTAGATACTGGTTTATAATTTTTGTCTCTCCTGATATTGATGGCTCTAATGGAGTGAGCAGTGACTGAGGGCTGATGAAAACACTTTGAATCTCTATTCAGACATGTTAACATTTTGTATATATGGCTGGTGTTGTTGATTATAATGATCATGAAAAGAAATGACTTTAGGAAAGCAAATCAGTGAAAGCCGGTCTCAAAGGCATTTTAAAATAATCTGCACCTGTTTTGTTAGGTAAGTGTGTGGCTTAAAATTATCTATCTTGTAAGCAGGATGGATGCATAAAAACGTTATTGAAATAGGTTAATTATTTTCCCCAATATATCAAGGGTATTTGGAATTGACTGGTTTTTCCTAAAATGAGCTATAGTAGTTCCTATAACGAGCAGTGAGTTTGATAAGAACTGGGCTTCTGTGGGAGGGGCAGTTTTCAAATCTCATTGCAATAGCCGTTTCTTCTTCCAAATGTTTCTGTCTAAAGTATCAGGGGTGCTGAGGATTGAATGCAAGGATTTTCATGTGTTAACTTTACTCATGTCCTCTAGAGGAAAATAAACAATGTGGTGGTTTGAAAGAAAAATGGCCTTCAAAGGGAGTGGTATTGTTAGATAGTGTGGCCTTTCTGGAAGAAGTGTGTCATGGTAGGGGTGAACGTTGAAGTCTTTTGTTCTCAAGCTTCCTTCAGTGTGACAGTCAGTCAACTTCCTGTTGCCTGCAAGATGTTGGACAATTGCCCATTTCTCCATCACAATGCCTGTCAGCATGCTGAATGCTCCCTGCCATGATGGACTGAACCTCTGAACTGTAAGTCAGCCACTACAATGAAATAAGAATTGTCATGGTCATGGTGTTTCCTAACAGCAACAATAAAGCCTAAGACAAATCTCTCTCTCTCTCTCTCTCTCTCTCTCTCTCTCTCTCTCTCTCTCTCTCTCTCTCTCTGTGCATGTATGTGTGTGAGCACATTATTATGGAGATTTTTTTGATTGCATGCTATGGTGATATTGCCTGGGTAGTCTAATAATGTCTATCCACATATTATAACTCTGAAAGTCTAGTGGATTCTCAGTATACAAACTGGGATAAGTAATTCCAATACAGGCTGGAGAATTGCTGAAGAACTGCTGGTCCTCAGTTAATGTTGTATTATTAAAGTATCTGGATTTTGGTGTCAGCAAAGATGTTTAATAGCAGTGTTCAGTAGCAGTGTCAGCAATTGAGTGAATTCATTCAGAAGTAAGAAGAAGAGGTGGGTAGGATAAACCAGCCCTGCTTATCCCTTGGCCCTTGTTTTGTGTGTGTGTGTGTGTGTGTGTGTGTGTGTGTGTGTGTGCTCTCAGATATTTTTTTACTTTATGTCTGCCCTCCATTAGGCTATGTGCTTCTATTTCCATACTATAACCAGGTCAGCCTTAGCATCTACTTACTAAGCTATGAGTACAACATTTGACAATATTATACAAATGCAACTCATCACAGTGCAAATCATTAAACAGATACTCTGAAACTATAGCACTTGGTTCTAGAAGACATAACCATGAATACTCTGAAACTAGCACTTGGTTCTAGAAGACATAATCATGCCATTAGCCACCATGACTTTTAACTAGTTGACAGTAAGTACAGAGGGATTATGGATGTCATTATGTGAATAAGAATTTCATTTTGAGTATGTCAACATAGATTTAAAATTGCAATATAAACAATTTCTTCACATTGTTGTCCAGAGGCAGAAAATTGAGGTATAATGAAGTAGGAAAATAATTCAAGATCATGCTTGATTAACATCACAAATGAACCCTGCTTTTCTGTCAGGGATTTTGTTTGCTACCACTCCCATCTTTGATCAAGAGAAATGGATGGAGGAGAAAATCATTCCTCCTGAGAAAGTGAACAGGATAAAGAAGACAAAACTTCTCGAATGTCTGCCCTACACATGTGTATGTGGGTTATTTGATGTGTCAAGTTTACATAATCCTCACCAAAGTCTGTAATATTTCACCCTCCTTGTTTTAGTACTGGAAGATAAACTACAGCCTTGTGCTTGCTAGGCAAATTCCCTAACCCAGAGCTATACCCTTAGTTGATTTCCCCCAGTTTTAATTATAACATTATATATATATATATATATATATATATATATATATATATACATACATATAAAAGGAAAATACACCTCAAGAAAGAAAACATACCTAAAAGAAACAGGATGCCCTGAAAAACCCCCAAATAAGCTATTTTCTCTTATCATATAGTGCAAAGAAATAGTATACAAAAATAAATTTATTATTTATGAATATTTATACTTTTATTACATGTTTACTACAAATAGCATATAGCAGTATTCAATTTTTCTTAATATCCGTATGTAGTATTGCACTTTATTCTTTCAGAAGTTAGTTTTATTAATTTTATTTTAATTTATTTATAAGTTTTTAAAAAAATAAAACAAACTATCTTTTTTTTTTACATTATACATACCAATCCAAGATCCCACTCCCTCCTCGCCTCCCACTTTTTTGCATTTCCTGCTCCACCCACATCCAGTCCTCAGAGAGGGTAAGGCACATTGCTTTGGGGAAGGTCCAAGGCCCTCCCTACTATATCTAGGTTGTGCAAGGTATCCATCAAAAAAGAATAGGTTCCCCAAAAGCCGGTACATGCAGAAGGAATAAATCCTGGTGCCACTGCCAGTGGCCCCTCAGTCTACCTCAGCCTTGGCCCTTTTTCTATCTGTGCTGCTGCTGGGAATGCTGCATACACTCTGGAGGAGAGATTTCTCTCTTCTACTAAACCTTCCTGTAAATGCTCTGAGATCTGCCCAGAGGTATACTTTATAGCTGTTCCCAAACCCAATCAGATTGTCAGCCACTATTAACCATCACTACCAGGTAGTGCTTCAACTGCTGAAAACATTCTGAATGTAAATAATATTTCAAAAAATATTTTTAAAAATATATTTATTGTGCTTTAATTTCTCAATTTTTGACTGTTGCTTTTAAGGAGAGAGGAAGAGAGAAAAGAGGCGTACAGAGATAGATGGGTGAAGAGTTGGGGAGGATCTAGGAGGATATGGGAGAGGGTAAACTGTTATCAGAATATATTGTTTGAAAAAAACATTTTCAATGAAAAATATAAAATAAAAAAGCAGAAAAAAGAATATGTTTTTGCATCACAGTTTTGGCCAGAATCACCTGCCAAACATGCAAATGCTATTCCAACTATCCTATGGAGATTCATGGAAGATTAAAATTAAAATTGTGTTCCCATATTGCATCCTATGTGTGGATGCTAATCAGAAAGCAGACATTATAATATTCCAAAAGTTCTAAATTCAGATATGTAGAAACACAGTAGTCATGAGTATTTTCAGGTCCTAATTAATGTTGCAAAGCCACGTTATAATTCAGGGCTCATGATACATGTTATTTTTGGGAAAGTAGTATTGGAAGAATTAGATATAACTTGTAAGGTTAGACCCATGGCTACCAATGACAAGAAAAATGAACAATATTAGATACTGAAGAGTTTGAAAGAAATAGAGTTGTTGTTTTTTTTTCATCCTGGACTACTAAGTCAAAGGGTCTGAGAGGTAACTTCCTCGTGTAATGGTATTTTACATAATGAGAGCTTATATTTTAGAACAAAGAATTGCACTTGACATTTGAGGGCCAGATAACTTTGAAGAGTCTTATTCACATTGCCAGTTGGGCCGTTAGCTGTGTTCCTAGGCCCTACCTACCAAATATTTACAATGTCTGTCTAAGTTGAAGCAATCAAAAATATCTCCACATGTTTTCAAATGACCTTTAAGGGGAAAAGTTAACATTAAATTTAGAACCATAAGTCAAGAACGTTAAACTTCATTTAGAACCTGTTACAATGAAGACTTCTTTGCCCAAACACTACAAACCTAACTTTGGTAAGTATATACACAATCCACGAAGTCAGTCCCTTACCACAGGATGCTGGGTGAACAGAGGCTCAGAAGTCATATTCTGAATCCCAGAGCTCTGAGTCGTGATTCTCAAAATTCACCCTTTTCTTCCTTTGATTTATAAATCTGAGTCCAGTGGTTAAGTATATTTCTGCAACTGCTTCCTCTCCAGAGTTTTGTCTGGAGGGAGCATGAAAATTCCATAGGGAAACTGGCAGAACTTGAGAATCATGCTATGAAAGTGGGTTCTCAAATTTCAAAGAAGCGGCAGAAGTTATAAAGACTGTTAAGTTTCAACCAGTTCTGCAGCCTCATTCCTATATTAGGATGTGAGATCTGCTTTTAGGATACACTGTTTCATTGAATCATCCACATAAGATAGGCTTTTGTAGTCCAGACTCCCAGGATGCCTACCACATTCTCTAATTCCCTGCTACTTTTTATATGAAATGTGTGCAAAATTAACTTATTGCAACAATAAAACTTTATAAGCTATAAATTATAGCAAAAATGTATATCTGCAATATCCTTAGACATTGCTAAGATATATAGATCAAGTGATGGTTTGTTCCTTAAAATAAAAAGGGATATGATGTGATTGGAATTTAAGCACTAGTGAGCATATCTAAATCAGAACCCACCAGTTCTTCTAGTCCAAACTCAGCTTTCCATCCCCAAATGCTTGGATAGCTTCTTGATTTGTTGTTACTCTTTTAGATCCTAATAGTGCTTTATAAGTCCAGTGTGTAACACTGAATTTAAAAATAAGATTCATAGCTGCAGACACACTGGCTGTGATAAATTCTGAAGCTGGAGAACCACTGTGGTCATCTCAGACTTCACAATGCCTATTGTAGAAGTGGCTTTTAGATCCTCAGTTCTGTAGGTGTTTGTGTACAGCTTTTGAGATGCTGGAGTTGCAGTCTCTACAGTCATGCCAAGATGTAGGGAGATGATAAGTCATCAACATCTTTTAAAACGTCCCAAAGATTCCAGTGTATAGCACAACATGTAGACCGCCATTATTGATTTGTATCATGCTGAATTTTTCACAAATTATTATGTGCTTGCAGGGATTAAAATTTCTTGAAGAACTAAACCTGTTTATGTTGCTTTGTGATGTGTGTGTGTGTGTGTGTGTGTGTGTGTGTATAAATACACATGACAGTTTCTCAATGTGTATCACTGGTTGGCCTAGAACTCACTATGTACATAGAACAGAATAGGTTGACCTTGAACTCATAAAGATCCACCTTCCATTTGCCTCTGTTTGCCTAGTGCTAGGATTAAAACTATGTGCCACCACACTCAGCTTATAGCCCCCCAAATCACATCTTATACATTTATAGCAGATACTGTTTAACTGATATACTCAACTGGTAATAGAAATAGACTAACCTCCCACAATTTTCTCATTTGCCTATATAAAACAAAGGAGGGTGTGAAAAACTCAACATACTTCAATATACATTATATATATATATATTAATGTACAAGTATACTTTATTTGCATATATATACCTTTAGAAACACATAATATATTATATTATAAATCATGAGAGATATAAGAAGGAAGATCTGAAAGTTTTTCTTTATAAATTTTATTGTTTATGTTAACTGTCTATGTGTTACTTTCATTGGTTAATAAAGAAACTGCCTTGCTTTTTGATAGGGCAGACTTTAGATAGGCGGAGTAGACCAAACAGAATGCTGGAAAGAAGGGAAGTGAGGCAGGCGCCATGATTCTTTGACCCAAGATGGATGTAGGCTAGAATCTTTTCGGGTAAGCCACCACCTTGTGGTGCTTCACAGATTATTAGAAATGGGTTAATCAAGATGTGAGAGTTAGCCAGTAAGAGGATAGAGCTAATGGGCCAAGCAGTGTTTAAAGGAATACAATTTGTGTGTTGTTATTTCGGGTGTAAAGCTAGCCGTAAGGGAGCCAGGTGGGACAAAAAGCAGACCTGCTCACCTCATTGCTACATTGATGGAAATGGCTTTTTCTGTGAAGGCTTCATGTGAAACCACAATATTTTCTCAACATCAAATCAATACATAATAAGAAGTTGTATTAAGAAGTTTAAAAATCAGCACCATTTTTGTATTCTGTACTGGTTGGTTTTGACACAGTCTTGAGTTATCTGGGAACAGAAACCTTAACAGAGACAATATTTCTATTAGATTGCCTCTTAATAAGTCTGGAAGGCATTTTATTGTCTAATGATTAATAGGGTGACCAGCCCACTGTAGGTGGAGCCATCCTGACAGGTAATCATGGGTGATCTAAGAATGCAGTCTTAACAAGCTTTGGGGAGCAAGGGAGTAAGCTGAATCTTAATGTTTTCTGCTTCATTTCTGTCCTCCAGGGATCTGTCTTGACTTCTTACCCTCACTTTTGTTTGTGATGAAATATGACCAGAGAGTTGTAAGATGAAGTAAACACTTTCTTCCTCATGTGGATTTTGGTCATTGTGTTTTGTCAGTGATAGAAAACCCTGCCTGAGGCAGACATTAGTGTCAGGTTTGCAGTGTATTGCTGTGACTGACCTGATTGTATTTTGTGGAAGAACTTTGGAACTTGGGGCTAAAAAAGTGTTCAGAGCTTAATGAGCTGTTGTGGGAACTTAGAAAACAACACAGAGAGCAATGCAAACAATGGAGACCTTGCTTGTAAAGTTTCAGAGGGGAGATAGAAAGTTCCTTAAAGACTCCTAGAGGGCCATTCTATAATTTGAATTAAGAGCCCATGGCTCTGGCCAATTGGAGCTGAAGAATCAACTGTGATTAAGAAGAGACAAGAATCACTGAAGTGAAACATTTGCTCTGCTGGCACAATTTTTACTGGTCAGCTGGGACTAAAGAATCAGCTGCGATTAACAAGAGAAAAGCACTACTGAGGCAGAATTTTCTGAGAGTGTTTCTTTGGGGTCAGCACACGGAAGTTATGGTCTAGCAGGAACCAATGCTCTTCCTTTTACTGATAGCTGAACTTGGTAATGTGTGAGTCTCCCAGATGATACATGTTTTTGAAGGCATACAGTAGGATAAGTACCAAAAACAGCAGCAGCTGTAAAACAAATCAATGAGCCATGAGTGCAGTGGAGGGCAGAACAAGAAAGGTGGAGCAATTTCGGTTCTTTACAGCCTAAAATTGTGAGTCTCAGAAGTCTCCCACCGAGCTGTATGTTGTCGGACTTTGGTTTTACCTTGGTTTAATTGCAAATGTGCCCAAGTTCTTCTCTCTTGGAGTAAGTATGTCACTTGTAGTTTTATTTTATAGGATCTTACAGTTGTGAAACATTAAAGTTTTAAAATGTCTGAATTTTTTAAGACTCTAGGACTTTTAAAGTTTGGAATGTTTCACATTGTGAAATTAATATTAATATGAGGTCATAGGGATAAACAAAATAGGAAAGGTTATTGTTTAATAGAGTTGTATTGGTTTGTCACATTGACCAGGGGTCATTGTCCTGGTTGATTTTGGGGTTTTTGTCAAGTTGATACAAGATAGAGTGATCTGGAAAGAACTTTTTTTTTAAGAAAACACCTTTATTGGATCATCTGTGGTAATTCATCTTCTTGCTTAATGATTGTTCGAGGAAGGCCCATTCTACCTTGGGTAGAGAAGGTGGTCCTGGGTAGATTTAGAATATATATGTAACTTGTGTCTTCCGTGACAAGAATATGTCAGTTTGGCAAAGGATCACAAACTGACGACAGTCAGAAACTCATTTCATTCAACCACGTAAGCAATCTGTACACACACATCATCTACAAAGCTTGAAGTGTAATACTCAACTATGCTTGGAATAATGATAAAAATTTTTCATAAGTACAATGTGGTTTTAGCTGTAACATTTTATAATTCCGATGGTTCATGATGTATAAATTGAGGACTGTGGCACTGCCAAACTGATTATAGTTCAATCATCTAGGAGACACATCTAAATACAGATAAATGAACACAGAAAAATGAACCTGTTTGTGAGGGTGTTTTAAAGACAGAATTAATTGAGGAGGAAAGGCTACCCTGAATGTAGGTGCACTACCCTTTAGCCTGGCTTCCAAGGATGAATAAACAGAGGAAACAAACAGAAATCTACCTTTCTGCTTCCTGGCTGCAGATGCAAATGAACTGCTGCCTCAGGTCCCTAATACCATGCCTAGTCTGCTGGAGTAGACTGTGTTTGCCAAGTTTGGGCCAAAATAAACCATTCATAATACCTGTTCCTTTAATTGTTTATCATTAGATTTTTGGCCAAATAAATAAGAAAACTAACTAATATAAAGACCATCATTCAAAATATAACACAGCTAATGCTCGAATTTGTTTGCATGTGTTTATTCTAATTTTTATTCTTTCACTAATGAGAGAGAGAGAGAGAGAGAGAGAGAGAGAGAGAGAGAGAGAGAGAGAGAGAGAATCTGTTTGTGGATATAAACACGAGAGTGCAGTGCCTGTGGAGGACAGAGTGTTGGGTACCCCAAACCACGAAGTTGGAGTTACAGGTGGTTGTGAACTGTCCCACGTAGATGCTGAGAACTAAACTTAAGACCCCTCAAAATGTACTGTTAAAGGTTTTAACCATGAAGCCTCTCCCCAGACCTTTCTTTGCAAATTTTAACTTATACTACATTACATTATTACACCAAATGCTATGTAACTGAAGGTTCATAGGAAACACAGAGAAATAAAACGTATGGGCCAGCCCAAAAATTAACAAGACTGTAGCAATGACAAAAGGAACCTAAATAAATATAGAAGACTATTGATTAAGATAAAATATTTTCCTCTGAAAACAGGGAGGCTTGAAGAAAGACCTATGCTCTTTGACACCAAATTTCCTGAGAAAAATCAAGCAGGCACATGTAATAGCAGGGAGATGTCTATGCAAGTTGATACTACATTATTTGTTGATGATTGACATATGGAAATCCAAAATGTTAGGTATCAAGGCAATTAGAAACTATATAATCTACTGATGACACCAAATTCCAAAAATTCCATAATGTGCCAATCTCCAGTAATAGTCTCCTAAACTAGAGAGGGTATTGAAATAATCTCTTTTAAAATTTTATTTATTGTGTAGGTCTATACACATGCATGTGTGAACATGATGTAGCATGTATGTAGAGGCCAGATAATAATTCTTTTCTTCCTCTTTAATATGTTTTCAGGGATAAACTCAGTTTGCAAGGCTTGTTCAACAATTACCTTACCCACTGAGTCATCTTGCCAGCTCATAATGTACCATTTTTGTATTCCTATGCTATTACCCAGAGGAAAGGCTTACTGATACTTCTAGCCAAGAAGAACTTGATCTCAGAAAAAGGGTTAACTTTCCTACTTAGTATCCAATTAACTGGCTTTGTCTTTTGTTTCCTAGTTGTCAGACACAGGGGTTTCAATATATGAAAGCACTGGTGACCTCTGTAGTTTTGTGCTGTTGAGGTTCAGCCCTATGTATAAAGGAACATCAAGTTATCCATTAGTAATTCTTTCAATCTGCAGTAAACAGTGAAGACGTAGTCTCATTTCTCCTTCCTTTTCCACTGAAGGCACTCAACTTGCCAAGTGCTTTTCACAACATCACAACTTCTTCCTCTCTATGTTCTGTGAGGCTACAACTGGAAACCTCATCACAAAACATTTTTTGCACCCTGCCCTAGTAGAAGTCCCAGCATGCTGTTTATTTCTAAGGAAATAGAGTTTTAAAGATGTATTGTGCTGCAGCTTGCTGGGCAATATTCAGAGAACTGGAACATCCTCTATAAAACCACTAACCACACAGTTCAAAGCACAAACAAATCAAACAGCACTAAAATCCCACTCTTCAATCAACACTACATCCAGGCCTGTCATATCCTTAAAATAGCTGCACTGAGAAGGACTGCATACAGGCAGAGAGGTTTCCTTTTAAAATAAGATGCATGCACAAGTGACTTGCAAAAAAATAAGAGAGAGAGAGAATAATAAAACTCTGCAATCTTTTCCAATTTTCTCTCTCCATATTTAATGGTGCCTGGCATTTCTATGGATGACATTTAATATCTGAAAGGGCATAATTTCCTTCAGTGCATGGAGGAGTTTCTGTTATGTTTCTGGAAGATACAGAAAAAGTCGTGTCTTTACTTGGGATCTGCCTTGAATTCTTACCAGTTTGTTTGGTTGGCTGTTTCTCTTCCCTTAATCTATCTGCATTGTACCTCAACCACATCTACATAAATTCTCCATTTGGTATTCTTTTACATGTCTGTTGTCACCTACAATAGCAACAAAAATTAGCTGTTACAGATGAAGGTGGTAAGTGCAGAATCTAGTCTGTTGCTTCTCCAGATGAGTTCTTCTGAGATCAAGCATCTTGTAAGGTACCTGGGACAGAAGAAACTGCCTCAGGGAGGATGGAGGGAGCCTTTGTATCCCAGCCACAAGAGCACTCTCTTGGAATATGTCAAACATTATTTCTTTTAGTAGAACTTTTCTGAAAAGGAGCTTTTATTTGTTTAAAACAAGCAACAATAAAAGATGTTTGAAATGAATTCGAGCCATTTCACAAATAAAGAAAGTTGTAAAAAATCAGAATTTGCCATTGGCAGAATCTGAAGATCTGAAATGTTGTTGTTATATCAAGTCTAAAGAAACAAGACAGGAAGCATCAACAAACCGGAAAAAATATGGACAGCCCTGAAATCAAATGGTCATGCTACGAAACTGTACTGCAGCAGCACTGAGAACACCATTCCAGGCCTTCTGAAAGCTTTGAAGAGACACACAATTTACTTCCTGTCTGGGAGGAAGAAGATCTCATAGTTTCCCCTTGGTTAATTATTATGAGAAAAGAGAGGCCATGCGTAGAGTCCAGACTGATAAGAGGTGGAGGTTTCCATTTTGTTTAAAAGGGAAAACATAATTTACCCCACATTTGGGAAAAAGAGATGACTCAGCAGTTAAGATCTGTCACTGTTCTTACAGATGATCTAAGTCCAGTTCCCAGCAGTCACACAGCCACTCATAACCCTCTGTAACTCCAGTTCCCAGAGATCTGATGTCAATTTTAAGCCTCCATGGGTTCCAGGCAAGCATATGCCTAGATAAACATGTAGCAACTACTCATACACAAAAAATAAGAGTCAATAAATCTTTAAAAATAAAAGTAATTTTATCTCCAGAGTGAGTACTTGATATTATGAGAATAAATAGAAGAGATATAAGTATTTTCAAAGAAACCTTTTTGAATGAGGATTGTTTTATCTCTTTTCTTAAGATTGAGAATCCAAGAGGGGAACAAAAAGAGAAATGAAAGCAAGATGTAGACCAGCTACAAAGAAGAAAGGATTCCACAGGATGAAGGATGAGACATGGCAGGTAACTGTGACCAAAACACCTTGTTTACTGGTATGCCTTTGTCAAATAAAATAAAATAAAATTTTGGAGAGTGGTTGGCTCTATTAAGTTTAGGGAAAGTGCTATTTCAAATGGACCATGTGTCACCATGTAACAGACAAGAGAATATCAATATCTAGTTGAAGAAAACTGAAATAAACTTTAGTCAGGTACTTGGAATAGCTGTAAGGTAAGGTGCAAACGAGTTGAGAGGTGTGTTGGGGATCACACTTGCTATGTGACTATGAGGACTAGAGTTTAAGTGTCCTCTTCCAAAACCCACACAAATAGCACAAAAGCCTGCAATCCCAGTATACTGGGAAGATGGGGTAGAGACATAGACTTCTCAACAGCCTTCAGGTCAGATGTGTATGTTACCAAAACAATGAGACCCTGCTTTGATGGATGCAACAGCACCTAATATTGTCCTCTTGCCTTCATGTGTGCACTGTGGCATAGTATATGCATAGTCAGAAATACTTATATCAGATGCTATAAAAAGCAGGTAGAAAAGTATTTTAATAAAATTGTGAACAAGTTTACAGAATAAAATTACTTTGTTAATTTTATTTTAGGATGTCCCTTGCTGTGATGAAGCACCATAACCATGAATAGACCAAAGGGTTTATTTTATCTTATAGCCCTAAGATGTACTTCATCAATAAGGAAAATCAAAGCAGTAACTCCAGGCAGAAACCTGGAGGCAGGAGTTGAAGCAGGGGTTATGGAGGGACTCTGTTAACTGGAATGTTCCATTTGACTTGCTTAGCTTACTTTGTATATTTCAGGACCACCTTCCTGGGTGGCATTGCTGACATTTGGCTGGACCATCATGCATCAACTATTAATCAAGAAAATTCATTGCAAACATGCCTTTAGGCAATCTAATGGGGGAATTTTTCTCAAAAGAAATTCTAATGTCAATCCTAATGATAGATGTTTGATAAGAACTAGAACTCAGGACTGTTGATCTCAAGAAACATTTCATCATTAAAATTAAATAGAGTCTTAGTGTGGTAGTGTTCACTTTTAATCACAACACTCAAGAGGCCAGCCAGAGAGTTTCAGGAAAGCTGGAGCTAAACAATAAAGAAACCTGTCTCAAAAAAAAAAATCAAAAGACAAAGATTAAATGAACTATAAATAAGCCATCCTGTTCATCTATTTCACTGAAAACTAATGGGTAACACCTGAATGTCATGAAAGAGGTAACTCATCCAGAGATCAAGTTGAACATGTTGTAAAAGTAATACTATTTTAGTTCCTTGCTTCTCTATAGAAGATTCTAAATTTTATTAGCAAACTTAATGGTAGTCTGATGGCTTTCAATATGACAAATATTAATATGAAGTTGAAATATCAACATACATAGTATTTGAATATCAAATACCTGTTATTTACTAGCTTATATTAGACATTATTTCCTAAATGTTAAATTCAATGTATCTAGATTAGACTATCTTTTACGAATAATTTATCTTAATTATGGGCAGGGCACAGAAGAGGGCATTTGATCCCCTGTGGCTAGATTTACATGCGGTTGTGACTTTCCTGAAATCAGCCCCAGAAACTAAGCTCAGGCCCTCTGCAAATGTTGTATAAGTCCTTAATGGCTGAATCATCGTCATAGTTGCTAGAGATAATTATCTTAAGGTTAGCTCTCCCCCTCCTCTCTTTTCTAAGTAGTCTTCACATAAATAATCCAACATTCTCAAGTTTTATTATACTTGAGAATGTATGTATTTATTATACATAGATTATCTATTTCATAGATAATCAGGTAACAACCTTTGTTCTCCTAATTGTCATTGGTGTAGGTGAAGCATTTTCTCAATAATGACATCAGTCAACTTTTCTATGCTGTCATGGAGCTTTTGACACATTATTTCAACAATGACACCTTTATCAGGCTCCTCATCTATTTATTCATTCAAATAATCCAGTATTCTAACAGTAGATTTCTTTGAAGGACCTCAGCACAGCATTCCCTAGGGAATATCAGAAATCATTTTCTTAGCTACAAGTAGAAAACATACTGATTTTCAAAATAACTGGCCAAATAAATTATACATGTAATCCCAGACATGTGATATAAAGTTACCTTTATAATGCCAAATATAAAGTTCATGCAGATCATAGAATAGAAACTTCATTAGAATAATTTATGGTGACCCATACTGCCTAGACTAGAGTGTTGCTAATCTATTTTAGTTCAAAATCATTACATTGCAATTTAAGCCCTCAGATGCTCCCTATTCCATCTAAAATTCTAAAAATCATTATTTAGAACCAAATCTGTATATTAAAGGTTTTTTTATTTTGTTTTGTTTTGGATGTTCTTTTTTGTTGCTGTTGCTTTGTTGTTTGGGGTGCGGATTTTATTTATTGTTTGATTGATTAGAAATGTTCCAGGATTAAAGAAATTTCTCATATTTATATCTTATGAACTTAAGGCAAGTTTCCATAGTAGAAGATGTGAGTTAACTGAACTGTGCAATTTGCACACGTACAAAGTTTATGGGACATAAAATAGAGTGAAAGCAAAAATAATACGAGGAGTATACAAAATTCTATTATTTAAAGAGATAAAAATAAACACAGAATAAACCCTGATGTTTATTAAGTAGGTTTGTATCCCTAGGAAACTGAAGTAACTAAGAGAAGACACCAGCAATTTTTAGAGCACAGTGAAGAATAACATGGAGTGATCTATTAGACCACAGGAAGAAATGTCTGAATTAGTGCAATCACCTGGCCTTCATGCAGCCATCATTCCAGGCTCCCTTGTTTAAGTGTGAAGACTGGATCTCAGGGCTCTCACCGTGTCTTTATTAACAGCTTTACCATTTCCTGACTAGAAGTTCTTCCTACTGGAAAGGTTATTACTATCTCTTTCTGCCATACAGCTAGAGAAGGCTGTGTATCAGATATTATGATATGGGTCATACACAGACATACAAGCACACACAAACACACACACGTAACATATATAATGTAAATATTACATATGTATATGGGGAATTGAGGGATTCCTGAAGGTGCTGTTGCTTCCTTATGTTCAAGAAAAAGTGGTGACTTGGAAAATATAAAACCACTTCTATGTCAGATATGTGTCAGGGCCTCTGGACCCCACACAATTTTTGGGGTGACACTATGAAGTGGAAATCTGTTTGTAAGGTCAGCTTGTAGATTTATCCTCAGGACAAATAGAAACTGAATTATTATATGAATCAGTACAGCAAACTGAGACTCAACCCTAAGATAATTTTTTAGACTTACATTCTTTCTGTTTATTATACATTTCTTGGCTACTTCCTTTGCATTCTTACAAAAATATCATTATGAAATATTTTAAACATTGGGAAGAAAACAGCAAATTAAGAAAACATCAAGAAAAATAAATCTCAGAAAGTTTGTTCTGAATCAATATGTAATTTTCAGAATAATTTATTGATCATAGATCATAGATAGCATTTATACATATAGAAAATTTGAAAACAATAAAACAATGTTATGTCTCTTTTATTAACATATAATTTTACACTTTGACATATAAAAGTGTATTATAAAATAAGTTCAAATGTTGTAATATAATAAAAGTCCTTATGCTGTTTTATCTTACATCGTTGAAAGGAGCGACGGGCTGCATTCCTGGAGCCTGGCTGCCCTCATGGCTAGCTTTACCCAAAATAATTACATGGAAAATGTTTTCTTTTAAACACTGCTTGGCCCATTAGTTCTAACCTCTTATTGGCTAATTCTCACCTCTTGCTTTAACCCATTTTTAACAATGTGTGTAGCATCACAGGGTGCCTTACCAGGGAAGATCTTAATCTGCGTCTATGACACGTGGGAGAATCATGGCGACTGCCTGACTCGGCTTCTTTCTCCCAGAATTCTGTTCTGTTTACTCCGCCTACCTAATTTTCTGTCCTATTAAAGGGCCAAGGCAGTCTCTTTATTTAACCAATGAAATTAACACAAAACAGAAGACTCTTCTCCCATCATTGAGGGGATGAGGGAGATATTTTATGGGATTAGGGGTACTTTCAAAAAAAAAAGGGGGGGGGATTAACTGGTTTGATGGGATGATTGGTATTTGTGAATTATTGTTTTTAGATTGTATTGGTACCGATTCTTGTATATTGATATATTGAATATTGAATGTGAGTGCTTCTACCTCTGTTGTATAAGAGTATGCTTATACCTCTGTCTATATTGTATTGATATATTTACCATATTGCAATGCACATTTCTACCTTTGATATTATTTATGTAATGACATTGTTTACACTTGGAGATCATTGTCCTCATAGATTGCACAGTTGTTTATTCTCTTAGTCTTCAAGTTAGATAGGTATTGAGAATTATATGTTTGCATATTTATATTTAGGATAATTAGGTTTTTTAGATACATAGAGATTATATTTAGTATAGATAGTATAATCTTCAACATCTTTGAAGAGCTGTAGAAAATGGCCTTTAATCTAACTTAGAATTCCATGCCAATGAGACACAAACACTACTGGCAACACCGCTCCACTCCCGAGAGAACGTTGAGCACCAAAGACACTCCACTGGGAGCTTTTCTTCTTGCCAGAACTGGCCTTTGGGTTAAGAAAAGCCCATACCTCAACTACTGACAAAGATATCAAACAGGATTGTCTTATCTTGCCAAGACAGGGTAGGATAGTTCTAAGAAAGTTCCTTGCCTTAAATAATGGTATGTCAGTTATGTTAGGCCTTAGCTAAAATTGGTTGACTTAACATTACAAACGAGACTTTGGGTGATTGCCCAGTTAGTCTCTGCATTTGTTGCACATTTTGGAAATTTCTCGTTTGGTCTTCCTGGTTGCTTAAGTAATATTACTTCCCTTCTCAGATCTTTGACAGAGTTAAAGATTAGATAATTGTAGTTACTCTCTATATTATTTAGACTCCTTGAGATAGAATGTTTAACAAAACTTTTGTTATATGTTTCTTGCTCAATATTGTTATTTGTAATTTTATATTTATGATTTGTTCCTATTATATATATAGTTGTATTTGGTTTGGTTCTGTCTTATTTAGACAAAAGGGGGAGATGTAGGGGAAGCCCAGCCCAATGGGGAGTGTGTTCACCTTGGGCTAATGTTTATGTATAAATCTGGTGGGCGTGAGCCCCACAGGTCCCTTTTGTACTTTCAGTTTTCATTGCTGGGTCCCTGCTGTTGTAAGCTCATTAAAGTTGACTATTTCATATTAAGTTAGCCTGGTTATTAAGCTGAATCATTTTGGCAACATTACATAAAATAATCATATTGTGATTTGCACTGTATAATTTTATATATATGTTATATATATATACATATATATGTTATTATACATTCAATAAACCCTGAGGTTTATTAAGTAGGCTTGTATCTCTCTCTGTGTCTATCTATCTATCTATCTATCTATCTATCTATCTATCTATCTATCTATCTATCATCTTTCTATCATCGATCAACCTACCTACCTATCTACCTATCCATGTCGATATAGATAGCCAGAGATAGTATATAACTTAAGGATGTTTCTTATAATTTTCAGATAAAATTTTGTTTTCTGTTTATTTATTTATTTGTACATGCTATGGTATAAACACACACACACACATATATGGTGTAGAGGTTAGAGAACAACTTTCTATTGTGTTAGACACAATCACTTGACTGAGGTCATCAGGCTTGGCTCAAGTGACATAATCACCTGACCCATTTTGCAGGCCCTATAATAAGTATTTTTAAAATTAATTTGGTCTCTGGTTCTAAGGTATTGCATACACTGAATAATGCAGCCTTTTGCAAATTTATTAATGAGTCTATTTAATTTTTCTTCCTATGTATGCCATCAAGGTATTTTTCCTCTAATATTTTGAAATGAAATCTACCACTACAATGGGCATTCTTATCACTGACTTTGAGGTTCTCCTTTAAGAACTTTGGACACTCAGCCACATGGAAGACCTTGCAGTTGTATAGAGTAATTCTGCTTAATTGGTCTTACAGTATAACTCCCTTTTCTAAATTGTGGTTTTGCCCTCCAATTGTTCTGCATTGCCTCCATGATCCTCTTGGACTACGTCTTTACTTACCATCCTTCTACAACTGAGTTTCAGAGGAAAGCACACTACTACCTTCATACATGTGTTTTCTCTTCTTCCACCTCTTATAGTGCTCTGTTTAGGAGTCTACCTACCTTCCTCTACCACTTTTCTTGTCTTCTCGGGTTGGTGTTTATGAGAAGTCCCACCACCCTAGATTAGAACTCTGTTCAACTGAAAAATTCTGGTTTTTTTTGTAGCTATTTCTCAGCACAGTATTATATCTCGCATAATTAGCTATTTATTTGCCTTGCCCAGGCCTCTTTGAAGGCAGAAGTAGTACTTCACAGACTTGCTTTCCTAGATTGATACTGATGCTTAGAACATCTTAATCAGATAATGGGACAATCAAGTTGCAATGACATCCCACTGTTAGTCCCTGGCTTGAAAGTCACCTAGTCATCTGTACTGCATGCCTCTTCTCATCAGTCATCAGAGAAAGTGCCATTTCATCAGCATGACTCTGTGTTCCATGGTATTAGTGTTGCCAAGGAAACCCCTTGGTCCCTAAAATATTTCCTTTTGCTGATTCCTAAAATTCCATCAACAGAAACATAAACACATAAATAACCAAATGCAAATATAGTTTCGAAAGGGAATGATAATTTACATACGCTTTCCCACCTTATTGTGTCATTTTCTAAGGGGATACATTTGTACTGAAGAAGAAATGGTGTGTTGTATTCACGGATCTTTCTTTTTCTTTTTTAAATTCTACCTTAATTCTTATTTTTATTATTTAAAATATACTATAAATACATATAATATTTTTTATTTTACTTTACAAGTCTTTTGCATATTGTTGCTTCCAGATTAGTGTTTTTAAAGGATTTTTGAGTGTGAGAAAGACTATGTCTCTGTGTCTATATCTATTTCTTGTATTTTTTCATGGTTTCTTTTCCTTCTGTTTGTTTGCTTTGTGGTATTCTGATGTGTTAGTTTCTGTTTTATCTTCTTATATTTTATTATATTATACCTAGGAAGCATGTTTATTTTCTAAGAAAAGACAGAAAGCTACCCTAGAAATCAGTTTAAAAAATTCTTAATAAACTAGAAACACAACTACCATTTGGTCCACCACTGCCTGGCATCTGTCCTGAGAATTGTATTCTTTTTCTCACAGAAATACACATGTGTTCATGTTCTTTTATTAGTATTTTTATTTTATAGCTTTGTTTTTTTTTTTGTTTTTGTTTTGTTTTGTTTTTGCTTTTTCGAGACAGGGTTTCTCTGAGGCTTTGGAGCCTGTCCTGGAACTAGCTCTGTAGACCAGGCTGGTCTCGAACTCACAGAGATCCACCGGCCTCTGCCTCCCAAGTGCTGGGATTAAAGGCGTGCGCCACCATCGCCCGGCATTATTTTATAGCTTTAAAATTGGTTTACTAGTTTGTATCTGCATCATGATGAATTATGCACATGTCACAATGCATATCTGATGGTCAGAGGATGCCTCGGTTGTCACTCAGTGTGTTCCACCTTGTTTGGAATGTGGTCTCTTGCTGTTTATGGCAGTTCAGATTTCTGCAAGTTTCCTCATCTCAACATAGAAGGTCTGAAGTTGCAGATGTATGCTACCATATACAGCTTCATGAAGATTCTGGGATTCTAAACACAGAATCTTGCAAGGCAAACCATTTACCAAATGAGTTCTCTCCCCAGTTTCCAAATCTGATTGTTGCAGTTCTGTTTATAATAGCAAGAAAATGGAATCAACTTAGATGTCTTCTAGCAGAGAAATGGATAAAGAAAATGTGGTATATATGCAAGATAGGAATATATTCAGTTCATAAATAACAAAATTATAATATTGGTAGGAAAGGGGATGGGGCTAGAAAATACTATATGGAGTGAGGTAATCAATACTTAGAAAGACATAAAGAATATCTTCTTTAATATGCAGATACTAGTTTCTGATTTTTATATAAGATCATATATGTGAGAATTGAGTGTGTATAGAGATTAGGAAACTAGGAAAAGGTGAACAGAGACTACTTATTCATTTCCCAGCCTCACAGACCTGAATAGTCACACAGAAATTGTATTATTTGCAGCACTATGTGGCCAATAGCTTAGGTGTTTTCCTAGTTAACCCTTACATCTTAAATTAATCCATTTCTATTAATTTGTGTATCACCATGAGGCTGCGGAGTACCCTTGGGCATTTTTCTCCTTCGGCAACTACATGGTGTCTTTCTTTCTTTCGCTACTCTCTCTATGTATATCTTCCAGACTTGCTATATTCTGCCAGGACATAGGTCAAAGCAGCTTTATTCATTAACCAATAAAAACAACACATATATAGAAGGACACTCCACATGATCTTCTCCTTTCTGTCTTAATAAAAGGAAGGTTTTTAACATTAACATAGTACAATTGCATCTGAAATACAGTTATTAAGCATGATTTATAGTTACAATATTTCATCCATTTACATTTGGCAAATTAAGAAAAATGCTCTATCATATCCTATCTTTGTGAGTCTAAAGTTTTATATCTTGTTGGATGAGGGCCTGACTCAATGTATCTATGTTGCCATCAAGCAACTTGTACTTCTCTGCTTAAAAACCCCATTCAAGTATTTGGCCTCCTGAAAGAGCAAGAGCTATTCATGCCATTAGCATGAACCAGGAAGCTGTCTCTCAAAAAAATTCCACAGTTTTTCATGCCAATGCTGAGTCAGAAAACCTTCTCTTAAAGAAGCCATGCCTCTGCTTGACACCAGCCTATCTGAAAAAAAATGTGGCTACCAAGAAGCTGTGCTTGGCTCTAATTTTTGTGGGTCTAGAAGCCCTCTTTTGTTTTTGTTTTTGCTTTTTTAAAGCTTTTTTTAGGTTTTATATGGATCCATGCCTCAGACAGTGGCTACTGTTTTGGAAATGGAGACTGCTCATTTTTCCCCCAGCCTTCCTGTCCTGAATAATCACACAGAAACTATTTAGTTGCAACACTGTTTGGCCAATAGCCTAGGTGTATTCCTAGTTAACCCTTATATCTTAAATTAACCCATTTCTATCAATCTATGTATCACCACAAGGCTGTGCCCTACCGATAGGCATCTTTCTTTTTCAACAGCTACATGTCATCTCTCTTACTCTGCCTACTCTCTCTATATATATATATCTGTTCCAGACCGGCTATATTCTGCCCTGCCATAGACCAAAGCAGTTTTACTCATTAACCAATAAAAACAACATATATACAGAAAGATATCCTATATCAGGAAAGGGATTAGAGAAGTGGAAAAATGGGCTTCAAGGGAGGGAAACAAGGAGTGAAGATAACACATGCAGGTATCATGAAAATGGAAGGAAAATATTGGGTGGAAGAATGTAAGTAGAGATGGGAGGTAGAGGGATGGGCAGAGGAATGAGTGGGCATGGTAAACCAAACAAGTCTCAATATAAGAGTTTCATAAGGAAGCTGTCACCTTATAAGATAGTGAAAAAATAAATGTTAAAAAAGCAATGCATCTGAATTAAATGATTTTTTTTAAATTATGATAGTTACCTTCTAAGAGAAGATGGTGATTTGAGTAAAATTGCAACATGATAGGCCATGAAGGCACAAGGACCTGAAGTTATTTTTTTTTTTTCCTTCATAAGGCTCTGCTCTGTTTGGTTTGTTTTTTTGTCATCTTGGCTGTTTCCCAATTTCTAACAAACACAGATAAAGCTGGCATGAAATTCATAGATGTTTACATGAACATATGTTTTGAAGTCCTTTTCATAGTTACAAATGGACCAGAAAGGCATGTGATTAGAAAATGATTTTGTAAGAAATTGACCAAATGTCTTTCAAAGTGGTTGTACCAATGTGATTTCTTTCTATAAACAAGGAAAAGCACCTGTTGCTCCCATTCTTTCTTATTTATTAATTTATTGAAAAAAAAAATTTCTGCCTCCTCCCAGCCTCCGATTTCCCTCCCCCTCCCCCCACTCCTCTCACCCTCCCTCCCACTCCTCTCCCCTTCCATCTCCAGTCCAAAGAGCAGTCAGGGTTCCCTGCCCTGTGAAAAGTCCAAGCCCCCGCCCCCTCCATCCAGGTCTAGGAAGGTGAGCATCCAAACTGGCTAGGCTCCCATAAAGCCAGCACATTACATAGGATCAAAACCTAGTGCCATTGTCCTTGGCTTCTCATCAGCCCTCATTGTCCGCCATGTTCAGAGAGGCCGGTTTTATCCCATGCTTTTTCAGTCACAGTCCAGCTGGCCTTGGTGAGCTCCCAATAGATCAGCCCCACTGTCTCAGTGGGTGGGTGCACTCCTCATGGTCCTGACTTCCTTGCTCATGTTCTCCCTCCTTCTGCTCCTCATTGGGACCTTGGGAGCTCAGTCCGGTGTTCCAGTGTGGGTCTCTGTCTCTATCTCCATCCATCGCCAGATGAAGGTTCTATGGTGATATGCAAGATATTTGTCAGTATGGCTATAGGATAGGGTCATTTCAGGTTCCCTATTCTCAGCTGCCCAAGGAACTAACTGGGGACATCGCCCTGGGCACCTGGGAGCTCCTCTAGGTTCAAGTCTCTTGCCAACCCTAAGATGGCTCCCTTAATTAAGATATGTGCTCTCCTGCTCCCCTTTACACCCTTCCTTTGTCCCAATCATCCCGTTTCCCCAAGTTCCCCCCATTCTCCCCTTCTCACTTTTCTCTCCCCATCTCCCCTTACCCCCATCCCACCTCACCCCTAAGATCCCAATATTTTGCCCGGCAATCTTGTCTATTTCCCATTTCCAGGAGGATAACTATATGTTTTTCTTTGGGTTCACCTTCTTATTTAGCTTGTTTAGAATCACAAATTATAGACTCAATGACCTTTATTTATGGCTAGAAACTATTCTTCTGAGATTTTGGTGGTCCTAAACATTCAAATGGATGTCAATCATTTTAATTATGACCAAATTATCCCTTGTCCTAACTAATGAGTTCTTCTACTCCTCTATTATAACTTTAGCAATGGTTCACTCTTCTTTCTTTCTAGGTAAGAGTTACCAGGGTAAGTGATCATGCCATTTGCTCCATTCATAGTGACATCCACGCAGAGCTAAATATCATTTCTAAAGCTTTACTCAAAGCTTATCAACCCACCCTTCACTCCATATTTACTCTTTCTGACTATATGAATATAAGGCCCCAAGATTTTCCATGAAATGTGCATACCCTCATTGCAAGATATAAAAACACAACTTTTTAAACTGCAGGTATGTTTCTAGTTAGCTCTGAATGGAGGGCTTTAATGGGGTTTTATATATTTTCTTACTTTGGAGATGACATGCAATCAACAGAGGAAAAATCACATTTTCTTTCTTT
>NW_004949098.1:7618236-7635294 GCF_000317375.1 Microtus ochrogaster
TAGCTCTTATAGACCAGGCTGGTCTCGAACTCACAGAGATCTGCCTGCCTCTGCCTCCCAAGTGCTGAGATTAAAGGCATGCGCCACCATCGCCCGGCTTTTTTTTTCTGTTTGTTTGTTTGGTTGGTTTTTTTGAGAATCACAATTTCTTTAAACGCAAAAAGTGACCACGTAAATGGGGAAAGTGTAGAGGTAGAGAAAAAGGAACTTGAAAACAGGGCAAAATTATACGATTTCTCTAAGCATTCCTATGTTTCTATTAAGGATGACATTCTTTCTCTGAAACTCCAGATATTTAACATGTTTAAAACCTCAAAAAGATCATGTAACTTTTTAAATGCATATCTTTGCGTAGGTATTCTCTAGAGGAGCAAGACTAATAGTATACACACACACACAATATTGCAAAGGGGTTTTTTTTAGCTTGACTTAGAGAATATGGGCTGAATAGTCTAATCATGGTAGTCTAAACAAAAGAGAGACAAAGGATTCAGAAGTTGCTCAGTCTATGAAGCTGAATGTCTCAGATATTCCAATCTTATGATAAAGGACTGAGGGATTCCTGAAGATATATATGTTTTTTCTCAGTCCATGGTGGAAGGCAGAAGAAGCTGGATTCCAATGCCAGTACAGGTTGGTAATAACAACAGCAACAGAACAAAAAGAAGTTACCAGCAGAGAACAAAGAAAGGCAGGCAAAACAAGCTCTGATTTTCTTCAGATTCTTACATTTGTGCCACCACTGGAAGGTGCAGGCCACGGTAAAGAAGCATCTCCCCTTCTCATCTTGTTCATTAAGGAAATGCCCTCACATGGGGCTGCATGATTCTTAGTGGATCTCAGTTCAAACATGTTAACTACCAAGAGTAATGATCACAACTTGGCAATAAAACTATATGTATTTAATGATGAGCTTTTTTCTTGTTGCTCTTGTTTATGTTATTTTGACTGCCGATTGAAATGAGATGTGCTCACAGCAGAGGCAATGTTCTTTCTTATTCCACAGAAGGCAACTTTCCCTTTCCTCCTCTCTAATGGTTTACCTCTGGAAATCAGGAATGAATCCCTGAGTCCTTGTTTACAGACACTTGCTGTGTGTTTTAAACATCCCAGTAGTTTGTTGAAACATTAGATCTGTACAGTAAAAAGAAATAATGAGGCCTAGGGAGATGATACAGACAGCAGTCAAAGTATGATAAAAGAGGTGTGTTTATTTGAAGGTACAGTGGTTTCAATTAATAGAATCTCTCATGCTTTGAACTTTCTGAATTCACTGTGAAGCTAAACCATGAAAAATGTTGAGAAAAACCTGAGAAAGGAATGAATGTGAAAGAGAAATACTTTCTTAATAATGTGTAAATTAATATAAAGAGTGGAAAGGGATTCATAAAAATAAAAGAGGAGCACAATAGGGTTTGCTGGTATTTTTTGCCTTATTTCATATAGTATGATGTAACAATTTTAGCATCTAAATTTATTATTTATTACTCTTCCAAAAGGAGTATTTTACACACCTCTTTCTTTGAACTTGGCTATGCTTTTGTAACTTCTTCAAAGTTTGAAGTAGTGTCCTTGACTTTAAATGATAGTTTGAAAGAAAATCCATATAGTGTCTGATTCATCTTATCTGGGATTATTTGCTTTTGGAATTAAATAGTCATGTGAGAAATCCTGCTATCCCAAGAAAGTCATTGGGGAAGCATAAAGGGAGAAAGAACAGAGAAATAGAGGAAAAGCTCTGCTGTTTGTTCCCTGGAACACTCAACTTTTTATTACTGTAATGAAATATAAGAGGCTATGTATTTTATAAAGCAAAGAAGTTTAAATAGCTTATGCTTTTGGAGTATGAATGACCAGAGTTTAATTACAACCAAATTTATTACCTCAGTAAGATTTAGGTCTATAAAGTAGCCCAAGAATCATATCAAGTCCTTCTGAGATCAGCATCCAAAGTGACTTGGTTACCTTCTAATGGATTCTCCTCATAAAGTTCCATATCAACTCCAAACACAAGCACATCAAGCCCAGATCTTAGTTCATTAATCCTTTGTGAGTACACTCAAACCGTCATCAAGCTCTATTGAGCCCCTCCGACCACTCAGCTACTAAAGACTTTCCATCCAAAGCTCTACTACATGGGAATGAAACCCTTGACCTTAAGTATAAGTTCATTGCAGGTATGTGACAGCTGAATTCTGGAACTTCTGCTAAGACTAATAAGCTTCCTACTTGTGTTACAAATATCCGTTCTTGTTTATAAAATATTACACAGTACTGTAATGTAGTTCATGTATGAACTATGTCCACAATCTTATCCCTGTATAAAAACAACAAAGTTGTAATGTGTAAACTCACAAAATATATAAACCTATTTATTAAGGGGTGCAATGAAAAGGCCAAACCCACAGATATCGAGATAGGCTGAAACTGCTTCTGATCTCACACTGCCTCTCTGTTGCTTGGGTCACCGGCCATGCCAAGCACCAGTCAGAACAGGAGAGTGAGTGTGAGGGTGATTTCCTCTCCAACGTATCAATACTCATGTAGCATGCCCTAAGGCTTGTACCACAAAGCTATTGACATAAAGAATTCCAACAACATGGGGGCTGGGGAGACAGCTCAGAAATTAAGAGTATTGCCTGCTCTTGCAAAGTTCCTGAGTTCAATTCCCAGCAACCACATTGTGGCTCACAACCATCTGTAATGGGATCTGGTGCCCTCTTCTGGCCTGCAGGCATACACATAGACAGAATATTGTATACATAATAAATAAATATTAAAAAATAAATTCTTAAAAAAAAGAATTCCCACAACAAAGATGTTTCATAGAATATTCTGTTATGTGTGTTTTCTGTCCTTCAGGATATTTTCTTTGGAACTTAATAGCAAATAGCCACATGCAAACTTAATTTATAGTCAGCAAGATATCTCAGGTCAGTCAGTAAAGGTACTAAGTAAAAGGCTAGAACCAGAGTTCAAACTCTACAGTCCGGGTAAAGGTAATGTTAGAGAAACAATCCCAGAAAGATGTCCTCTGACTTTTACACTTGTGCTATGGCACCTTCTTACACATGGAAACCACTAATATTACTGCTACCACTACTCAACAGCAATAATAATAATAATAATAATAATAATAATAATAATAATAAAATTAAAAATTAATTTCTGAAACTCAATAGTCTTCATATTTGAATATATTATATCTATCCATGTTGTAAAATGTAAAATAAAATAGGATATTTAAATTGGTTTGTTTTTTATCAGGAATGTTCTATGTGAACAAAATATTATTGTTTGGAGAAATAACAGTAGGCAAAATTATTATGTACTTTATATGGTTTTACTTAAGGATAGTCCTTAAAATGACAGTTCCTGATCCTCAGCTCCTGGTATTGCATGTCCCTATGCAATTCAGTTCTTTTCTGAAGATTCGTATGACAATGATAATCATTAATCATCCTCATGATTAGAGACTTCTTTCTAGTTTTGGTAAGTCACTGCCATATTCATGAGGTAGCTAATTTTGTTACAAAATTCATAGTTATCTGATAATTATCTGTGATTGGTTGTTTAGATCAATTTAACTTGTGGGGATATCTTCAGAGAATTAGCTTTATTACAATAAAGCTAAAAAGTGGGTGTCAGCATTCCCTGGGTTTGAGTACTGGACTGTTTAAAAAAGGAGTGTGAGCAATCGTGCATTTATTTTGCCTCTCCTTTTTGCTGTGGATTTACTATGACTAGAAACTTCACATTCCTGCTACCTTGGCTTCCTGAATGATAGACAGCTACCTAGAACACTAAAGGAATCCCTTCCTCCCTTTATAACACCAACAGGAAAGAAAACTGGGGTAATTGGAGTAACTGAGTAGGAAGTCTTTAGCTCATCAGCCTATGAGAAGAGAAAGTGAATTATCTGATAACTGTTAGTACATAATAACTTTGGGAGCAGATCCTGCTCTAGTTAAACCTCTAAGGAAGAACTGTGGAAGAAGTTGACACTGTGAGATTAGAGAAGCCATGATCATTAGCTTCTAGATCTGTAGAAACTGAAATACTGATAGGAATTATTTTAAACAGCTGCATTTTGTGTTTGTTTCATCAACCTGTTTGGAGAGAGCTAAGGCATGCTGATGCTTCTTGTCTTAGTCACTCTTCTATACCTATCAAAGACACAATGGCCAAGGCAATTCATAAAATAATGCATTTAATTGGGGACTCTCTTACAGTTTTAGAGGGTTAGTCCATGGTCATCATGATGGAAAATAGACAAACATGGCTCTGTATCAGTGTCTGAGAGTTTTACATTCTGACCCACAGGACATAGAAGACAAAGTGGGGGAGCTGGTGTGAACTGTTAAAACTGCATATCTCACCCATAGTGCCACTCCTCCTTCAAGAAGTTCACACCTACTAATCTTTTCCAAACAGTCTACTAACTGGGTATGAAGCATTTGAACTTCTTATTTATACCATTCTCATTTAAACCACCACACTTATTAATCTAGAGGCACAGAGTAACCAACCATAATTTTATGCAGAGACATCATCACATTAATTTGAGTTGTCTTCTACTTCTGTGCTATTTGGAGAAAACAAGGAAGCTGTTCCATAACATATCAGGGACTTGTGGGAAATATACTGAATGTCAAATAATACTCTTGCTGATTGAATAAAGTAATGCAGCATTAAAATAACTAAAACTTAATATGCATATGTCTTACTTATCTGATGTGGAGGTGATGTTTGCTGTGAATATGCTTTATTGCCATTGTTTAATAAAGAAGCTGCTTTCAGCCAATGGATTAACAGCATTTAGCCAGGCTGGACTCTCTCTCTCTCTCTCTCTCTCTCTCTCTCTCTCTCTCTCTCTCTCTCTCTAGGTTAAGTCAGAGAGAAGCCATGTACCTGCTGCAGGAGACAGAAGCCTCTGCCAGGGCTTGCTGAAACTTTGCCGGTAGGCCATGACCGTGCAGTGATGCACAGATTAATGGAAATGGATTAGATTAAGATATAAGAGATAGCTAGAAATATGATTAAACTATTGGTCAGACAGTATTGCAAATAATGTAGTTTCTGTGTGATTACTTTGAGGCTTAGCAGCCAGAAATGAATTAACAGCTCCCAACAACACTTATCAGGATTGATTTGAGATTATATGGAGTTGTAGTCAGTTTTTTCCATTTAGTTATTGATTGATTATTGTGGACATGCACATATACTACAGTGAATGTGTAGACCTGGATCAAACTTAAAATTGTGTAAGACTCGTTATTCAGTGGACTACCTCACCAGCTCTACATTCAGTTTCTCACAGAAGAGTATATTATCTAAAATTTCCAAGGATATTCATTTCATACCATCCTTTTAGACAGCATAAACCTTTCATTGCATCCTTCTTACTGAGACTTGTAGTACAGGCATTTCTTCCCAAAGATTGATTAAAAAACTTAATCAGTAATGAAATCTATATGTCAATGTTCCAATGTTAATTGTGAAGTTCATTAGAGACAATGAGAATTACTGTTTACTGTAGGCAGAATTTGTAACTTGCCTGACACCATGCACTATCCAATCTTTCCCCTGAAATTTTGAAATGTCCTCATTCCTGTTCCACCCTAGTCAATTTGTGAGTGCTGCATACCAGGTAAAGATGTCCACAGCTTTCTGGTCATGCATGGTACAAGTCCTTCCTGGTATAACTGACAGTTATATTCCTTCACAAATCCTACCACTGGTTTAAAATATGGTAGGAGCAGAATGCCATCCTAGATTTATTCTCAAATTGTTTGATTCTGTCTCTTTCTATATGTCCTCATGCACTGTGGGGCAATTGTCTTACTCTGTAAAGATTTGTTTCTTGTACTTGTTTATTAAAATGCTGATTGGCCAGTAGCCAGGCAGGAAGTATAGGTGGGGCAACCAGGAAGGAAGTATAGGCAGGATGAGAGAACAGGAGAATTTTGGAAAGAGGAAATCTTTGTCTGTAGTCATCACCCAGACACAGAGGAAGTCAGACACAGAGCAAGCAAGACGTGACTGCTTCACTGAAAAAAGTACCAAGGCACGTGGCTAACACAGACAAGAATTATGTGCTAATATAAGTTATAAGAGTTAATAAGAAGTCTGAGCTACTAGTCCAACCAGTTTATGATTAATATAAATCCCTGTGTGTTTGTTTGGGGCTTAACAGCTGTAAGACCAGTCGGGACAGAAATCCCTGTCAACACTCATGTATAGTCATCAGTGCCTGACTTTCCCCAATTAGTTTTGTATTATGGAACACAGACAATTCTAGTCCAGCATCTAATCTCAGTGAATTCTGTTATGCTGTCTTGTAATCTGCATATCCAAATCAATGTGTTTGCAGGATTATTTCAACATATGCTTTTATATGTTCAAAATCTTTGGTGGTTGATGTTTAAGTGGAAAATCTATAAAATGTTCTACTCTCATTAAGAAATCAACATTAAGATGTACTTTTGAATACATGAGTATCTTAATTTGGCTAGAATAAAATCTGACAAATTACTCCCCACCAGAGATCTTCAGTAACTCTCTTTACAGAGATGATAAAGAAAAAAGACTCAGATACAATTTCTCTGGGTTGAGCAAAAATGACCAATTTCAAGCACATGATAGAAGGGGCATCCACTACCATTGAAAATTTGAGGCCTGGTAGAGATATTAAGTTAGTTGCTACATTATATATATTGAGGGGAACATAATTTAATGTGGTGTGGTTCTAGAGATAAGGACATTGTAGTGTAATTCCCATCCCAGCAACATTCTCTCTGTATGACCACATAGCAACTCAAGCCCTTAATTTCAGTATTCTTTCTTCTTTCTTTCTTCTTTTTTCTTTTTTTGAAGTAGGAGGTTCAAATACATGCCAAGAATTAGCTAATTTCAGGAGGCATTTGAAAGTTGAAAAAATATGGTAAAGGAGGAATATGTGTGTGTTTGTTGCTGTGTATGCATGCATGGTGGTTACCAAGTTTTTTATTGTCTGCTCATCTTCTTCAATGTTATACCCTCTGTATGCCAGGGATGCTGGTCAAATAGCCAATTAATGATTGATAGTGATACGATTCTGGAAACAAAGCAAGCTGTTTATAAATTTACTATTCAAAAGACAACATTGAACAGGGGATGACAGCCATTGCTGCAGGATACAAGTGAAGCAACAGAGTGGAATGGTGAATGTGGGTCTTGCCCTTTCCACTGAAACTCCTGGTCCTGCATATTCATAAACATTTTGCGGTAAAATTTATTGGCTCAACGATGCATCTTATTTTTCCTTACCTATTTTCTGGAAAATGAATTCTATGGTACCTAAAATTATAAATAAAAATAATTTTTGACTTAGAATTCTGGAATCAGGCCAGCAAGTCAATCAAGGGTGACATCTATGCATATTTAGAAGAGCCAAGGATCGGAGTATGTTCATTCCTACTGAGTAATTTGATAATGTGATAGAAAACTCCTGAGCAGGAAGGTGAGGACAGAGGATAGTGCAAATGAAGGAAATCAGTCTAGTAGAAAGGCAGAATGCTCTTAGAAATAAAATCCCTCAGGGAAGTGGCAACAAAAGGAAAGTATTCACTTCACCTCAGATGTGTTCCTTCATATACCAGGTAAAATAAAATAATCAGGGTAGTTCCATCTAAACCCTTTGATAGGATTGACCAATGTGAATGGCATTATTAGTATAAAGGTGGTTCAAAATTTCTTATTATACAACATTTTAACAGCATATACAAAGCTTGACTAGAATGTACATTGTCAGTACACTAAGGACTATGAATGCATGAATAACACTTAAAAATTAACAAACATAAAACACATTTGAAATAAAAATGACTTATTTTCCTGTATTCATGACTTGCCTGTTTGTATGAGGTAAAATTACATCCTAATATCAGAAATGATGATATAATTTGAATCATGCATATGTGTGTTTTAGATTCATTTAGGAAAATCTTTGAAGATTGCTGGTCTTTACAATCTTATTACCAAAATTAGGCATTAACTTTGAACTGATTTGTGTCAATCATTTTCAACATATCAACCATTCATGCTGTGAAACATTAGACAATTGATGCAAATGCCAATTCAAAACCCCAGAAATAGCAATGCGTGTCTGGAAAAGTATTATTATAATCATGTATTAATTGTCTACGTAGTGAATCACATGCATAGTCATAACAATGCATGTAGTTCATTGTTTCCTGCCTTTAGAATGAACATATAGATACAACAGAAAATAAGAGTATGCTGTGAATAAAAGAAAAAATACTTTCAACCTTGGACAAAAAGGAAAGGGAATTCACAGGTCAAAGCAGAACAAGCTCAAAGGGAATGGTTGGTGCCTTGCTAATCTTTCAAGGGAAGCATCCCAGACTCACACGAGTTGTCAGACAAGAGAATCAAATGCATATTGACAGTGTAAGATGATGAAGATAGAGAATGAAAAGAGAAAAATAAAAGACAGGTGCCATTGTTTGCAGAAGGGAAGTATTCTCTGCAGATGGAACAGTCAGTGTTTACTATCACTTCATGAGGAGGAGTCAGGTGTTAAACTTTATAACTAAAACCAGGAACAGAAATATAATTTCAGGAGACAGACAGTGTCTTCATAAGCCTGTGCTGAGAATTTTCATATATATATATACATATACACACACATATATGTATGTACATATACATATGTATATATACACATATATGTTTATGTATATATATATTGTCATGAATATAAGAGTGAGGAAGAACTTAAATTGTTAAACTTAGCTATGCTAAGGGGATAGAGATTTTTGACAAGATATTTCCAGTTTTTTAACTGTAAAAGAAATTTTTCTAAAAATGCTAGTTAACTGTATTTAGACACAATATCCAAGAGGAAGGTATAGTTACAATCAAATGCTCATTTGAGTCAAAACATAAACACATGAATTATATGTCAAAATTGCATTGAAGTTGTGAAATTAGCATTCATGCATACAGAAAATCTTTTAAATGATAGCATTTTCTATTCTAGTAAATGACTAATTTAAGAAAGAATATTCTCAACACCTGAGATTGGAGAACTATGAAACAACAGCCTATTTCCTGTGCTCATGATGTAGGTGTCAAAGATAAAAGAATTAATCCCATTGAACCTCTGGTTTATTCTATTTCCCAATTTTTCATCATGTAAAGCAAGTCAGACCATGAAACTTGAAGAATACATGGCCATAAAGGCACAGGCCACAGAGGTACAAGGTACAAAGAAATTGTTTAGATTAGGACACGTGAAATATATCCTACAGGCAAGTAGTCTATTACTGAGCTGAAGGGGAGATGCAATTTGTGCATAAGAATGCAAAGAAGTATGTTTTTGAACATTCTTGCAGTCACCTTCTATTCTGAGGATGTGAGAACTATCTTTTGCTCTTACCCATTTTTCTTGGAATAATGCATACTTAATAGTCAAATAGGGATATTAGGGGACATTAAGCAAATTGATTTGGAAGATATATTTTATTTGTGATCCTCAGATAACAAGAGTGAAAGCTTACTTTTGGAAAAGGCAGGTCAGCATTCTCTTATACTAACCCATCAATCACCACTCAACTGCTCAGTATTATGTAAACAAGAAATAGTTAAATTTGTTTCATTTAAGAATCAGTCACTTCTTGTTTCACTTATATAAGAGCAGTATTTAGTCTCACTACAACAAAAAAGATGTTTGTCTGCAAGGTTTCTGAAACAGCCCCTTAGAACATATGTTTATGTTGAGAGACAACTGACATGGAGAACATCAAATAGAGATAGTTGACATTGAGAATATGAATAAAGTTCTTTCATTCAGAAGAAGATAGGAAAAGCCATCTATCAAATGAAAAAAAAAATGGGAGAAACAATGGTTGAGGCACATGGGGGTCAAGACAGAACAACAAGTTGCAGAGCTCATTTCTCTAAGTAAAAACAGAGTGAACAAACAGGAAAAGAGTATCTGAGGTTAAATTCAGTTTAGAAAGAAAATTACTTCCATACTATAATAGCAGAAAACTTTTTCGAAGCCTTCAAAAATCAGGGTAAATCAGAGTGCAATAAATTTTTTCATGCTAAATAATAAACATTAGAAGCAAACAAAGAGTATAAATGAGGATTTGATCTTTAAGCCTAAACAACCATTGACAACTGGTTTGCTGAGCATATTAAACTAAATTTAAAATATTCTTATATAGATTTATTATTGTAAGACTAATGAAAGGAAAAAGTGTTTCTGTGACTAAAAACACATGCATTAAGATTTTACTTCAAACAAACAGTGGTGCACACAGTTTATAAATTCTGATAGAGCCTACATTTTGTCACAGGGATTTAATTATGGTTTAGCATGGTGATTTACATCAATTTGGCTTTAAATCAAGACTACTCTCAGTCTTGCTGTTCATGGCTAAACTTATGTAAGAATCCCTTGTAAGAAGAAGAAGTAGCAAATATCAGCAGAAGTTGAAAAAGACTAAATCCAACCTCACCAACAGCCAGAACACACCTCCGTGGTACCTGTTAACCACCCACACTGAGTATCAGAGCACACCTTCATAGTGCCTGTTAAAGTGAATGTGTTTGTTGCAAATACAGTAAAATAATCACACAAATATTTGATACATGTAAACAATTTCTTCATCTTATCTTTGGAAATACTAGACCAGGCAGATTTTCATATAGAATAGAAAGATTTTCAAGAATGAGCATCTGTACGTTGCCACACGTATAACTTTCACGATCTGTCTGAAAAACCGACTGAAAAACTGCTCATAAATTGATTTAAAAGTAAGCCAAGACCCTGTTCTCAAGAGACTGACAGCAATGATAATAACCATGGCAATCATAGGAGCATGTCCTGAGCATTTTCCAAGCACAATAGGGCAACCTCGAATCTGGTCACAGGTTGCTGTGGAAGGTTGTAAAGGTAAGAGTTGACCTGAGACTTTAATGGGTCACGGAAGTTAGACAGTCAGAGAACTAGGGAACAGTGGAGGAAGAGAATGTGCAAAGAGAAAAAATGTGGCAGCTCCCAATCTTCAGCAAGGATGCTGGAAATTATGGTAACTTCAGTGTGGAACAGGCTGGGCCTGCTGGGTTGTGAGACTGCAGAGGTCACATTTAGGCCCAGTTGCTAAAGGCTTTGTTATGGTAAGCAGATTCCAGAAAGTCTAATGTGTTTCTTTATAACTGAAATATTATAAGGGGGCATTTCTGCTCCCTCTTCAGTTAAAGTGCCCATTTCACCCATTACTCTGTTCAGAACACCTGTCTCTCACTATCTCTCTCTAGAGTCCAGTTTTGCCTCTCTTCCTTTCCCCAGCATTCCTTGTGAACTTTGCTGTCTTCTTCTGTTAGTTCAGGTTATATATTCAAATCTAAGGGCTTGGAGTTAGGATCCGTAATTAAGAGAGAGCATGCGGCATTTTTCTGAGTTCCCTTACTTGGGAATACAATATTTTCTAATTTTATTTATTTACCTACAAATTTCTTGTGTTACAGAAGAGGGACAGAAAGATCGTAAGAATTAGAGACCCAAAACACTTATCATTAGAAAGTGCCCCTTAGGCAAGATAAAGAAAACATATTCATGAACCTCAACAATGTGGTTGCCTGAACAAACTGGCATAAAGACAATACCAGTTAAAAACTAATATGAACCCTACCTTTTATGAAAAGATACTAGTGATCAATGACAGCTAAGAGGAGAATCAGTTTTTTCCAGAGATGGCTCTCACGCTAATTGTCCATTCTCAAGGAGTTGGTCCTGGGCACAAATACATAAGAACAACAGTAAATGGAATCAGCAGTAAACATGTAGAGAGAGGTGTGGGTTCATTAATTTGGAAAGGAAAGGTAGGATACAAGATGAATTGGGGACCTAGTGTTGTAAATGCAGTGTTCATGTATGAGGTTAAAAAAAATTAAAACTGGGCGGTGGTGATGCATACCTTTAATCTCAGCACTTGGGAAGCAGAGGCAGGTGGATATCTGTGAGTTTGAGGCCAACCTGATCTACAAAAGCTAGTTTCAGGATAGACTCCAAAGCTACAGAGAAACCCTGTCTTGAAAAAAAAACAAATAAACAAATAATTAAAAAGGAAAAAATGCATTCCTGATAAGAGCATTTATTTACTACTGATATTCTAATTAGGCTGCACCAATTTACTAGAAACAGTGCAAAATATACAAATATCTTATGATGTGTAATCTAACAAAACTTGCATTTTTGACTAAAATTTCAGTGTTGGGATTCTGATAAAATCTAAGTTCAAGGCAGGTTTTCTTGCATCTGCCGTCATCTGGAATTCTGAAATAACCCACAGCACTGGAAAAAGTCACACCAAGCAGGAAAAAAATTTTGTTTATCTAATGATTTTTATTAGTTTTGCTTCATTCTATAATCTCAATGTCCTAAATAAATGTTTATTTTGATTTCATACCATCTCTCAAGCCAAAAGAAAAGAAAATGAGTGAAGAGGTCAGTTTCCCTGATGGAAGAAGGAGGTGAGTTGTAAAGTAAAACAATTGCTTTTTTTCTTAGCGATTGCTTTTGGTTTCTAATAGTGTCTTTGTCAAGACAGAGTTTAGAGAGAGAAGGCGCACTATTATTTAATGTTATTGAATTTTATTTATTATGCCTTGGGTTAGGGTGCATCTGGAGTCAGAAGACAATTTGCAGCATTAGTTTCCTTCTTGAGCCTGTGCATCTCAGGGACCAAACTCAGATTCTCAGAATCATCTATAGCTCCTTTACCTGCTGAGGAGCTGTTGCTGTGGTCAGAAAGAATTCTGTTAAACAGTACCAAAAAATTGATATTTTTGCACATTTCCATAAGCAAAGACAAATGGAGAGTCAAGAATATGAGAAATAAAGGAAACAATGAGCAGGCAGTTGATAAAATTCTTAGCCCTGATGGCACAGTGAAGTCATAGCTCTGAGCCGAATCAAGCTTCGGAAGGTTCAGTCACCTGCCAGCGTGCAATATATAATTACTCCCATTTCCAGTTGGCAAAGTATAAATGACAGAGGTTAAGGACTGTGTCCACAAATAGTGAGTCACTGGCAATGGAACATGAAATTAGGTCACCTGCACTTTGCAAACAACATGAACTAATTTTCAGTAAGCATTATCCACCCCCCACAAATTACACCACGTTGTTAATACCGTTTCCCTTTACAATAGATCTTGACAAAAAAAAAAAAAAGGAAAAAACTGGTTGGAAATAAAAGTTAGTGGACTATGGTCAGACACACATCAGTTTATTCACATGGCTTGCTATAGAGCTGTACCTTAAAAAAATATTATCTTATTAAGAAAACGAGGAGCCTTAAAGTTAATTTGAATGGCACAATTATTTTTTTTAATTTATTTATTTATTAATAATAGTTTTCATATTTCATTCACCATATAAAGATAGAAGTGACAATTTATACAGGTATGAATCCTTCCTGTATTTTCTTCGCTAGCATTATTTAGGTTAAGTGTGCATATGCTGGAATAAGCATGTCACAGTGTCTATGTGAGGTCAGAGATACTTTCAGGAGTCACTGCTCTCCTTCCAGCTTGTTGAGGCAGGGCTTCTCTTGTTTCTGCTGCTTTGCTTCACAGTACTCTGTCTCTCATCTCATCATGGGAGTGCTGGCATTACAGATCAATGCTCAGGCACCCAAATTTTTGTGAAGAATTATTGGATAGTTTGACTTGCAAAGCAAGTTGTAATGAATTAGGTCAGTATAATAAGTAACCAGGCTAGCTCAAGAGTAACAGAAATACTTTAATAGTTAATGAGGGGGAAAACTTACACTACAAGAATGGGAGTTCCAAAATCTGATAGGTCCAGCGGCCACCGCAAAGAGGGAGGGCACACATCTACATCGCTCAGTTTTTCTACCCAGGCTCCATGCGGCCACACCCTAACCAGATGTGATTGGTTGAGCTTCTCCATCATCTCCCCCCTTTGTCTAAACAAAATCAATCTAAACCCAATACAATTTATATACAATAGGAACAGATACCAAATATAAACGTACAAGCAATAAACAATATTAAGCAAGAAATGCATAACAAAAGTTTTACTAAACATTCTATTTCAAAGCATCTAAATAATGTATTGAAATTAAGTTTAACTAAATCATGAGGAGGGTAACTACAATTATCTAATCTTCAACTCTTTCGAAGATCTGGGAAGGAAAGCAATATTGAGTAAACAGGAAGTACAATTGAAAAACTTCCAAAATGTGCAACAAATGACAGAGACAACTGACTACCTGGGCAATCACACAAAGTCTCATTTGGAATGTTGAGGCAACCAACTTTGGCTAAGGCCTAACATAACTGACATACCATTTTCAAAGGCAAGAAACTTTTCAAAATATCCATTTACAGATACTCTATATCTCTGTCAGTGGTTGAGGTATGGGCATTTCTTTGCCCAAAGGCCAGTTCTGCCAAGAAGAAAGTTCCAGGTGGAGTGTCTTTGATGCTCAACATTCTCTCGGGAATAGATAGGTGTTGTCAGGAGCAATTGTGTCTCATTACCATGGAATTCTAAGTTAGTTAGTTAAAGGCCATTTCTACAGCTCTTTGAAGAAGTTGAAAACTATCTATCTATACTGAATATAATCTCCATGTATCTAAAGAACCTTATTAGCCTAAATATAAATATGACAAACATAGATGACTATTGATCTATAATTCTCAATACCATCTAACTTAAAGACTAAGACAATAAACAACTGTGCAATAAATAAGAACAATGACCTTTAAATGTAAACAATGTATAAGTATCTTGATCAGAGGTAATATGGAAAATATATGTATGAATACATAAACAATGTTTCAAACAGAAGAAGCATACATGCATACAATATTCGATATAATTTAACTTTGTATCAATATACAGGAATCGATAGCAATATAATTGTCTAAAAACAATAACTCATAAATATCAATCTGTTATTCCATGATCCAATTATCCCTTTTTTTTTTCATATAGTGGTGAGTATCCCCACCTGTCATGCGGGACACCAGGGTTCAATTCCCCAACAAGGAGCCAAGCTGCTATATGCGCAAATGACACAAGGCGTAGAGCCGAGGCAAGTCAAGCCATAGTATGTGCAAATGGCGCAGGGTGCTGAACTGCAGTGGCCCCACGTTGGGTGCCAAGTGTAATTAGAATTAGGTTGGTATAATAAGTAATGAGGTTAGCTCAAGAGTAACAGGAATACTTTAATGGTTAATGAGGAAAAAAAAACTTATACTACAAGAATGGGAGTTCTGAAATCCGATAGATTTCTGTGGTGGTGTAGTGACTACCACAGAGAGAGAGAGTATGCATCTACATCTCTCGGTTTTTCTACCTGGGCTCCAGGTGGCCACACCCTAACCAGATGTGATTTGTTGAGCTTCCCCATCAGCAAGTGTTCTTACACACTCATCGTATCACTGGGCCTCTTGTGTTTTTCTAGTTCTAGGTACAATTTAAAATTCTGCTCAACAAAACAAAGAGAAAATATAAGGAAAAGAGGTAGGTAAATATCCAATTCCTTCAGGGTCAGAATCACTATCTTCAGAGACTCATATCTTTCATCTTTCTTTGTAGATCTGAATGAAGCATCACCTAATCCATGTCTCCATGCCTAAACTTGGTAGGTTAATTCTGGAGGATATATTGAAGAAGATCTTGAGCCAAATGTACTTTTTAATACAATTATTTTTAAGTACTACTTCAAAAGCAGATTTTTAGTGAGAAAGAAAATAACAGTACCTTGCCAAATTTAGTTTTTGTAGAGATTCTTTGGAGAAGATGCCATTAAAAATAAACAAGAATAATTTTAATATGACCATTTTTCATGTCAAAACCACTTAACTACATTATTAAAAAACTTTAGTGGTAAAAATGTATACCTAATGTGCTTGGAGTCAAAATGTTTTGTGGAGAATTGAATAAGATCTTTTTCATCAATTATTCACTGTAATGTATTCATTATTTCTTTCTGCTTCAAGCCATTTTAAATTAGAAACATATGCATTTAGCCAGTAAGGTTGTTCAGCAGATGCAGGTGCCTGTTGCCATGACTGACAGCTCAAGTTCTGTCTCCAGGATGGTATTAGTCATTTTTCTATTGGTGTGATAACATGATTAAGACAATTTATAAAGGGGAGTTTTTATTTGAGCTTTTGGTTCCAGAGGGATAAGAGTTCATCATGACACAGAAGTGGCTTGATATGATGGCCAGAGCATAAGATGAGTGTTTGCATCTCAAACTTCAATCAGGGAGCAGAGAGAATGAGCTGGCAATACTGTGAGGTTTTGCAACCTCAAACCAGCTGCTAGTGACATACTTCAACCATCAAGGAGGCCAAAACTTTTACACATACTCAAACAATGGAACTAGCTGATGAATTAGTGTTCAAGTGCAACAGACTATGGAGAACATTTTTATTCATACCACCACAATGAATCAGAAAGTGGAAGGAAAGAAATAAATCCTATAGTTTTCTTTTGACTGACAGACATGAACTGTTGCATCTGCCCACTACCAGCCCTTTCTCTTTCTCCTTTATGGAGTATCAGAGAGTGATGTGGGAGTGTTATATAACAATCTGTTGATTTCATTGGTTAAGTAATAAAGAAACTGCTTGGCCCTGATAGGTTAAAACATAGGTGGGAGGAGTAAACAGAACAGAATACTGGGAGGAAGAGGAAGTGAGCTCAGAGGTGATACTCCCCTCTCCCGGGAAGACATGATGAACCAGGCCACCAGGTCAGACATGCTGAATCTTTCCCGGTAAGACTGTTGCTCCACAGTTGATTAGAGATGGGTTGATCGGGATATCAGAATTAGCCAGTAAGGGCTAGAGCTAGTGGGCCAAGCAGTGTTTAAATGAATACAGTTTGTATGTTGTTATTTCTGGTGTAAAGCTAGCCATGCAAGAGCCGGTCAGGACGAAAAGCAGGCCCGCAGCTCCCTCAACAAAATGGCACCCAGACATGTGGACAACTGAATCCACT
>NW_004949098.1:7635394-7653496 GCF_000317375.1 Microtus ochrogaster
AAAAAAAAAAAAAGGAAAAAACTGGTTGGAAATAAAAGTTAGTGGACTATGGTCAGACACACATCAGTTTATTCACATGGCTTGCTATAGAGCTGTACCTTAAAAAAATATTATCTTATTAAGAAAACGAGGAGCCTTAAAGTTAATTTGAATGGCACAATTATTTTTTTTAATTTATTTATTTATTAATAATAGTTTTCATATTTCATTCACCATATAAAGATAGAAGTGACAATTTATACAGGTATGAATCCTTCCTGTATTTTCTTCGCTAGCATTATTTAGGTTAAGTGTGCATATGCTGGAATAAGCATGTCACAGTGTCTATGTGAGGTCAGAGATACTTTCAGGAGTCACTGCTCTCCTTCCAGCTTGTTGAGGCAGGGCTTCTCTTGTTTCTGCTGCTTTGCTTCACAGTACTCTGTCTCTCATCTCATCATGGGAGTGCTGGCATTACAGATCAATGCTCAGGCACCCAAATTTTTGTGAAGAATTATTGGATAGTTTGACTTGCAAAGCAAGTTGTAATGAATTAGGTCAGTATAATAAGTAACCAGGCTAGCTCAAGAGTAACAGAAATACTTTAATAGTTAATGAGGGGGAAAACTTACACTACAAGAATGGGAGTTCCAAAATCTGATAGGTCCAGCGGCCACCGCAAAGAGGGAGGGCACACATCTACATCGCTCAGTTTTTCTACCCAGGCTCCATGCGGCCACACCCTAACCAGATGTGATTGGTTGAGCTTCTCCATCATCTCCCCCCTTTGTCTAAACAAAATCAATCTAAACCCAATACAATTTATATACAATAGGAACAGATACCAAATATAAACGTACAAGCAATAAACAATATTAAGCAAGAAATGCATAACAAAAGTTTTACTAAACATTCTATTTCAAAGCATCTAAATAATGTATTGAAATTAAGTTTAACTAAATCATGAGGAGGGTAACTACAATTATCTAATCTTCAACTCTTTCGAAGATCTGGGAAGGAAAGCAATATTGAGTAAACAGGAAGTACAATTGAAAAACTTCCAAAATGTGCAACAAATGACAGAGACAACTGACTACCTGGGCAATCACACAAAGTCTCATTTGGAATGTTGAGGCAACCAACTTTGGCTAAGGCCTAACATAACTGACATACCATTTTCAAAGGCAAGAAACTTTTCAAAATATCCATTTACAGATACTCTATATCTCTGTCAGTGGTTGAGGTATGGGCATTTCTTTGCCCAAAGGCCAGTTCTGCCAAGAAGAAAGTTCCAGGTGGAGTGTCTTTGATGCTCAACATTCTCTCGGGAATAGATAGGTGTTGTCAGGAGCAATTGTGTCTCATTACCATGGAATTCTAAGTTAGTTAGTTAAAGGCCATTTCTACAGCTCTTTGAAGAAGTTGAAAACTATCTATCTATACTGAATATAATCTCCATGTATCTAAAGAACCTTATTAGCCTAAATATAAATATGACAAACATAGATGACTATTGATCTATAATTCTCAATACCATCTAACTTAAAGACTAAGACAATAAACAACTGTGCAATAAATAAGAACAATGACCTTTAAATGTAAACAATGTATAAGTATCTTGATCAGAGGTAATATGGAAAATATATGTATGAATACATAAACAATGTTTCAAACAGAAGAAGCATACATGCATACAATATTCGATATAATTTAACTTTGTATCAATATACAGGAATCGATAGCAATATAATTGTCTAAAAACAATAACTCATAAATATCAATCTGTTATTCCATGATCCAATTATCCCTTTTTTTTTTCATATAGTGGTGAGTATCCCCACCTGTCATGCGGGACACCAGGGTTCAATTCCCCAACAAGGAGCCAAGCTGCTATATGCGCAAATGACACAAGGCGTAGAGCCGAGGCAAGTCAAGCCATAGTATGTGCAAATGGCGCAGGGTGCTGAACTGCAGTGGCCCCACGTTGGGTGCCAAGTGTAATTAGAATTAGGTTGGTATAATAAGTAATGAGGTTAGCTCAAGAGTAACAGGAATACTTTAATGGTTAATGAGGAAAAAAAAACTTATACTACAAGAATGGGAGTTCTGAAATCCGATAGATTTCTGTGGTGGTGTAGTGACTACCACAGAGAGAGAGAGTATGCATCTACATCTCTCGGTTTTTCTACCTGGGCTCCAGGTGGCCACACCCTAACCAGATGTGATTTGTTGAGCTTCCCCATCAGCAAGTGTTCTTACACACTCATCGTATCACTGGGCCTCTTGTGTTTTTCTAGTTCTAGGTACAATTTAAAATTCTGCTCAACAAAACAAAGAGAAAATATAAGGAAAAGAGGTAGGTAAATATCCAATTCCTTCAGGGTCAGAATCACTATCTTCAGAGACTCATATCTTTCATCTTTCTTTGTAGATCTGAATGAAGCATCACCTAATCCATGTCTCCATGCCTAAACTTGGTAGGTTAATTCTGGAGGATATATTGAAGAAGATCTTGAGCCAAATGTACTTTTTAATACAATTATTTTTAAGTACTACTTCAAAAGCAGATTTTTAGTGAGAAAGAAAATAACAGTACCTTGCCAAATTTAGTTTTTGTAGAGATTCTTTGGAGAAGATGCCATTAAAAATAAACAAGAATAATTTTAATATGACCATTTTTCATGTCAAAACCACTTAACTACATTATTAAAAAACTTTAGTGGTAAAAATGTATACCTAATGTGCTTGGAGTCAAAATGTTTTGTGGAGAATTGAATAAGATCTTTTTCATCAATTATTCACTGTAATGTATTCATTATTTCTTTCTGCTTCAAGCCATTTTAAATTAGAAACATATGCATTTAGCCAGTAAGGTTGTTCAGCAGATGCAGGTGCCTGTTGCCATGACTGACAGCTCAAGTTCTGTCTCCAGGATGGTATTAGTCATTTTTCTATTGGTGTGATAACATGATTAAGACAATTTATAAAGGGGAGTTTTTATTTGAGCTTTTGGTTCCAGAGGGATAAGAGTTCATCATGACACAGAAGTGGCTTGATATGATGGCCAGAGCATAAGATGAGTGTTTGCATCTCAAACTTCAATCAGGGAGCAGAGAGAATGAGCTGGCAATACTGTGAGGTTTTGCAACCTCAAACCAGCTGCTAGTGACATACTTCAACCATCAAGGAGGCCAAAACTTTTACACATACTCAAACAATGGAACTAGCTGATGAATTAGTGTTCAAGTGCAACAGACTATGGAGAACATTTTTATTCATACCACCACAATGAATCAGAAAGTGGAAGGAAAGAAATAAATCCTATAGTTTTCTTTTGACTGACAGACATGAACTGTTGCATCTGCCCACTACCAGCCCTTTCTCTTTCTCCTTTATGGAGTATCAGAGAGTGATGTGGGAGTGTTATATAACAATCTGTTGATTTCATTGGTTAAGTAATAAAGAAACTGCTTGGCCCTGATAGGTTAAAACATAGGTGGGAGGAGTAAACAGAACAGAATACTGGGAGGAAGAGGAAGTGAGCTCAGAGGTGATACTCCCCTCTCCCGGGAAGACATGATGAACCAGGCCACCAGGTCAGACATGCTGAATCTTTCCCGGTAAGACTGTTGCTCCACAGTTGATTAGAGATGGGTTGATCGGGATATCAGAATTAGCCAGTAAGGGCTAGAGCTAGTGGGCCAAGCAGTGTTTAAATGAATACAGTTTGTATGTTGTTATTTCTGGTGTAAAGCTAGCCTTGCGGGAGCCAGGCGGGACGAAAAGCAGGCCCACAGCTCCCTCAACAAGAGAGGAAGTAAAATAGTACTTTGTGGAGAAATCTGGATAGGAAAAAGTTAATTAAATATAAAGGAATGTAATGGATTTGAAATTATTCAAGGAATTTAATAGACATTTACATAGGACCCCAGGAGCACAGTCATGAAAAACACAGGAAGATGAAATGACATCAAAAGGAAAAGCGTTTACCCAGCACAGGAAACAAGAGAATGAAGACAAAACTTAGAGAAAAGAAATGGTCCTTATATACTATATGACTGACAATTGCTTAATAACCAGATTTCAGAAGAAAATCAAATAATTCAATTACAAAATAAAATACAGAATAAAGAGTGTTAAAAACAGGATGCAAATATGAGTAGTCCTTTCTCAAAAGAAAGCACAGAAACATGTCACAGAAATTTGAGAAAATACTAAATGTTACCTGTTAGGAATAAGCAAGTCTATCCCATGATGAAGAAGCTCTTCTTTCCAGTTCCTAGTAAGAGATTCTGCTTTGGAAATGCCTTTGTGAATCCAGGCATTTTAATTGATGAAGTTAAATGAAGATCACCAGAGTCTAATTCATAAGAATTAATAGGTTTTCTGAATAATTACGATGAAATGTAGTAAATAAAACTAGAGGACTCATGTTAGAGCTACACTTTTGTTCAGTTTCTTTTGCTCAAATAGAGGTCTACTCAAGTTCCAGCCCTCCAAGGACAAGCTCCTTCCTTGAGGAAACTAAACCACTCTAATCCAGTTATCACAACCAATCTCTTGCACTGAACCCTGTGGTTCCACAATGTAGAACACTAAAAATTATCAGTCTGTGTTAAAAGAATTTACACACAGTATAATATGAGTACTTTAAGATTTTTTTATTTCGCTCCTTTACTCTCTTTCTCTCTTTCCTTTGAGGGTATACACATGTGCAAACCATTTTTGTGGATGTTTCCAAAGACTACAAAATGACAATGGATACCGTGGAGCTGGAGTTATGTTTTGCTGTAAGCTGCCCAACTTGTGGCCTGGAAACTAAACTTATATTCTCTGGTAAAGAAAAAAAAATTGTCTTAGTCACTAAGTCATCATCTAGTCCCCATACAGTGAGTTTTGCAATAGGCTTCTCTCTCTTCCCCTTATAGGTGGTTATATATAATGATGTCATTGAGTTCAGACAAGAGAAATGCAGGCTATATTTAGGTCTAAGGTAGTCTGAGAAACCAGGGTATACTCCTAAACTGAGCCACCAATTCTTTTTAATATATATAAGATACTGAAGACCGATAGGACAACATAAATTATTTCTCAATGAGAGGAAGAGAAATTTGACAGAAAAGGAAAATAGAATGCCAAGAACTCCTTGAATCACTTATACCTTTGTTATTGTAGAGTACAGCTATGATTTTTGTCTCTTACAATTACTTTTGGTTTGAGAACTTTGTTTCACCGTCTAGACATGTATATTTAGACTTTGAATATGCAACATTGTCTGTGTTTTGATATAAAACTTAGTAGTTTTAATATACTTATAACTGAAAAAAATATTCTCAATTCTTTTTCCATGTACCCTATAATTTCTCTTTAAGCTTAGCCAATCAGTGTCTGTGGAGTTTTACATAATTTTATGATTATTTTCTATCTCTAGAAAATAGGAAATTTCATTTTTAGTGCATTTTAAATACAGAGAGTGCCTCTTTGTTATAATATCACATAAGTCCACAGCATATTGGATCATGTCACCGTTGTCTTCCTTTTTGCTCTGCTCCATTCTGAATCTTGTCTCTCCCCATCTTCTTTCATGTTCTGCATATGAGAAAAACCATTGGAAAATTATCTTTCTTAATATACCTTATTTTGCTTGACAAGATGATATATAATTCCATTATTTCATAGAAATGGCATTATTTTGTTATTTTTGTGGTTAAACAATAATCTATTATTATTATTATTATAATCTATATATAGCCCATTCTTGATTTGCATCTTTTTAAATTCTTCTTTAATCAACACTTATTTTCAATATATAAAACATAATTTTCAAGAAATATGTCCAGGTGTTTATGGTTACTCAAGAATCCACTGTAAGACTCAAATGAATGTGTGAGGCCAGAGCCAGTCATAAGGAAAATCAATTAAGGATAACGGATTGGTGGTCTATTCTTTCTGTTGCTGTGATAAAATGCTTTGATCAAAAGCAATTTAGGGGTAGAAAGGTATTATGTTATCTTATGCTTCCCTGTTACAGCCTACATTTGACTCAACTAGCTTTCTTGTACAGCCCAGGGGGCCAAATGTCAAGAGAGTGCCCCCCCCACTCCACAGATATTTCCATGGACCTCTCTGATCTAGGCAATCCTTGCTTTGAGACACTATTCTCAGATGACTCTGACCAGTTTCAAGTTGACAGCTAAAGCTGAGGGGAATAGCTGGTCTTCACCAGGTCCTTAACACAGAGATACTAGCCCTCTGAAAATGAAAACTTCTGTTGCCTGGCAAAAGAGATTGTAAAAATGAATACTTTCATCTTACATAGTCTAGAAAACTCTTTGCTTTGGAGGTCTACATTTGGTTGTGGATTTTGTCAGATAGAATAGCATATATAGGACAAAAAAAACCAAAAACAACAACAAAAAAACTATTTCTGAGAAGTTCAGCACAGAACTCCGTATTATCTCCTGGAGGCAAAAAATATCCCAAGGTTCTTTAACATCTTGTCACTTGGACTATCATCAATGTGACCCCTTCAGGTGAAATAAGATAAGGGATAGAACATGAGATCAAAAGAGAAGGAGAGGAACAAGACATTATCTCAGCCTCTATTTCCACCATAAAATTTTGAAGAACAGAAAAGAATTTTCTGACAGTTTTCAAAGTTGGGGAATTCAAGGTTGTCTAGCAATTGTGCTGTCTAGTGAAGGATGTTCATTTTCCAAGGTGGCTTTGGCTTCTGGATATTCCCAAAGAATGACTTTGATGCCTTCCTCTTGTGGAATATTGGGGATTGAACCAACTAAACTCTGAGTGGCCATATTCCTTAAGATCTTTAATCCTATGCATGGTCTAACTACTTCTCCATGACCTAGACCATTCTTATGAGATTGGCAACATTTTAATCAAGGAGGGGACACCTTGCAGCCCATCAGTTATGAAGGCAGGAACAGCTAAGAAATCTTTTCTTAGAGTCTTTTCAGCTTGGGCCATTCGGTTTGTAACAACCAGCAGAGAGAAGGGAAAAAAGAGTTTGCTTTAATCAGTTCCAAAATCCTTTAAAAAAAAATCAAACAATTTTCCCCCACATTTCTGAAAACTAGGAGTACCAAGATAAAATTGTGATCCCACTTCCTACAGTGGGCACTCCTTCTGGCTCTCAGTTGTACACTGTCTTGTTATGTCCTCATGTGGTAGACAAAGGAAAAAGGCCAGCTTCTGGTATTTAGTTAAATAAAAATTTATTTTCTTGCCAGGCACTGGTGGCACAGGCCTTTAATCCCAGCACTTGGGAGGCAGAGGCAGGTAGATCTCTGTGAGTTCAAGGCCTTCCTGGTCTACAAGAGCTAGTTCCAGGACAGGCTCCAAAGCTACAGAGAAACCCTGTCTTGACAAACTTTAAAAAATTGTTTTCTTTTGTGTATGTGTGTGTGGATACACACACATACACATATGAGTGCAAGTGCCTCGTAAGGCTGTTGACATCAGAGATGTCACATGCTCCTGGAGCTGGAGTTACCGTTAGTATTGACCTGTCAGATGTAGATACTTGGAACTGAACTCTAGCACTCTGAAGAGCAAAAAATACTATTAGCCATTGGCTACATATCTAGTCCTCAGTTAGCTCTTTCCCTGGGCACGTTAATTATATCATGATGGCTCTTCCCTAATGTTTCACTTAGGTGAAGACCTTCTAGTAAGCCCATCAGCCATCACCATCATATTTTGAGTATCAATGTTCAGTATATAACAGTCTGTACCACCAAAAATATATATAGTTAGTGGTTCTACTGATAATTATGTTTTTTAACATATCTATCTTTTGGTAGAGGATTTCCTGACTACTTTCTGAATTGATAATGGAATTGTCTGATTGCCTGCATGTTGCGGGGTGTGACAATAGCTTGATTTCCTTGAACTGTTATCTGCAGGGGATCACTAAAGTGGGCACTTCAAAACCCTCAGACACTTCCTTAGTGATTGCCTTATTTTAAAATTGTTTGAGTTCTTTTCTTTCATCTACCATGATGGTTAAACCAGTGGCAAGAAGGATGTGAAAATATCTGAAATCAGTATCTGACTCTTAATACTTTCACCTTCTCATTATACAAATAATTTTCTACTTCTTCAGTGATAGAAGCTTCTTTTGCCTTTATTATCTCTGGGGATGATTTATACTGATTGATATCAGGTATGAAAGTAAGATGTTCCTTGTTTATTCCTACTAGGAACATTTACTAACATGTAAGACTATATCCCGAGGCTTGAGAGAAAAGGTCTTAGACAAAATCCAAGACCTTTTGATGATAAAGTGATGAAGAGTACTATAAAAGACATACCTCATCAAAATTGAGGCATTTTAAACCAAGCCCATAGACAACAACTATTTAAATGAAGATAAACTCAAAGCAATTTCAATATAGCAATTGAAGTATTTGCTAGAGCAATAAGAGAACTGAAGGAGATAAAAGGAATAAAAATTTTAAAGGATGATGTCAAAGTATCTTTATTTGTATATGAAATGATAGTATGCACAACTGACCCTGAAAACACCATGGTGGTAACTCCTAAAACTAATGAACTCTTTCAGCAAAATAGTTGAATGCCAAACTTGCTCAGATAAATCAGCAGCCTTCCTATATTCAAATGGCAAATGGACTGAGAAAGAAATAAGGGAGACAGAATTTTTCACAACAGTCTCAAATGATATAAAATATCTTGGGGTATCTTTATTCAAGCAAGTACAAGACTTTTGTGATTAAAAATATTAAAGACACTGAAGAAAGAAAGATCTTGCTCTTGAAGGCTCATGGGTAAGTATGGTCATCCCACTAAATGCAACCTACAGATTCAATGAGAACCTCATCAAAATTCCAACACAATTCTCAGATCTTTAAAAGACAATTTTCAGCTTCACATGGAACAACAACAACAAAACAAAAACCAGCATAGTTAAAACAACTTTGATTAATGAAAGAACTTCTGAAGGTATCACTATGGCTAAGTACAAGTGGTACCACAGAGTTGTAGTGATAAAAAAATCATGGAAAACCATTATGAGTGAGTACATCCCTGAGTGGCTTACCTCACTCAGGATAGTGTTTTCTATTTCTGTCCATTTGCATGCAAAATTCAAGAAGTCATTGCTTTTTTTTACTGCTGAGTAGTACTCTAATATGTATATATTCCATACTTTCTTCATCCATTCCTCCATTGAAGGGCATCTAGGTTGTTTCCAGGTTCTGACCATTACAAACAATGCTGCTATCAACATAGTTGAGCATATACTTTTGTTGTATGATAGGGTATCTCTTGGGTATACTCCCAAAAGTGGTATTGCTGGGTCCAGGGGTAAGTTGATCCTGAATTTCCTGAGAAACCACCACACTGCTTTCCAAAGTGGTTGCACAAGTTTGCATTCCCACCAGCAATGGATGAGTGTACCCCTTACTCCACAACCTCTCCAGCAAAGGCTATCATTGGTGTTTTTTTTTTTTTAATTTTAGCCATTCTGACAGGTGTTAGATGGTATATTAAAGTTGTCTTGATTTGCATTTCCCTAATTGCTAAGAAAGTTGAGTATAACCTTAAGTGTCTTTTGGCCATTTGAACTTCTTCTAGCCATAAATAAAGGACAATGAGCCTATAATTCGTGATCCTAGAGAAGCTAAATAAGAAGGTGAACCCGAAGAAAAACATATCCTCCTGGATATTAACCTTCATCAGGCGATGAAAGGAGACAGAGACAGAGTTCCACATTGGAGCACCGGACTGAAACCCCAAGGTCCAAATCAGGAGCAGAAGGAGAGAGAGCACAAGCAAGGAACTCAGGACCACGAGGGGTGCACCCACACACTGAGATAATGAGGATGTTCTATCGGGAACTCTCCAAGGCCAGCTGGCCTGGGTCTGAAAAAGCATGGGATAAAACTGGACTCGCTGAACATAATGGACAATAAGGACTGCTGAGAAGTCAAGAACAATGGCACTGAGTTTTGATCCTACTGCACATACTGGCTTTGTGGGAGCCTAGGCTGTTTGGATGTTCACCTTACTAGACCTGGAAGGAGGTGGGAGGTCCTTGGGCTCCCCACAGGGCAGGGAACCCTGACTGCTCTTTGGGCTGATGAAAGAGAGGGAGTTGATTGGGGGAGGGGGAGGGAAATGGGAGGCTGTGGCGGGGAGGAGACAGAAATCTTTAATAAATAAATAAATAAATTTTAAAAAATCATGGAATTGTCACAAAAACAGACATGTCAATTTTGAAATCAAATTAAAGACCTAGACATACGTTCATAAACATATGAACACCTAAATTTTGATAGAAACACATACTAGAAACAGGACTGTACTTTCTGGATGTCTGCATTTAGCAAAATGAAAATAGACTCATCCATACCATCATGCTCACAATTCAAATCCAAAAGGATCATAGACCTCAGCATAAAAACAGATACACTAAACCTGATAGAAGAGAAAAGGGGGATTAGCCTTGAACTCACTGACATAGGAAAAGACTTACTGAACAGAACATGGCTAACACAGGTACTACCTTGAACAATAAATAGGCCTTCAAGAAACTAAGAAACTTCTGCATGGATAAGGACAGTACCATGCAGACATAGTGACAGAATGGCTAAGAACAATGAATCAAGTGACAGTTCATGCTGATGAGGACAAGGAGTAAAGCAAACACTTATCCATTGATGGTAAAGTGCAAACTTGTCCAACCACTATGGAAGTCAGTGTGATGGTTACTCAGTAAGAGGGGAATTTAGATACCCCCCCGGGCATATACCCAAAGGATTTTACATCCTATTATAGAGATACTATAGAGATATGTGGTCAACCATGTTCATTGTTATATTATTAATATTAGCCAAATTTGGAAACAACATACATGACTTTCAACAGAAAAATATGTAAAGAACAGGGTGCATTCATATAATGGAACACTATGAACACATTTCAAAACAATAAAATTTAGAGTTAAGTGGATGGAACTAGAATAAATCATCCCAGCATAACCCAGACTCAGAAAGATAAATATGGTAGATATTCTCTTATATTGGCTGTAAAATCAACAATATACTAGCTAGAATCTATAGAATCACAAAGGTTAGAGTAAGGACTAAAGACAGAACCAGATAGATATCATTAGGAAAACATAATAGAATAGTTATGTATATCTTGTGGCAGTGAAAGAGTAGGAACAGTTGAGGACAGAGATAGGTGAAGGGAATTATGGAGAGGATGCACGGAGATCCACTTTAATGTAAGGGACATTTGAGGAGTTGCATAGAAATTTAGTATAATAAAAGAACCCTAAAATGTGTACATGTATGAAGGTGATCTACATGAAATTACCAAAAATGAGGGAGGCAGACCACAAACTGGAAATCTCTTGTCACTAAACAAAGATTCCAGTCCTGGGATTGGTTACATCTAACTGAATTGTTAAGCAAAGGCGTTTCATAGGTATACCTCCACAAACTCACAATATTGCCAAGTCTATACGCTGCTCTCCAAAAACTGATAAAAAAAAGTCCATTGCTGAAGACAACATTAATACAACTCATTAAGCACGGATAAGTAGAGCTACCACCTACATAGAACTTTTACCACTCTTTGCTGGCACCCTGTGTTACAAGAAGATACTCTACATGTTACAAAAAAGAAATGTAAACATCAAACTAATAACAAAGCTTTTGATCTATAGTGCTGTCCTATCTGTAAAATATGCCAGTGAAATGGCAATACAAAGCTTATGGAAGTAACCAACCAATATCTGAATTGACAGAAGGACTATTCCACGAGATGGAGTCATAAACCAACACTGCTTTTCAAAGTCTTAATTGGAGGTTTCCACCAGGTTCCTCCACTCGGAGATACGGGAACCCCACAGAAGTGGGAGAGGTAAGACTCTAAGAGTTATAGAAGGTGGAGGACACCAGGAGAATATGGCTCATTGAACCTACTAAGCAGGACTCATAGGGACTCACAGAGTCTGAAGCAGCATGCATGAGGCCTTCATGCTCTGTATCAGGTTTTCAGCCTGTATGTTATGGTCGATAGCTTGGTGTTATTGTGGAACTTTTTACAGTGGGAGTGATGTGTTTCTGACTCTTTGACTTGCACTTGAGACTCTTTTCCTCCAATTGGGTTGCCTTGCCGGGCATTGATGGGAGGCCTTTCACCATGTTTTACTCTGTCTGGTTTTTTCCTGCTTGACTGTTGTCTCCTGGGGCCTGCTTTTCTCTGAAGAGAAAATGGAGGGGAGTGGATCTGCAGAAGAAGGGAGGAGGGAAAGGTGGAAGGTGTGGAGAAAAAGGAAACTATTTGGGAAGTATTGTATGAGAGAAGATTCTATTTTAAGAAATTCAACCTGGGATTTTGTAAAGTCTAAACATTTAAACAGCATCCTTCTGTTCTTGCACCACATGAGATAGGCTTTTCCTCCATGTTCTGGAACACTGAAGTTAAAGGATGTATAAGGAGAGTGACAAGGAAATGGATGAAGAAAACAAAGGAAATTGCCTCCTAGACTGCATGTTCCATCATTACTAGTTTTCTTCTTGTTATCAACCCAATATAATTGGAACAGACTTGCAGAGCTATATTGGGTTTACTGCAGAAAAGTTGCCATGCAATAATCCTAGGAATGGTACATTAAGTATAAAGCAATATTTTTTACCTTGTTGTAAAATTCCTATAATAGGAAACAATCCTTAATTTGATAATTAATTACAGACATGTGTTTTTACTATTTTAAAAAAGAGCTCTTTGTCTTCAGTAGATGGAGTTTCAGTTTCTAGAACTCACATGATAGCTCACAACTTTCTGTAACTCCAGTTTCCAGGGAGCCAACCCGTCTTCTGACCTGTGCATGTACCAGGCATGCACATTGTGCACATATATACATTTAGGCAAAGCATCCATGTATGCTATTTAATAATGTTAATTAATAAATGTTAAATAAAAGAGTATGTCTCATTGTCTTTTACTGACACTGGAGAGAGATGTGTACAGTAGATTATAATATTATGTCATTATAGCCCATAATAAGCAAAGATGCTGCATAAAGAGTATAGAAACAAACAAAAGATGTGATGACATGGATCCTTGGGCAGAGATACTTGGACAGATTTGCTGGCCTAAGTTTGATCCTAGCGGATCAGAGAGCAGAGGAATATGGCTTCTAAATAGGTAACTTCTAATATTACATGTGTGTTGATATTTTATTAATTCTAGATGAAATAGTTAATATTAATAAAATATTGGTGTTAATCTTGGGTGAAATCATCAAATGATCTGTAGTATAGGGATTATCAACCTCTGAATCAATTACAAGAGTCCAATGATATGGGCAACTACAGTAACTCCTCTGAAAACTTACACTCTATGGGAAGTGGGAGTCTATCCGTTGAAGGAAGAACAAACATGAACCTGTTCAGATGAAAGAGCATGACCAGTGTATGTGGTGAGGGGACTCAGTGGAATGGTGAATCAAAAACAAAAATAGGAATATTTGCTTAAGTTGTATAGGATCAGATTCTAGCAGAGACTTAAAATCACCTAATTATCTGAGTAAAGAAATAGGAAATTAAAAATTCTTTAGCCAATGCATGTGCTGTTGATAGTATAACAAAAATTGTTCTGATCAAAATATCTTCTTTTTCAACCTTGGCTTAATAATTTGAAATTCTTCAAGTGAATAGAAGAGAAGGTCTTACTGCTGTAGTAATGGGTGTGGATCTTAAAATTTTTACTCAATTCTGAACAGTAACTATCACCTAAGGTGCTAGAAATTGTAATCTAAATGCTCAAAATTACAACATAACTCTTCCTAAAGTGATACAGAAAATCAGTGGCCAGTGGATTAATTACTAAAAGGAATACAGTTGAGGAGTGAATCTGATGGCCTCGTATAAGAGTGTGTATTTATAAATGCAACATGAAACTGTTAGAATATGACTTTGGAAATGACAAAAAACATATTCGCAACACCATTCTTGCTACATTTATGGAACATAGCCATTTTTCTTCTTCAATTTCCAAATGTATTTTTATAAAACTTTAAAATTTTAGGGCTTGAAGAAGCTGCAGAGAGCCGTATATGTTGCTTTTCAGGAGATACACCTGTCCGGGGTGACTGACGATGGTGGGGTGCTTTTCTCACTTTGGTATTTTATATCATCAGTGTTTTAGTACATCTGTAACTGACTGGCTTACAACTAACTCCAAACTGAAACATTCATTGTCCTGAGTCTTTGAACTACCTTTGAAATCCCTATCACCTCTTTCCTAGATTCCTTCCATACAGAAAAAATTCCTACTTTTCAGTTTCAGACTTCTTAAAGCTGTTCTTCCCAAAGCTCTATTACTGATTGAATAGGGCAAGAAGAATTGTTTACCTTTTTATGAGACAATAAAAGGATATAAAGTCCTTATATAATAGAATATTTTTGTATGAAAACAACACACCATCTAATCATCCATCTAATATATACTGAGAAACCAAGTTAATCTCTTGTCTAGTTCCTAATTCAATGTATTTTAGTGAACGGCTTCGCAAGTAGCATGGCCATTATGAAGCTATGAAGTGTTTCTAAGTGTGTTACACATTTATGATCAATGCTACAGAGTTAAGACTAGGGAAAAAATTGTTTTACATTTTCTTTCATGAATCCTGTGTCCTTTTGCCAGTATTCTGTCCTTTCTCATTACCTCATTTTGTCCTCACTTGGTCTCCTATCTTAATTTCATATGATACCCACATTTATACTTGTTTACACATATGCATGATAGGCTAGGATACACAGAGGAGACACTGCTGACTAACTGTTTGGTCATTGTATTAAAATAACTGTGTGGTGATTTTATTTCTGAGGCAACTGTAATAAAGTGATCTTATTTTTAAGATAATGTAGACGGAACACTATTGATAAACCACAAATTCCATTCAACTAGATAAATATGTCTCATTTTCCTAAATTCTGTAAGAGTTTACAGCATGAGAATCAGTAATTTATATATAATACTGACCAACAAAATAGCTTCATATATATTTAATGTATTTGAAAGTAGAAAATATATGCATTGCACTTTTGTGTACATATATGTGAGTAGATGCATGTATACACAGATATGAATGTCTTTGATCAAGAATGATTAAAATCACAAATGTAAACAATTTAGATATTTTGAAAGAGGAGCTACATAAATATCCTTAGTGCTATAAATATTTTGGTAACAATATCTCTAATGTTACTGTTCTTCATTTTTCATTACAAAATGGCCTTTTATTATAATCTGAATTTGCATTGAATTGAATAATATTAATGAAGAATTTCAAAGTTTTGTCAAATTACTACGGATAGTTCATTGTTGGTAATGGTATTTTTCTCTTAAGAAGTAACTCTTTTTCCATAAACTATTTAACATTTACTAGATGATGCCCTGGTGTCACTAGCATATTGACCACAAGCTCTTAGGATGTTATGTTTGTTAATTTAGACTATACATTCACATATGCATACGCACACACACACATGCACCCCGCATTCATGCACACACATACACACACATAAACACTTAAAAACATTCTTTGGACGCCTATGTAGATGTATACCTCCAAAGAGACTATTATGACAGTTGCCACTTAATATTAGCCAATTGTTGCTAGCATTCACAACTAGCTCTTCTAAAACTTTACAAGAGCAGTCATATAACACCTTGAGCAAAATTAGTCTCAGGTTCTATTTAAAACTGTAATGACATTGATCTAGAAACTCTCTAAAGGCAGTTTACCTTGCTCTGCTTCAACATAACTGAGTTTTACAGAAAAAAAAATAACAATTGAATTAAAAGGCAAAGCTCAAAACAATGAATAATGAAGACACTGTTTTAGTTACTTGAGAAAGAAAGTTAATGACCTTAAAATTCAGAGTTTATTCAAAAGTTATGCTTCGCTAATTATGATCCCTCTGACATGCAGCAAGGATTCTGAATGATTTCTAAAATAAACTGAAGGTTTGCAACACTTAGGTGCTTGGATATTATTTGTAGTGCTTGGCTATATATATATGTATATATACGTGTGTGTGTGTGTGTTTGTAGATAAACACTGCATAGAGTCACCTAGCACCCATTTTATTTTGATTGAAGTGAACAGGAAGGATTTCAATGATTTGCTTTGATCACTTTCATATTGATGGTATCTTTTCTTATACCTAAATAAATCAATATAACATGTCAGTTAAAAAAAAGGTTACTATGCATGAGAACACTAGATTGTTTATTGAAGAGCCATTGCTAATTCTTGCTCCCTGAAAAGATGGCTTTTTTCTTTTTTTATTGATTTTTATTGAGCTCTACATTTTTCTCTGCTCCCCTCCCTGCCTCTCCCTTCCCCTTCAACCTTCCCGCAGGGTCCACATGCTCCCAATTTACTCAGGAGATCTTGTCTTTTTCTACTTTTTATGAAAAGATGGCTTTTGAAGGACGTCGAAGAAATTGCTTTTGTGACAAGTCTCAAGCACTGTGCTGTTGTCTCATTGAATCCTCATCCTGACTGCAGTTGCTCAACTTTCTCCAAAGTCAACTTGTCTCCTCTTGTTCCTACACATTTCTTTCTGCATAATGACAGTTTTGTGTTTCTCTCTGCTTAGAAGAATTTCTGCGTTTCTTTTGTATACTTTCAAACAGGTGTAAAAATGTACTGATCCGTGTGTCAGACACAAAGGGAAAAATCTAGCTCAGGTCAGTGTATTTCCCTGTCAGGATCCCTCTCAAAATTTATGTTGTCTCTTCTTCATCTTGCCTTGCTCATGAGTGTTATTCTGTCTGTTCTTGATTCTTATCCCAGTCTAATTCTCAAGGGTCACCTGTTGTTCTATTATTTTATACAAGTTACTTTTCTCTGCCAGTAATAGTTAGTAATGTCAGTTTGAGAGGATATAGGCTCACCTAGAACTCCAACCACTGGATGTGTCCTTAAAGGAACACAACCGTCCATCTGCATTTTCATAAATTTCCAAGCTTAACCCTTGTTTCACATCTTGTACACTATCCTAGTATGGTCAGGTCTTCTAAACCTAGCCCCTGGTATTGTATCCAAGCTATAAATATGACCTGAGCCAAACACACCATGCTCTGATTCAATTTGGTGAGACTTCTCTACCTTATTCGGCTTGCATACTCCTCAAGCTACACACTTTTCCTATTCTGTAGAATGGGCCAGTCTGATAAGTGGACTGGACAATAGCCCACCAGAGTCATATCAACCTCCAGTCATAACTTGTAGCACACATTTTTGCACTGGTCCAACCTTGTTAGTACCTAGAATGTTGCCTACTAGCACCATCCTTAACCCTTAAGCATATGCTCATTCTTACACCTTGCATGCTAGTTTAGCTTTATTAGTGTCCATGACCCTAGCTCACACATAGTATCCTCACGATTCTAGCCATAGCTCAGGAAATACAGCTTGCAAACCACCCGAAATAGATGCAGCCACTTGTTCTGTGCACATGCTCTTTGGCTTGTAACCCAATAGGAATCATCTATATCCCTTCAATCAAAAATCAACACTGAGATTGTGAAGAATTGACCTTCAAGCTCATCCTTTCTGATCTGAAATCTACCAAACTTGTACTGAAACCAAACAAACAAAATGAAAAATCCCAAAACTTCAACCTAATGGAGGAAGCCCAGAATCTCAATACATAATCAATGAAAGGAGCCCCAAAGTGTATGTCTCACTATGACAAACAATATGAAAGACAAAGGCAGTATGGGCTCCTCCAAAATTCACCAGTAATATTGAATGATCTCCAATGAGAATTCCCTATATGAATACAAGGACACAGAAACAAATTAAAACAATATTTATAAACTGTCTCAAAGAATTATAGGAGTTTAAAGAAGATGCAAGCAACCCAATGAATATAAATAGAATAGTAACAATCACAAATGTAGGGTGAATGAAATGCAAAAGCCAACACAGAATTTGAAAACTGAATTCAGTTAAATTATGCTAAGTATTTAGCAACAATCTGGAGCAAGATTTTTTTTAATTTATTTATTTATTGAGGATTTCCGCCTCCTCCCCACCACCGCCCCCCACCT
>NW_004949098.1:7655111-7668333 GCF_000317375.1 Microtus ochrogaster
CTGCTCTGTTTACTCCTCCCTCCTGTTTTAACCTATCAGGGCAAGCAGCTTCTTTATTTAATTAACCAATGACCTTCCTCCATCAGGGTTTGATGTTTCCTCAATTTATTTTCAGTATTGTACTTCTTCTTTGTTGGTAAACTAAACATTATTTTTCTCTCTTTTTCATTTCTAATGTCATATGTGCTTTGCAGTCAGTCTGTGGTTGTCAACGCTCAAGTTTATCTTGCAAAGACTTCACAAATATGTTAATTTGTTTATTGTGAAATTACAATTATCATCCCAAATATGCTGTGTTCATTCTTTTCTTTTGCTGAATTTTAGTCTTATGTTTGAAATTGTACCAAGTCAAGCAATAGGTGTGCTTATTTCATGTTATCTAATTTAAGAAATTGTTGCATGGATGTACCTATCTTGTGCAACTACCTTTTATAACACACACACCCACACGCGCGCACACACACACACACACACACACACACACACAAGCATGATTTTCTACTAAATCTTGGCTAGACAATTCAAATATTTCCATCTTACCTGTTTTAAAAATAAAAGAAAGAATAAATTATTTTATTTTTCTTTGACAGATAGGGAACTATTATGTACAAAAAAGTATATTGTAGGCTTTTAAACAGAAATAACAAAAAAATCCCAATTCCAAAATACACAGACATTTTCTTAGATTCCGTGGCCACATAATTGTGAATCATCAGCTTAAATATGTATATAACTAAAGATTTTATTAATTCTCTAGAAGATTCATCTTACTGAAAATAATCATGAAAACTAGTAAGCAATGAAACCATGTTTTGCCAATTAATCCTGTGGTTTTTATGATATTATAACTAGAAGAATTTGTATCTCCATTTTTGGACTAGAAAAATCAAACTTTTATCTATATCAGAGATTTTATGGATAAAAGTTTTAATATTTCATAGAACTATACATTTCCCTCAATGTAGAATTTGATTTTACTTGCTCCCAACAATGCATAGTAGTGAAGACTCAGTACTTCATTAAGGAATATTTGGTAAGGGGTTATGCTTTATAATGAATATACACAGAAACCCACATATCATTTAGAATTTCATATAGTGTCTATTTTTGATGTAAAATTCTCAAAGTATGCTTGCTTACATACTGCTTTGCACTAAAATATTTTCTCCCTTATGACTTAGGGCAATTGGTAATCCACAGAACTGGTAATCTACATGGGCAGTGCATAGGGGAAGTGGTAAATCACATAGCAACAGTTAAACCAAAGTGAGGGGTTTGCACAGTAGAAAGCTTTAGAATCCCTGAATCTCTTATAGCTTCAACAAACAACAGCAGAGTTCAAATCATTCCCGGCAGTTATGTAAACATGATAGTCATTGTTTCACTTGCTACAGATGACTTGTCAACTGTAGACAACTGGTTCATACAAACTTTAAAAGGTGGTCAAGGAAAGGAAAATTACCCTGACTCACTACTCTAAATGAGCAGTCTAGACAGTTAAGATTAATTTTGAACAACTATAACTTGCAAAAAGTTAAAACACTGGGGCCAGCAGGATGACTCAGAGGGTAAAAGCACTTGCTGAGCAAGCGTGGTGATCAAAATTTGATGCTTAGAATTCAAGATGAAAAGAAAATCAGTGCCTGAGAGTTGTCTTCTGTCCTTCATGGAGAGATGAATGGATCCCAGACAAGTGTTTGCCCAACCCCCTGCCATACTCACACATATGCAAACATCGCACATAGACATATACAACCCCCCACAAAACACACTAAGAATAATAATAAAAAATAAACTAGGAGACAACTCTTTCTTTAAAAAATTAAATTTACTGACTTTAAATATGCAATTAGATAAAGCAAAATAAATATATGTAATATATATTTATATAAGATCTTACAGAAACTTACTCTCAGGAATGTCCACTTTGTTGTTCCTTTTTTAAAATTTATATTGGTTCTTCTGCTCTTTAGCATGAGACATACCTCTATTTGCAACCACATCTGTATCTATATCTGCATCTTCAGCTACATTGACATCTTCATCTCTCTGCATCTGCACCTATATCAACATCTACATTTACTTCTGTGTCTGAATCTCAAAAACATAAATGTTTTTAAATTTCTTATTGATATTTTTTAAGACTGAACTTTCATTTCCTTTTCCTGTTCCAAATGATTCCTTAGTTATCTGATTTCTACTTTAGTCTTCCACATATCCATTATGACAAAAGAATGAATATGCATGATTTTGTTATGGAAATTAGGTAAAGTGATAGCATTATCTGAGGATTCTAGAAACTGTTTTCCTCTCAAATTAATCAATTATTGAAAGAGTGCTGAATATTTAACCTATATTTGTAGTTGGTTAATTTTCTTCTGTTTACTATGTCATTTTCCTTCATGTATTCTTGAGCTCTGTTTTAATTATATAGTATTCATTATTGTTGAGTTTCTAAACTCATTGTTCCTTGGTCTACCCGTTTCTCTATTTCTGCTTACATTTTTGGTTGACTCTACCTTGTTTCTTATAATACAAATTTTAGTGTTTTCCTTATATTACTATTTTTTGCTATATCTCCAATTCATTTATTTTGGTCTTGACAAATATACAGTAACTGTAATCATTAACATATTACTCCTCATGGCTTGCTCATCATTCTTATATCACCCAAGGCCACCTGCTTAAGGGTGATACTGTTCACAATTGATGGAACCTCACATATCAATCACTAATTTAGAAAATATCCTGCAAATTTCCCCAAAGGCAATATTATGAAGGATTTTTTTTTTCAGTTAAAATTTCCTCTTCCCAGATTCATCTAGGTTTATTGTCAAGTTGACAAACATTAGCCAGGACTGTGCAATCATATAATTCTCATTTAATAAAATTATCAATGCAGTTGTATTTGTGTTTTATATTGTTCCATTATCTAAGTATTTGTTCCATGTATTTCATTCATTTTCCTACTGCTCATTTGCCTTCCAGCCTTTGCATCTCAACCATATCTTCTCTATTGGCTAATGCATTGAAGTCTTATTTTGTAGGTGCAAAAGGATTTTAGGTTTATTTAAAAATTAATCGGTGTCTCCATTAAGCTGCACAGCATCCTTAAAACTACATTGTTACCATTATTCATTTTTAACTTTTATGCTGTTCTCTCCACAGTGTTACTTGATTTGGTTGGGCATGAATCATCTTTTTCTTTAATGACTTGAAGAGTCATTCTCCTGCTTTCAGTATTGAAATATGCTGCCATGACATAGGATTCCAGGTTGACAGTTTTGAAATTCTTTCAGTATTTTAGAGCTATCTGTCCTGTATAGTTTCTGATAATAATTCATTTGCAATTTCTGTTTTTATTCTTCTGAGCTCAATGTGTCAAATGCTTTTGGAGATTTTCATCATTTTTTTAGCAACTTTCCTGTAAAGTGTATAAATGTGCTTATACATGTGTGTGTACAATGTATTATGTAAAGGTGTGTCCATGCATGTATGTGTGTGGTAATGTCTCATTTTGTATTTATTATCCAGTTTATCTGGTATCAAATTAGAAAAGTTTTAATAGTACCTACTTAAATGCCTTTTTTATTTTTATCCTTTCCATTTTTGAAAATACTTATTTTTATTATTTTTAAATTATATGTAGGTGTGTATATCTGCATACCTGAGTGTAAGTCTCTGTAGATGAAGATACCCTGGAACTACAGTTACAGATAATCATGAGAAACCTGATATGTGGGGTGGGAACTTACTTCAGATCCTCTGGAAGAGCAACAAATGCTTTTAACTGCAGACCCATCTCTCCAGTCCCCTCCTTTTCACTTGAAATCCCCATTTTCCCTCATGTAATACTATTTTATCTTTATCCGTGTTTCTTGAGTTTGTGCTCAGCTTTCTTCTTGCTTGTATTATTTTGATTTCATGCATACTTGTGACAGTTTAATTTGCACTTTAAAATTTTTTTATTTAAAAATTTCAAATTATTTATTTTGATCATGTGCTTTCCCCTCTCAAACTCATCCCAGATATTTCCCCAACTCCCTATTCACCCAGCTTCACATTCCCTCCCTTCTCTCTCAAAAAGACAACAAAAAAACAAAAAAAATTGTTCACCTCTACACCTTTAAAAACATGTTATTTAATCTGATAGTAAATTTCATTTAAATAGGTATTTTTATTTAAGATAGTTTGTTTTAAATTTTCAGAAATTATGCTTGGTTCTTCAGTTGTGATTATGCATTTCCAATATTATATTTACATTTTCCTTTATTTCTTGTATTTATTTTACATATCAAAATAAGTGTTTTCCTTTGCTATTAATATGACTTGTTTCTGTTGATACATTTGATTTTCATGGCTCTGTGCCATATCTTCCTTCTCTTTTTATACATAATAGTTTTCTTTTTTCATTAGAATTCAAAAAAATGTAAGTCTTTAAAAAAGGGTGATCAAAATATAGTGAACAAAAAATTTAAATAGATTGTATAGACAAGAGCTCCTTAGTAAATTGTTAATGTCGGAGGAGACATGGAGGGTGGTAGGAGGCTGAGGAACTGAACAGGGGAGAAGGGAGGAAAATATCAGGGATCTAAAATATCAAGTTGGGGCCGGGCGGTGGTGGCGCACGCCTTTAATCCCAGCACTCGGGAGGCAGATGCAGAGTTACACAGCTAATCACTCGACTGAACTCCTGAAGTCTAGTCATAGAGAGGGAGAACTGATATTATGAGCCAAGGGACCAAGAGCATGAGAGGGATACCTTTAGAAACAGCATAGTTGAGCTAGTGGAAGCTCACTGACCCCAGACTGACAGCTAGAGAACCAGAATAAGATTGAATTAAACCCTCTGAATGTGGGTGGCAGTTGTTTGACATGGGCAGTTTGTGGGGATACTCGTAGTGGAACCATTATTTATTGCATATAGAAGTTTCTCAAAAAACAACAAAAAAAAAAGCTTAAGTTTCTCTCATGACAGGTTTTGTATGCATTAACCTATGAGTATAACTATAAGCAACCAGGAGTTAGTTTAACACTTTTTTTTTTTTTTTTTTGGTTTTTCGAGACAGGGTTTCTCTGTGGTTTTGGAGCCTGTCCTGGAACTAGCTCTTGTAGACCAGGCTGGTCTCGAACTCACAGAGATCCGCCTGCCTCTGCCTCCCGAGTGCTGGGATTAAAGGCGTGCGCCACCACCACCCGGCTTAGTTTAACACTTTGTCTCGTTCCAGTTATCAGAATCATAGTAGTAGGTTTTTGCCTAAGACCTGTGATTTGTCTAGCCACAGAATTCCTGCTCCAATGATGGTTCAAGGCATGGATTTCATGATCTGGGGATGAAATTAAACTGAATCAGAAAGTAGTTGGTTACTTCCAGAACATTTGTGCTCTGAATGCCAGTCCAAATTTAATTAAATAAATTCATCTGCTTATTTTTTAAATTTCTTGTATTTTAAGCATCATAACTAACAAATCATTACACATCAAAAGTACAGAAAATTTTATGTCTTGCTTTCTTTTGTAAAGAAATATTTTATTTGTTTTTTACTTTCTTATTTAAATACACACACACACACACACACACAAGTGTGTGTGGTTATGTATACATGAGTTCAGATGCTATGAAAATAAAAGTTGTCAGAATTGCCAGGAAGTGGAGTCAGAAGTAACTGTGAGTCTTTTGACATTATGCTGGAAACACAATTTAGCTCTTTTGCAAAAATGCTATATACTCTTAATCTCTGAACCATTTTTCTAACCCTAGACTTTATTGTCTTTAAAGAATTTTAGCCTCTTTAAGGAATTTTCTCTCATTGTGTCTTTGATTAGTTGAGTTTGTGTTTTTTCATGGCCTAATACAGGCATTTTTTGGCACGTGGATATCTTGTCTCACTACTATTTCTTCAAAGGATACATTTCTTTTTCAGTGTTATCTCTTGACACTAAGGTAAAGCATCAATTGACAAGGTGCAGATTTAGTTCTGTTTTCTTCTCTGTTCACTTGTCTAGAGGCTTGTCCATATTCTTCTAGTATGCAATATTTATTCTGCAGAAAGATTTTAAATCAAAAAAACTAGTCTTCTATGTTTGATTTTCTTTTCTAAGATTTTTGTGTTATTCTTAGATTTTTAATTTTTCACATGTAATGTCTTAATTATAATCCTATAATTTTTTCCAGTAAAAGCTGCTGTGATTTCTATAGTAACATTTGAATATTAATAACTCTCTTGATATAAAAATATAGGGTGAATTTTCATCTTTTTTTGTAATCTTATCAAATAACATAGTTTTACTTGCTGTTTTCCTCTCTTTTCTATTCTTTATGTTTGTATTAAAATTTTTATTTATTCTTTTTGCTTGCTTTTTATATTTTAATACCAACATGCATATGAAATGCAACTGAATTTTTTGCAACTCTCAGCTCTATAATGACATAATTTTCTTCATAATTTGTCATGTGGTGGAAATATATGTGTTTATAGTGATGTCATTCAAAAGATAGAGTAAACTTTTATGAAGATCAGATGCCATTTTTATTCATTCAAGCAGCTGTGTCATTATTTTATTTTGTCTGATGCTCTTAGGTTTACTCAGTTACTATAATAGATCATTTCTGTGCTACAGTTTTCAATTCATTTATATCTTTAAATGGAATTAGGTTGTCTGTATCATTTTATTAAATTTATTCAGATGTCTCTGACTTTTCACTGTAGAGTTTAATACATTTAAATTTTGAATAATTAATGCCAAATCTATACTCACACTTACCACTGTGGTATTTCACTTTTATATCTATTAGGCCCTATATGTTACCATTTTATTCATGTTTTTAATTATTTTGTACTAAAATTATATTTTTGTGATATCCTTTATTTCTCATGTAATAAAAAATTATATGTCTTCTTGCTTAATGATTGCCAAAAGTTTTGCTATTAACATTTTAAATTTATAGCCTTCAACCTGTTTTTGGTGGGATACAGAATCCTCCTCTCTAGCTTCTTTATTTTCTGCTCTTCATTTGCTCTATTGTTTTACAAATTACACCTTTATGCACTGTCTGGGAAACAGCTTAAATTTAGACTTGTAGTATTATACCATTATCTTTTAAACCTGATATGAAAAGTAGGTTACAATGAACTTTTTATCTGTGCTCAGTAACTTATGAACTACTCTGTAGCCTGCCATACTTTTATAGAGACTCAGGATTAGTTATAGGTAGAAATCAAGACAATCCTGAGCATAGATACAATTACTAAGATAGCAGAGGAAATTAAGCTATTATTCCTAGATGTGCAGATAAAGTAAAGGCTTTAGATATAGAGCAGCTAAAAGCTTAGTTGAAATCTTTCTGTAAAGGTCCAGGTTTTTGTGAAGCTCTAAAATTTTCTTTATAAAGATTTTTAGTTAGAGGAGAATACTGAGAGACTGGTAATGTTAATAGGAGGTGCACACAATCTCAAATCCTAAAGAAAATCTTTGTTGATGTGAATGACTTTGATGAATGAGTGACTTTTGTTTTATTGTATACATTATCTTTTTAATATTATTTTTATTTATTCATAAATGAAATTATATTATACATATTGGTTAATAATATTAGAAACTGAAGAAAGACACATATACACAGGGGGTTGAGAAGGTTGGGGGAGAGATGAATTACTCATCTTACCCTTTATGATTTATGTTAAGGTCAGTTACATGCTTTTAATTTTTAATGATGCGGTGTAATGTTATGTGTTCTCTGAAACTAGGATAAATAGCTACTGCATGTTCCTAATGCAATTGAGGGATCAAGGTGTAGTTTATTACTCAGGGTTGTCTGGAAGAACATAGCTGATAGAATGAATATAGTTTAGATAATATGGCCTGGGAAGTTCAACAATGACTGTCTCACATCTGTATTGGAGCTGAATGTCTCAGTAGTTCTGAAGGCCAGTCAAGTTTTGATGTCCCAGAGGTCTCATGGAAAGTCAATGGTTTCCAATGCAAATTGTAAAACTGAAGGTGGACCCTAATACCAACAAAGGGATACAGAAACTGCAGCAAAAATTTTAATGAATTTGCTAGTAAGACTGAAGACAAGAAGACAAAAAGCAAAGCTTCCCTGCTTCATCTGTGATCTGGACCACTGCTAGACAATGCCATTAACATTTGTGATTGGTCTTTCTAACTTCATATAACCTGATCAGAAAAATCCTTCACAGAAATGCCCCCATGGTTTACCTTCTAATTGATTCCAAAATGAGCTGGGTTGAGAACCAAAATGGACCATCACAGTAACACTTGTTATATAGCCACTGCATATGAAAACTTTGGAAATTATGTGAAGGTAGAAATAGAGGCTACCATGCCTCTGTCCTTGGCATCTGATGAGATTCTACTGGCGAGACAGAATTAGCCTGGCCATCATATGAGACTGCCACATTGAAGTAGGACTTTGAAGACATTGAAACTGAATACCAAATGCTCATTTTTATTGAGAGTTGATCAAACTGAAGATGTGTAAATAAAATATTTATTTTTATTATTTTCAAGCATTACAGTCGTTTGTTCAAGCTAGTGCTGATACTTATGAAAAGGAGATTGGTGTGGAGAAAATAGTGGAATATATTACATTAACATTAAGACAAGCTAGAAAACCTTGGCAGATACTGCTAGTGAAAGCCTCATGGTCGTCAAGCAGATTCTTTGTAAGAGCTTAAAGAAAATAATGAGGGCTTGTTTGCTTGTTTGTGTTGTTTTATATCTAGAAGGAAAATAGAACATCATTGTGTAGTCATACAAAGTTTGGCAACAGTCTTTCTTGCAGCTATGGAGAAAATGCAAAATGAGTTATTCAGAATGGGCTACTAAAATAAAAACGTGTCATCTGGCATATACTGATTACTTATAAGACAGAGTGACCTAAAGGACAACTGTAAACATCTAATACAGATGCCTGAGTTAGAAAATAAATTCTTCATTATTTATTGCTTAGAAAATTGATCTCAGATTAGGAAAGGGCCTTAGGGTAAAAGATTATGGATGTAGAACTCTCAACTCCTTCACCAGTACCATATCAGCCTGCCCTTTGCCCTGCTTTCCCACCATGATGATAACAGACTAAACCTCTGAAATGTAAGCCAATTCCCACTGAATGTTTTCTGTTATGATTTACTTTGGTCATGGTGTCTTTCTCTCTTCACAACAATAGAAACTCTAACTAAGACAAGGTCCTTGAATATACTCTTAACAGCTATTTTGAAGTTATTGGCTTGTTTTTCAGATTTATCGCATTTCTCAGGACCTACTTTAGTAAGGACTACCAGGTTCTAGTGGAGACATATTGTCATGGCTGTTAGTAATTGTGTTTTTATGCTGTTTTTTAGGGATCTGGGTTTGGGATTATTGTAATCCTTGGTGCTTGTATTCAATTTTCTCTTTGTCAGGTAGTTTTCTGTTCCTTGGTTTTTGCTGCGTTATCTGGATCTTAGAAAATTACAGTACCCATGGATTGCATGGATGGGAGTACTTCGTAGTTCCTGCTAACGGTGACCACTGTGGGTACAGAGTAGAAGGTATTTCTAAGTATTGGGAACTGACAAGACGAAATGGAGAATGAGCTAGAAAGCCGGGATGGTGGTGAGAGAGTCTATAGGAGGTTAAAAATCTGGGGTATGAGGAATTTGTAGAGTTCCAAGGGAGTGGAGCATGAGATGGAAGAAAGGACATAGGTAAGTGGTCTACTGCAGTGTTGGAAATGAGACTAGGGAATTGGAATTAGAGGATTGGAAGAAGAGTGAATATCACCTACCTGGTTAGTTGATCATTGTGGTTAGCAGATTTCCAAGGAAAGGGTGTCTTCAGTGTTAATGGCTGAGCCAAAAGATTCAAATGGCAGAGGAAGACTATAGGAGAATATGTGTAACATTCTGAGAATGAGGCCAGAGAGGAAGGATTGGCTGCAAAATTATGTCTGCTACAAATCTAGGATTAAGTCTGGGTAAATAGAATTAAGGATTGGGAAGAGAGTGAATGTTGGCTACCTTTTACTCTGGCTAATGTAGCCAGTGGAGTTTTAGGAAGATGTGCTTTCTTCTTCTAAAAAGAGAGCACATCAAAAATCTTCAGAAGTATGATCATGAATAAGGATTTCCCATAGCAATGTTTCATTAAGCCCATGGCAGAGAAATATTTATGTCTGGCTCTTGTGCGATTATTAATTTGTTCATATAAAAGTGGACTTAAGATCCATGTGTGCTGGTGCATGCCTTAAGATGCAACAGTCTACACTTTTAATTGCAGCACTGAGAAACAGATACACATGAATCTCTTTCAATTCCAGGACAGTCTGATCTACAGAGTAAGTTACAGGCCAATTTGGACTACACAATGAAATCCTATCGTGTGTGTGTGTGTGTGTGTGTGTGTGTGTGTGTGTGTGTGTGTGTGTGTGTGTGTGTGTATTTTAAATACTGGGTAGCTGTATAAGCCTAACTATAAGTCCAGCCTCAGAAAGCAGAGACAAGAGTTCCATAGAAGAAGCTCACTAGCAAAGATATCATGTCCATAAGCTCTGAGTTTGAATGATATGATCTGTCTCTATGAAACAGATGGAACAGTAGATAAAGATGATTCTAAGCAATGATCTTGAACCTCCATATACACATGCACACATATATTTGAATCCTTGCACTGTGTGTTCGCATATGTGAAAATAAAACTATACATGTTTAAGATGTAAAAACCAAAAAGGAAAGAGCAAAGAATTGAAAGATGTGTTTAGCCTTTAGGTTTTTTTTGGCATAAAGGTAGGATGAAAAGATGTTCACTTATAAAGATGTTGCTCTTACTAGAGAAGAATAATTGTCTTGAGAAAAAATTTAAATCATAAAGGTGGAGGCCTTTGAAATGAAATAGAGCCCCCTTTTGTGAGAATTGAGTTAAAGTCTCTGTTCACAGGGCTAAAACCAGAATTTTGAAATGGTGTAATTAAGGGATTGCTCTTTACCCATTCTTCATCACCTTTTAAAGTGGGAGTATGTATAACAATCATCATTACTTTTTACTTCTGTAGAATGCACTTGTGGGCCATGAGATAACTTGTCTCGTTGATACTGTAAATACAAAAGAACAGAAGGAAAGTTAAATTTGTACCTGAACCTGCTATAAATGAATACAACCAGACTCAGAGTGAATAATTTGAAACCTGGGTCCTGAGGCTCCTGTTGGACAGATCAGAGTTGTTTGCATATTAAAGTGACATAAGTAGTATAACTCAGACCTACTATTTTCCCAAATATGTATCTTTGTTCTTAGTAAATATTATTAAATTTATAACTTGGACAACATGGAAAAGCCAAGGCTACGTGAGTTCTAACGCTGGGTTAGTAATAAGGATTATTTCATTTTCCTCTATGGATGGTTATTTCTGAAAAGCAGCTAATATGCTATTTAATATGCTAATAATCCAAAGCTAAGGTGCGAGAGGAGGGGAAAGCATATTGCCTTCTCCTCCAGAGGACCCTGGGTCAATCCCAGCACCCTCCATAGTCACAAACTTAAGAGCGGGAAAATCAATGATAGCAATTTTTAAAAACATGGGAGATGGTCACACGAAAAGATAACAGGATACTGAGAAACCAGCTGGAAATAAAGAAATTTAGAAAGATGCCTTCTTGTAGTATATATCTTCCTCAGGTATTCTTATAGCATCTTTCAACTTTAGACCATTGGAGTAGTCTCGATGAAAAATCTATTGTTTAATTTTACCTTTCTTGCAATAAATCTTCTGCTTATCTGTAATTTGTACTTCTCACATGCACATGGCATTCTTGCTTAATGTCTTCATGCTTCCTACTACTTTGATCACAGACACTTCACTCCTTTAAAAAGACAAAGACAAGCTAAAAAAAATTAGGTAGTATCTAATTGTTAATAATCTGGGCTACAAACAAGTATGGTGACACAAATAATCACAAATAATAAAATAAAATATACTGTTCAAAATACGGCAGGAAGATAGGGCAGAAAGTAACAAAGTGGTGGATTTTAGAAATAGTATTGCAGGAAAAGTTTCAGACAAAATCCCGGCAGAAGCCCAGAGTGTACAAACAGCTGGATAATTTTTTTTAATTTAAGATTTATTTTTATTTTATTTCTGTATATGTATGTGTATATGCCTGCACATGACTGAAAAGGTCAAACTTGTGTGTTGTGTCATCTGGAGATGAAGTTGTCAGCCACTGTGAGTTTATTTGTTTGCTTGGAACAGAACTGATATTTCCACAAGACCAATGATACTCTTAACCACTGAGCCATGTCTCTAACCCCAAAAGACAGAGAATTCTTGACATAAGTGACACATGAAGCCTAGTTGATCATCTACCCTGGTTGTCTCCTGGTAACCTGTGAGAAACATTCACAGGAAACTCTGGGTTTAGCCAGTCTTCACAACCTGCGCTTTTCCAGTCCTCATTTTCTGAGTAGGGGTAATTACTAATAGAGAGGAGAATAAGCCAAAGCTGAAATGAGCTTGGCTAAAGTCTTGAAACTTTGGAAAACAGTCATCAATTTGCTTAAGACACTTCAGAGATGCTAAAAGAGACTCCTGAATCCCCAAATAAGCACCCATCTGCCCCCTGACATCTGTGCGTAGAAAATGCAGCACATTAGAAATGGTTTAATTGACATAAAATTCAGCAGGGTTTTCACAGAGCAAGTCATTTTAAGCCAATCTCAATCTCTTTTGCTGACAGACTAACAGATTGTTTATGACAGGGACCCAGGAGACAGAGCTGAACTCCAGTGATGAAGTTGTTATGGGCTTTTGGAGTTGGATATGCTACACATGGGGCCAGATAGAAAGATGCTTGGGATATAATTTAGCTCAGTCATCATGCACATGTATATCACCTATGTAAGCACTGTCAATCTAATTGATGTGTCTCTATATTGCCTTCAAGATTGTGACATCTGTGTCTTCTTATCCACAGTAAGAAATGTTCAGTGGTCACAAATATCCTGTACAAATCAAAGAGCGGAAAAATACGTTGAGGGACAAAAGAATTCCAAATGGGCGAGGACAACATGGGATGTACTCACTCATAATTGGTTTCTAGCTACAAATAAAGGTCAGTCAGTCCATATTTTGATATCCTAAAGAAGCTAAATAAGAAGGTGAACCCAAAGAAAAACATATAGCTATCCTCCTGGGTAGGGGAAGTAGCCAAGATTGCCAGGCAAA
>NW_004949098.1:7669129-7672878 GCF_000317375.1 Microtus ochrogaster
AATAAATAAAAAAAGAAATTATTCTGTTTATATTTAATTTAGCAAATTAATCTATTTGCCCTATTCCTATTATATACTATAAGACTGGGGCGGAAAGACTGTAAGAATGTTGCTGTTTTCCTCAGGGATGATGGACTGAGTGTATATTACATAATGGTGGTCCACCATCACAGTCATTTTTTTTTTTAATTTCAGCTCTCTATATCCAATTTTGAGGGATTATTAAAACAATGACTTGAAAGAGGGCTCAGTGGTTAAGAACTTAATATTCTTGTAGAAGACATAGGTTTGGTTTCCAGCATCCATATTGGGTAGTATGATACTACCCGTTATTTGAAGTTATAGGGAATTCAAAGCCCTCTTCTGGCCCCCACAGAAGCCAGGTACACATGAACATACATGCAGGCAAAATACGTATAAAATAAAATAAAGAAATTACTAAGAGCTAAGAATAAATGTAATATTTTATTTTCAAATAATAAGAAGGTAGGATATGTCCAAAATAAGAGCACAAGTTCCTGACATATTAAAACTATCAAATATAGTTTGAGGATGAAAGAATGCATGTATAGTTATTTATCTACAACATGCAAGCATGTAACAATCACTTAGTAAGTCATATTAACGGCTCTAAAAGTGTATTAAATACAGAATGTTATATAGTATGAGGTACATACTAGGTATGAAGCTGTGTGTTCAAACTGTGTTCCAGGAATTGGTTTCAATTAACTGTTGCCTTTTGTCACAAATGTGTAAGGAGTATATGTTTACCTTTAAATTCAATAAAAAAACAGTTAAAAAGTATTTAATAAATTTTGTATACCAAAAAAAACCCCATAGTATATGACTGTAAAGATTATTGACTCAGTAAAGTTCTTGCCATTGTGTAAGTAAGAGGACTTGAATTCCTTCCAAGAACTCATGTACAAAAGTCAAGTTTGTTGTCAAACGCCTGCAATTCTAGCACTAGGACCAGAAGGAACAGCTAGATGCCTGGGACTTGCTGACTAGCCCTAGAATAGCCTCCCTTGTGATCTCCAGATCAATTATAATACAAGAACAGCAACAAGAACGATGACGATGATGATAATAATAATGTGGATAGTGCCTGAAGAATAACATTCAAAGGTTGTCTTTGGCCTCCACATTTAGTTTTTATATATGTGACATTCCCCTATCCAACAAACACATGCACATACACCCACACACATACACCAAAGAAATAAATCTTTGGCATATGAACAGTGATTGAACATTTTTTTTTAAGGTTTGGCTCACAGTGTTATTCAGATCGGGGTGCCCACCATCTTTGCAGTACCTAGGATTTATATTTCCTACCCCAGACTGTCTCTGCCACAGACTGCAGCTAATCTCCATCTCTGTTCCTTATGACTCTTCTAAATATCTTTTTCTGTAGCACATTAGTCTCTATGCCCTAAGAGAAAGTGTCTGACCTATGGGATAGTCAGTGTTTCATATAGACTGATATTTGGGGGAAAGGCTATGTGAAGATTAGAACCAGTAGCCTCTTTCAAATCAAGTCACATCTCTCAACTTGATGGAAAATTTTCTTAATTTATTCATCACAAAAGTGGATTGTGAAACAACAATGTCATTTTCTTATGGTCAGACCATTCAGAATTAATGAAGATATTTTGGCTTCCTTCATTATACACCATGTTTTATAAATATATTGATTTTATGATGGCTAAGTGCAAACACTAATACATTAATAAATGAACACTTATCCACACATATAGTTACAACACCCATCTAGCACGTGTTTTGAAAGTTTTTTAGATCAAGAAGGTAACAAAGAATCAATGATATATTCTGTGTTTATTATTGGAGAAAGGTCACTTCAATGTCACATAAATTACATTTTGTTTTCTAGCAGTCAATGCAGTGAATTCTCAAAGTCTTTAGCGATGTTTGAAAACATTGCCAGTTCTATTTTTCCTCAAGATATTTAAAACATAATCTTGAACCAAAAATTTTATTGATATGCAATTTTATGTCATCAAATAGCTTATTGATTACTATATAGCATGCTTGGAGTAGTTATACCACTGAGTAGTTTGGACAGTAGTGGGGGAGAATTGTCTGTATTCTGTCAGTCATGTTTTAAATAAACGCTGATTGGCCAAGCAAGAAGTATAGGCGGGTCAACCAGACAGGAAGTAGAGGCAGGGCAATGAGAACAGGAGAATTCTGGAAAGGAAGAAACCCATTCCTCCCATTCCAGCCCAGACCACCAAGAAGCAAGATGTAACCCACCCGGCTGAGAAAGGTAATGAGCCATGTGGCTAACATAGTTAAGGATAATTGGGCGATATATGTTATAAGAGCTAATACAAAGCCTGAGCTAATGGGCCAATCAGTTTATAACCTAATGTAGACTCTCCTTGTGATTTTCTTTGGGACTTGCTGGATGTGGGAATAAGGCCGGACAGAAACCCCAACAAGCAAGCCCCTCATATTACAGGACAAAGAAAATTGTATGCTTGTAATAGTAACATATCGATTATGTGATCCCAGAAGATACAAAATAATCCCACACTAGTTCAGTATTACATATAAGAAAGGGTTATTTATTTAGGGAAGACTCACAGATCTCTGTTCTAGATCAAAGTCTTCTGTATGAATGGTGAACTGGAAGAAAGTCTAGTAGCAGCAAGTGAGAGCCAGAAACAAGACAGTGAACACAAGCTTTACAGCAACATTTATATTATAAGAGACTATGCCCAAATGGGCTTGTATCTTAATGGTTATTGGCTGAAGGAGCAGAAGGCACTCCCAAAGTAATTAGGTTGATATAAACTTATACCATAATTGGTATATCATCTTTCTACAAGGATGTAACAGAAATGAGAACAATCTCATCATTAATTTTTAGTGTAACATCTGAATCCTCAAGTTTCTGGAGCTAGATTTCAGGAAGGAAGGGTTATGATTGGCAAGACAATGTCAGGTTTGACCAAACTACCTGTCAAGATGGTTTCATTAAGGCATCAATGTTAGAATCTGCATCATTGCATTTTACATAAACATAGCTTCTTCTAGGTAGGAGACACTGTTGTTGCATAGATATATTGTTAGACTTAAGTTAATCTTAGCAACATTCCTCAAATTGAGATCTACTGGTGGGTATAAAGTCATTTCTTATATGTAACCATGGAGGGGGTGTCAAGCAGGGTCACAGATGCAAGTTTTCGCAAATACCAGTGTTAAGGTGAAATTATGTAAAGTAAAAATATTCAATAAAAACACACATATATATATTAATTTCTATAGTTATTTCTCTTTCAGGCTATTTTGGTGGATGTCAAGTGTTCTCCTGTGTGTACATATACAGTTTTGATGTTACAAGAATAAGCTAGCTGAAAAATATTTAAATGTTTCAGATAGTTGAGTAATGAGAACACAGAGTGATTGATTAATTTGGATAATGGGAAATGTGTATTGTTGAACAAAAGGAACCATTTTATATATTTTATCACAGAATTGTAGGTTGAATTTGGGCATTGTATATGATTGATAAATACTTTTACCATAGAAATATATATCAAGAATATATTTTTGCTTTCTTACTTGTGTGGTTGAATTTGAAGTATTATCTCCCTAAATTGTTCATCCTGACCTTGGACTTTCTCTATAAGATAGTCATGTCTTGAAACTGTTGTTTTCTTTTGCCAGTAATCCCAGAGCCAACTCAAAAGGATACCTCTCAATATTTTAAGGATATATAT
>NW_004949098.1:7672978-7676315 GCF_000317375.1 Microtus ochrogaster
GGGGATCTGTATCTGGAGAGAATTATTTATATGTAAGTTTTGCCACTTTAGATATTTAAGAATGTAGTTTAATTCATTATATGAATAAGTTTGACGTTCCAAAGCCTCTGAAACAAAAAGAAGTTCTTAAGAAATAGTAAGGAACTAACAAAAGGAGCAAGGAGTATTTTAAAAAAATTAGATTTATTTTTTTTAAAAAACTATCTTTTCTTCTTTACATACTAAATTCATTTCCCATGCCCTCCCCTCCTCTTGCTCCCTTCACCTTCCCCCCCTTCACCCATTATTCCATCCCCCATCCACTCCTCAGAGAGGGTAAGGATTCCACTGGGGAGTCAACAAAGCCTAGTACACTTTTTTGAGTAGGACAAACCCTCACTCCCCCACATATCTTGGCTGAGCAAGGTATCCCTCCAGAGAGAATGGGTTTGAAAAAGTCAGAACAAGCAGAGTGATAAATTCTGGTCTCACTGCCAGTGGCCCCACAGTGTGCCCTAACCATTCAACTGTCACCCACATTCAGAGGGCCTAGTTTGGACCTATGCTGGATCTCTCACTGTCAGGCCAGAGTTGGAAGGCTTCCATTAGCTCAGGTAAACTGTTTCAGAGGGTGTCCCCACCATGGTCTTCACCTCTTTGCTCATATTCTCACTCCTCCCACTCTTTGACTGGATTTTGGGAGCTCAGCCCAGTGCTCATTTGTGGTCTCTGCATTCTGCTTCCATCAGTTTCTGGATGTAGATTCTATGGTGACATTTAAGATAAGCATCAATCTCACTACAGGACAGGGCCAGCCTAGGTCTTTCTGCTCTGCTATAGGATCAAAGCAGTCCTTTATTAATCAATGGTATTCACAGCATATGGAAGGTAATCCCACATCAATAATGTTTGTCCTTTATTATTAAAATGTATTTAATGATTTTGTGACTACAGATTTTTATAAAAGTTTTGGAACTAATGCAATGAACTACCTCATGTATTTTGAGTCTGCTCTAAAAGAGGTATGAATAAGAACCTCTACTGAGTATTTTTGTTAAATGTTCAATAAGCATTTGAGGGTCTACTCAGTGATAAGATTGTTCTCTCTTCATCTTAGACAGGAAGAAGTGTGCTTGTTTAGACCACGAAGATCTAAAAAGAAAGTTGTCAGGGCAACATGGGGAAAACACTCAATGACATACAATAATTCATGCTTTCTTCAGGGTCTCATATTCTTAGAAAATTCTGGTTACCAGGAAGAGAATATGTCAGACTTTGTTTTCATGTATTGATTTTTTTTCAATCAAAGTATTAAGAACAATTATATCTTTTGAGATTAATAAAAGATAAAAACTGAAGAAAAATATCTGTAGCAAAACAAGAATAGTTAGTGTAATGTACATAATCCTAAAAGAGGTAGTTAAAAATGAAAATATCACCTTGATTAAATGTGATCAATCTTGACTTTTCCATTATAAAAGATTCATTGTTAATTATAAAAATACAGTAAGTATACATGCAATAAACAAATGTTACATTCCTTAAAACTTGGGAAATTAAGGAATATGAAGAGTAGACAGACAAAACTGTAAAAAAAAAGAAACCATAGAAGGTATTAGTGATATTAAATAAAAAGTACAGAAAAGTCCTTGTTTCAAGCAGCATACACTGGAGAAGAGTCAATACTTAATCATTTCTGTAGCATAAACTGAAAATGAGAAATAGGGGCGACTAGGAGGAAAAGAGAGAAAAATGAAATGTAGACATTTGAGGAGAGAGAAGGATAAACAGCTTCCATTTTATATTATTTTTGAAAAGGCTCTCTACTTCTGAAACTACATGTAGATTTTTTTTTTAAAAAAGGAAAAGGTACAAGAGATAGATGAATGTCATAAACCAAGTCTCTTCTTTTCTCCTTTCCACATCTACATGGTGCCTTGTGTGTGGTCATAGCACCTTTTCATAGGACATCTTTTAGCTCAAACTGTAACCAGCACATCTAGTTCAATTGTTGATTATACTGGCACTACAGAAGCACATATCCATACTTGTCATAATTCTGAACAAAGCAAAATTATATTGCAATGTTTTATTTTGACAGCATTTCCCAAACACTTTTACACCTCTTCAGGCATATATTTTCAAATTATATATTCTGTCTATATAAAATATTTGAGATGTCAGATATAAGATCTTAGTTTTAAGAAAATTTTAAAAGTATTTGACTGTGTCTATAAAGTAAAATTGCAGTACTTTTCCTGTATGTGTCTTTGTAACCAATCTCAAATGTATTTATCAGTTTCTCAGAATGTGTTTCAACAACAAAATATAAATTATATTTGTCTGGTTAGTATTTGTCAACCTGTCACAAACCTAGACATCTCTGAGAAGAGAGAATCTCAATTAAGAAATTACCTTCATCAAATGAACCCGGGTCATTTTCTTGATAACAAATTGACGCTAAAGGGTCTAGAACACTGAAGTCATGCCATCTCAGGGCAGATAGACCTACTTTGTATAAACAGGCAGCTGACAAAGCCTAAGGAAGCAAGCTTACTGCAGCGCTCCTTTGTGGTACTGTTTCAGTTCCTGCTTTCCGGTTCCAGCCTTGAGTTTATGCCCTGGCTTTCTTCAGTGATAGATTGGAAACTTTGAAAAAAAATAATCAACCCCTTCCTATCCCTGGGTAGTTTTGGTGAGTATTTTATTGTGGCAAAATAAAAGAAAATATGGACAATATGTGAAGGTTGTGTAACATTATAGTTTAGAGACAACTCTGTGTAGTAACTTCCATTGTGTTTAGGAAGACAACCTGCACAGTAATATATTGGGTGATATCATGAAAGTTTGCACTGTATATTAACTGATTAAATTCTCTACTCTTCATGTGGATAAAAAAATAAGGTATTGAACAGTAATTCCGTGTGTGTCGGGGGGGGGAGTACATACAAACTAATACAAATTCCTATATCCATTCCTCATCAATTGTTAGTTTTTTGACCATGCATACAGAATAGACCCTGGTGCAAATACAGCCCATCACTGATCTCCAGAGCTTACTGTGTCAAGGGACAGCAGTAGAAGGAGGTCAAATTCTTATACAGAGTTTACCTATTTTTTTCCCCAAGATTTTAAACAGCTTTACAAAATACTACTCAATAACACTCATATTATTGAACTTGAAACGTTCATTAAAGATATACCATACAATCTTTCATTCATTTAGTAAAACACATTAATGCCAAATTTGGGTAATTAATATCTTTTTTTTTTGATATTTCTTTTTTTTTTATTGAGAAAAGGAAAAAAAACAAGTTTCCACCTCCTCCCAGCCTCCCATTTCCCTCCCCCTCCTCCC
>NW_004949098.1:7684242-7696243 GCF_000317375.1 Microtus ochrogaster
GCTGGTTGATGTTATGTGCCTAAGGAGGGCGGTGGGGCCGAAGTGGGGAGGGTTCTGCCCAAGAAGGCTGGGGGGCCAAGGAACCTCTGAGCTCCCCGTGCCAGGCTGGCGCCGCGGGGCCAGAAACTCACCCCAAAGCTAGGTCTCCTGGCGCAGATCAGGGCTCTGTGGTGGGTGGGCAGGTCGCAAACAAGGCGCCAACCCTGCTCTTTGCAGGCAGGCTATCGGCAATTAATATCTTATTGAAAATTATGGACACAGGAATATCATGAAGAGAAAAGAACATTGGTATAAATAAAAGTAGTATAAGAATAAGCAATGAACTCTCAATAGAAGAATCTAAAATGGCTGAAAGACATTTAAGGAAATGTTCAACATTCTAAGCCATCAGAGAAATTCAAATCAAAACAACTCTGAGATTCCATCTTACACCTGTAAGAATTGCCAAGATCAAAAACACTGTTGGCAACTTATGCTGAAGAGGTTGTGGGGAAAAGGGAACACTTCTGCATTGCTGTTGAGAATGCAAGCTGGTACAGCCCCTTTGGATGTCAGTGTGGCATTTTTTCAGAAAATTAGAAAATAACCTTCCTCAAGACCCAGTAACACCACTTTGGGGTATATATCCAAAGGATGCTCAATCGTGCCACAAGGACATGTGCTCAACTATGTTCATAGCAACATTGTCAAAGCCAGAACATGGAAACAACCTAAATGCCCCATGACTGAAAAATGGATAAGGAAAATGTGGTACATTTACACAATGGAGTACTACACAGCAGAAAAAATAATGACATTTTTAATTTTGCAGGAAATTGGATAGAGCTAGAAAACATTATTTTGAGTGAGGTAAACCAGACACAGGAAGACAGTTTTTACATGTACTCACTCATAAGTGTTTCTCAAACATAAAGCAAAGAAACCCATCTTGGAAACCATAATCCCACAGAACTTAGACAAAAATGAGGATACTAAGAGAGACTTAAATAGATCTAATCTACATGGGAAGTAGAAAAAGCCAAGATCTCCTGAGTAAATTAGGAGCATAGGGACCTTGGGGAAGGGCTGAAGGGGAGAGGAGTGAAGCAGAGAGGGGGGCAGAGAAAAATGTAGAGCTCAATAAAAATCAATTTAAAAGAATAAGCAATAATAAAAAGTGTTTCTTATTTCCTTTTTATTTTTCCAAATTATTACAATTTCTCTGTGTGTGGGTATTTTGCCTGCATGTATTTTTGCAACACATGCATGAACTTCCAGCAGAGACCAGAAGAATGCATCAGATCCCCTAGAACTGGAATCAAAAGTCATTGTGAGCTGCTGAGAAACTGAGGTCTTCTCAAAGAACAACCAGTGCTGAATCAATTCTCCACAACAATTTAATTATTTTATTATTAATTAATGATCAAGGCATGTTTTTGAGGCAGGGTCTTATAACGTAATTTGTGCTGTCTCTGAGCTCACAATTCTCGCCTCGGTTTCCTAAGTGCTAGGTATATGGCTGTATGAAACACTGGAGTCCATTGTGTTTAAAATGTCCAATAGAGAGTGTTCAATTCATAAGACATGTAATAAAGATTCTACATGATTCCTTGGTAGGACAGCGAGTTTTATGCCATTCAACTAATCTGTAAAATAAGAGTTATAATGATTTCTGTTATTGCTTCCAGCTGTGGCTTTCAAAGGTAGTAGCATAAAACAAATTGGCACCTTTTGGCTTTAGGTGGAGTCCAAGATGGATTTGCAATGAAAACTGAACAGCTAGTTGTGCCCATAATGGGAAGCGAATTCCACAAGATGCAGGATTCACCAAGTCCTGGGAGAAGATTCAGGGAAACCGGATAAGAACATTTGCAATGGTTAAACAAAAAGATGTACACAGGAGGCTGTGAGGGTTTAATACGCTATCAGATTGTAGTGCCATTCACACATCTGACAATCTCACAGTACACATGTATACCCCTGGCTTTCTGAAATAATTTTGTATATAAAGGCCTTTATATATAAATCCAATAAGTTATTTTTAAAAGCAAACCAAAGTACTTTAAACCAATGCTTTGAAGCCAGCAAGCTAAGTAACTATAAGTAGGTTTACCTATCTAGATTGAAAGTCCAAAAGGGCGGAGTCATTTCAGAATCCACAAGAAAGGCACAGTTTGACAAAGGGTATCCAATTCTATATTCTATTTATCTTATTTGTTTGCAGTATTGATATTGTTTTATTGTCATATTAGAATAATCCTAATTTCAGTGAATATAATAGCATTTTATTGTTTGATGACTTTAAATGACACAGCATTTTTGAAGGAATACTTCATACACAATAAATTTCTATATGGAATTTTATTTGTTGAAATATTTATTACCTCATAATCTCTCACTTTAATCATGACAATGAGCACACTTCTACCTCCAAAGATTTCCTCCCCCCACCCAGTATTCTTCTTCTTGCTTTTCTTTCTTTCTAGCCCAGAAAACAAAGTACTTTTTCTCCACACACAAGTTTACATTTTTCAAATTTTATTATGTAAATGAAATGATAAAATATGTCATCTCTGGCTCTTCATTCATATAACTGTAGTGATTTGAATGAGAATGATCCCATCTAAAGTCACATGTTTGAATACTTGGTCCTCAGCTGGTACACATTTTAAAAATATTGTGGAACTTTACAAGGTGGAGCATTGATGAGGCATGTCTTTAGTTTAATATACACAGGCCCTACTTCTGGTTCTGTCTGTTCCTGAATGCCAGTGATCAATGACTATCATGCTCCTCCTTGCTGCTGCTGTCATGTAATGATTGACAGAATCATCTGGACACAGTAATCTGGAATAAGCATTTTATTCTTAAGTGGGCTTAGTCATTTTTATTTTTTGTTAATAATTACCTGTATTTGTGTGTACGTATATGCCGGGGTATGTGTGGAGGTTAAAGAATAAGTTTTACTTGTACCCTATGTGTTTCAGGTATTGAAGTCATGTTTTCAGGCATGGCAGCAAGCCTTTACCTACTGAGCCCTTTGCAGATGCTTTGTCACAGCTACATGGTATAAGATCAAAATGATTCAAAAATTTATTTACCTTCAATTTGTTTCTTTTGAGACATCATCATGCAAATTGAGAGTTCAATATAATATTTAGGTGTATTCATCAAACATAGTGTGATCAGATCAGAATAATTTACATTTCTAGGTTTTAAAAATTCCAGCTATTCCTATAATATATGATGGATTTCTGTGAAATATAATTATACCTGAAAATTAAAATTTATTCTATCTGTTACTTAGCTACCTTTGACAATTCAGCCTCCCTTAACTACTCATTATCTTTCCTTTTAATGTCTTGTGAAATATCTCTCTCTCTTTCTTTCTCTCTCTCTAACTTTGAGACTATCTCTTCAAAATTTTCTTATCTGTAAACAATAAAGAATATCTTTCAATTTTCTAATATAGTTAGTTGAATTGTATTCCAGTATAGACTACTTTATAATTTATCTCTTCATTTGCTTTGGAGATTTATTTTGCAATAGAATTTAAGTATGACAAATAAAGTTATACATATAAAGGGTTTGGAAGGGGGCTTACTTTCTCTACTCTTACATAAATGAGGTAGCAGGGAAAGGTCAGTCTATGGTAGGTGTTCGTCTAACTTTGAAGATTTTGAAAATGATCATTAAAATGTTTATACTACTTTACATTACTCATTGTTCTATACATGAAATTTGCCATCATAATCACACTTGTGTGGTCATTCTTGCTAATGATAGGTATTCCAGTAGGCCAATAATGAGGCTTAATATGATTCTTCATTTCCAAGTGTACTGTCTTTTGGATGAGTTAATGATGGTGAATATTGTCAGCTAAGCAGCTTTGTTAGTAAAGTGTTTATTAGTATATTAAAATTGTTTTAGGAGACACATATTTTCTATTCCTGAGTAGTGTTATGTACAAATGATATTATTATATATTAATTTTTTTGCAGTGTCTTACTTATATTTAGGTTTATCTTTAGAGAAGGACAATATCAAGAAGAAAATACAAAATTTTAGACAACAGATGGAGAAGTTTTGCAGGTATTCACAAATTAGAAGATATTATAAATAAATTAGGATATTACTATGCTCTAGTGTGGGTAGAAATGAACTGAGATGAATTCCTCTTCAGTGGAACAGGACAGAGGTCCTACAAGAAGAGAAAGTTTTCACTCATGAAGAACAAATGGAAAGTTTTACTCATAAGTGTGGGGGTGGATGAAAATTTATAATACATGACTCTAGTCAAGTTGATATAAGCAAACTAGAGGATCAGGAAGGCACTAGATAAGGACTAAGACAATTGAAGGATGCTTTGGAGTTGAGCATTGTGGCAAAACAGGCACTAGCTAAGAGACCTCAGTGACCTTCTGCTTTTAGCCTAATTTGTAAATGCGAATGGCTGGAAACTTTTTGATAACTGCAAAGTCAGAGAAACTTTCTGTAGCAACATCTCCAGAGAGACTTCATGTGGGATACTTCTGTATGCTGCAAATAAGTTTATTACCATTGTTTAATAAAGATACTGTGTTGATCTATGTCAAAGAAGAACATAGGTAGGCAGGAAATCAAAACAGATACAGGGAGAAGAAAGGAAGAGTCACCGGAACACTGGGGTGCCAGCAGCCACCAGAGAAGCAAGAAGTGACCTAAGAAGTCACAAGCCTTATGGTAAAATATAGAATAATAGAAATGTGTAAGAACTAGTTAGTAATAAGCTGGAACTAATAGGACAAACAGTATGTAATTAATATTAATTCTCAGAGTGGTTATTTGGGAACTGGCAGTTGGGAGAGAAACCTCCAGTTACAGAGACTCTCCGCAGTTATGGAATGATTAATGATTGCAGTATATGAGGATTCTCTATCTTTTTCTATGGTGACTATGCTGTTTAGTCTATTTGTGAGTGTATGTGTGTGTGTGTGTGTGTGTGTGTGTGTTTGTGTGTGTGTGTGTGTGTGTGTGTGGTGTGTACCTGAGTGTGTTTATACAAGTACATATGTGTGCAGGTACCAACAGAGGCTGGAAGAGAGCACAAAATACCCTGAAAATGGAGCTACATGTGGTTGTGAGCTGTCTCTTTTGAGTACTCTGAACTAAACACAGGTCCTCTGCAAATCTGCAAATGCTCTTAACTGCTGACCCCTTTCTGCTGCTTTTAGGGGTGTTAACTGTCAACTTGATACCACTTAGAATCACCTAGGAAGAGAACATTAGTGATAAATTATATCAGGCTGATCTGTGAGCATGATCTAAGGGATTGCCTTGATTGTTTACTGAGATAGATAGATGCAACCAGTTCTTAATTTAAGTTAATATAGGTAAACAGAACACACTGTAAGTGACAATGTTCCCTAGGCTAGACTCTGGGTTGTTTTAGTGAAGACACCAAGCTGAACAATACCAGTAATAAAGTAAGCAAGAATACATATTGTTTATTTTTGCTCTTGATTGTGGATATAATGTGAGACCTTATTTGAGTCCCTAGACTAAAATGATGCACTGTAGTCTGGAATTGTATACCAGAAAAATTCCTTGCTCTTTTGAGTTGCTTTGTGTCATTGTATTTTATCTTAGCAACAAGCATGGAAAAAGTGAAATGATACACTAGAAGGCTTGCTTATGGCTGCATGAATCAAATTATTTATATCCCTATTGATTGGGCCTGAAGCCACAATTCAATGGTTAAGAGAATTGGCTGCTCTTCTAGAAGAGACATATTTTATTTCCAGTACCTACATGGTGGCTCATAGCTGTCTCTACCTCCAGTCCCAGGAGATCTGACACATTCTTCTGGACTCTTCAGGCACTTTATACAAGCTGTGCACAGACACACATGGAGGCAAAGCACCCATGCATATAAAATAAGATGAAAAAGCAAAGCATATATACAGGGCGGTACAGCCGGCTCAGTAAATAAAAGCACCTTTGGTTCTTCCAGGTGACCAAGCTCATTTCCCATAACTCAAGAGAGGCAGCTCACAACTACATGTAATTCCCACTCCAGCAGAGCTAATATCCTCTCTTTGATTCTTCCGACACCTAAAAGAATGTGGCATATATATATATATATATATATATATATATATATATATATACACATAAAAACAAATACACATAATAATAATAAAAAATAAATGAAATACTTGTGCTGACAACATTAATACAGAGCACCACATTGTGATAGTACCATAGAGAACACTTCCCAGTGCCAGGTAATAAATGAAAGTCCAGCCTGAGTGTTAGAATTCAAATGACCCATTGAACATCGTCTAGACAACTCTCTAAGGCAAAACCATCCTATAAAATTATCTGTGCGAAGTTCCCCAAACCAAGATTTTATATTATAAAATACTTTTCCAGCTGGAAGTGTGCTTCTTCAAATAAAGAAACAAGGAAATAAAATTAGATTCCAAACTAGTTTGTGTCATAATTTCATCCCCCCTCTGTGTGTGTGTCATTTATTTTATATCTCTCTCCTCTTTCTTTTTCTCCCTTCTCTCTCTCTGTCCTTATCTCCAACCTCCCTCTTCTTGCTACAACATAATACACATTTTATCTCGTTATTCATCTTGTTTTTAGACTCTAGACACTCATCTCTTCCAATGATGAACTAAACAAGAAATGTGCATGAAAACTGACAGATGCATTAACTGAGTAACTCTGAATATATCCTAGAAATGTATGATCTCTTTTGAATTCTCCGTGCAATCTTAGTTATTTTAAAATAGTCTAGCTTTGTTTTTCAGTATGCTGAAAATATAGAGAACAGCAATTTGTCAGTGTCTGAAAACTTTACACATATTTGAGTAATACTATTAAATAACGTGGGGAAAATACCCACAGTGTATTTTCTTTGATGCCATGCTGATGGGTTCTGTGCTATTTTTACTTGGCAAATGTAAAAACTATCAGAGAATAATCTGTCAAAAGGTGGAGGTGGAGGAAGAAAGAAAGAAAGAAAGAAAGAAAGAAAGAAAGAAAGAAAGGAAGAAAGAAAGAGAAAGGAAGAATGGAAGGAAGTAAACTGCTCCTTTTTTATTCTCTCAAATAGAACAGCTTTTCTGATTCAGTTTACATTTATTAAAACTGATTAAAATTACTTATTGGAATTTCTTAGTGCTCTTGTATAAGCCCAGTGAGCAGGTGTAATTGTGTTTGGTAGATCAATTCATCCATTGCATGGTGTTATGAAAATCTCCTACTGTTACCAAACAACAGCAAATGGCCTTTTTGTTTAATTATATCAAGTAAATCTTTGCCTATTGATAAATGTAATCTATTCAAAATGAAATAATAAATCTTACAAGTTAGACAATATATCCAATTAGGTAGTTTTTTTCCCTCAAACTCCTATTTTAAATTAATGGACATAAATTCAACACCTATATAACCCACTAATGGAATCTGATGTTAATGTGTGTTAACATCTACATTACTGAAATTCCACCAAAGCATAAAAGACAGGAGAGAAAAGCCATGACTAATCAGTTCATATTAGTGCTAATGACAAGTTCTGTTTATCTTAATGGAGGGATTCTTTTGTTAATTTGTTTTCAGTTCCATAAACACAAAATAACTTGGAGTATTCTCTTTAGACACGTACCTTTAAGGGGACACCTTAATATATCATTATTGAGATATAAGAACATACATTTTTTTTCTTTCTTCTGACACCATTTTCTTCATTTGTTGAAAAAATGATGAATATAATAGTGTCAAGGACAAATCAATAAAGAATAGAAAAAAATATGGCCAGCAATACCTACCTACTTATAGGGCAAGCTCTTCAGATCGTTGGTATGTCTGTCTAGACTCAAGGAAAGAAGTTCTTCTTAGGCCAGTTACTCATGAATTCTTTGAGGTTGGTACAGGCACCTTACCTGCCTCAATTGTTGAAAGGTTATGCATTCAGAAATCAATTTACATCAGGTCCTAAAACAGATGTTAGGATTTATTCATTGACACTAACTAGAGATAAAGGAGTCAGCCAAGATATCAAAGGACTGTCTATTTTGCTTATATGTTAACTTTAGTGACATTAATAAAATTAAAAACAGATATCAAACATGCTAATTTTATTTTCTAAAGATTCATTTAGGTAACTGTGTAGATGTCTCTTTGCATAGATAGAGTCACATTTTCAATACCATCTTTCACAGACTCTTCCTACTCCTCATAGCTCACAATGAACAACAATCACTAGTTGATGTGCACGTTGGCTAATTTGGCTTCCACAAATGTGAGAGAATATGCACCACTTTTCTCTGTGTCAGGATGATTTAATTTAACAAAGCCACCTTCAGTTTTATGCATTTTCTTTTCTTAAGATTGTCATATCTTTTTTATGTGTCTGTACGCATATCTACCACATGCCTGATGTCTGTGGTGACCTGAACAGGGTCTCAGAACACCTGAAATTGGAGTCACAGTCGAATACAGAAACCATGTTGTAGCTTGGACCTTGAAGAAGGTCCCCTGAAATAGTAACAAATGTTCTTACCTGATGCACTGTTTCCCTATTCCAAGTTTTATACAATTTCACAAATGTCACAATTTCATTCTTATTATTAGGCAAACATTCCATCCATTTTACTGCTGGTCTATATCTGCCCTGATCCTCTTACATGGCTACTGTGAATACTGTTTGTATATGCTAGAACTCTTCTTCAAATGTTACTACAATAGGAATATATGTTAATAGGTTCTATTTTTATTTATTTCTATATAAGTTTATTTCTATATTATTATTTACTTATTATTTATTTATTTCTATATTATGCTTATTTCTATATTAGTTTTACTAATGTGCATTATATAACAAAGGTCTAATTGTTCCTTACATAAATCATTGCCAGAATATGCTTTTTTCATACCAGAGACAGCAGTATCTTGTCTGATATAAATATATGGTCTGACTTTGAACTTGCTATACTCCTGCCTTTGTTACTTAAATGTTCTGATTATAGACCTAAGCCACAATATTTGTCTACTTTTTCTATTCTTCATTATAATTACTCTACACAAAGAGAATTTCTTTCATTTCCTTGTTGATAATTTGTGCGTGCATTCTAAAGAAAACTGTTTATCTCATTTTCCATTTATTGATTGCATACTGTGCATAAAGAGAAAGCTTTCTTGCATTCTTTTGGTTGTCTTATCACCCTGGTAATTGTTCTCTTTGCTGTTCAGAAAGTTTTTAAACTTGAGACAGTTTTCTTTGTGAAATCGTCCTTTAGTTTACTGAGCTATTGGAGTCTTGTCCAGAAATTCATCATTTCTTCTGGTATCTTGATGTGTTTTCAGGCATTTTTCATTGGTACTGTCAAAGTTTCAGGGGTACATTAGAGTGTTTTATCATTTTGAGTTGCTTTTTGTGTATGATGAGAGACAGGACTCTTTTTTTTTCTACCTAGTTTTCTTCGGATCACTTGTTAGAAAACCCCTTCTTCCTCTAACACAAAACTTTACTCCTTTGGTGCGGATTAGATGACCATTGCTGCGTAAATTTATTTATGTATCTAATATTCTGTTTCACCGGTACACATGCCTGTTTTTATTTCAGTACTGTTCTGGAGTTGTTGCTATGGCTCTGTGATATTTCATGATTGCATAATGTCTCTTACATTACTGTAGTTCAGTGCTGCTTGGAATATTAAGGTCTTTTGTGATTTTTCTCCCAAGTTCTAAAGAAACTATTATTAGCAATTGGAGGAACACTGAATCAGATATCTACATCAATTTTATTATTAGCATAAGTTTGTTTACTTGGGTACATCATATGTGCTGGCTGGCTTTTGTCAACCTGACAAGCTAGAGTCACATGGCAGGAACATCAACTGAAGAAATACCTCTGTCAGGCTCACCTATAAGAAAGCTGTATTTTCTTGACTGCTGACTGATGAAAGACTAGGATGAACTGACCCCTAAGCAGGTGGCCCAGGGAAGTATAAGATGTGAAGTTACACATTAGCTTTGGAGTAAATAATAAGCACCAGTAAACAGCTTTTCTCCATGGCTCTTGTTTCTTTTCCTGTTTGAATTCCTGTCCTGAATTCCTTCAAGGTGGTCCTGTGATCAGGATGTACCAGTCATATAAACCCTTTATTCCCTAAGTAAGTTTTTGTCAAAGTTTTTTAAATCACAGTAACAGAAACCAAACTAGAACATAACACTGCTTTAATGTATAGGTTTACCTGTTTCCTTGATTTAGGAGCATTCTTTACAATTCTTATTTTAATTCAATACTTTTGCCTCCTTTTTTGTTTGACTGTGCTTCTGGAATTCTGGTGGAATGTCTGCTATACCTTTTATTCTTCTGTGATATTTTCAGATTTTACTTCATTTTAACCTAGTAGCCTCAATCAGCACTTTACTTTTCTATATGTCATCAATTCCATTAATTCTCTTCAACTGCCGCTACTCTATTGAGAATTCCATCAAGATAATTTCATCAATTTAATATTTTGCTACCAGAACTAAGTGTGTTTCTACTTTAATCCCTGAGAATCTTCTTTACTGTAAGGTCCTGACCCTCTTTCTTTGTTCTCCAAATTACATAAATCCTTTGAGAATTTAGGTTCATTTCTGTAATTATCTGGCCTATTTTTTTCTTCCTGTCAGCTCTTTTATATTCAATCATTTCTTTCATGGCTCAAGGGGAAACCATTCTGAACAATTAGCTTCCTTTCTAAGAATCATGTACTTTCTCATGTTTGACACTGTAAATCCTAGCTTCTCTGTGATGCCAACAGGTGGTAGAATTTCTAAATGTCCTCAGCATGGTATTGGTTCAAACAGGCTAGTCAACATGGCAAGACACACAATTCCCATCCTGTGAATGATTTTATTAATAAACTGTATCTCATTTAACTCTGATATATATATATACATATATATATATATACATACACACATATATATGATAAATAAATGATAGATGATAGATAGATAGATTAATTGATTGATGAATAGATAGATAGACAGATGATATTACCCTTAGGCACTGAATTTATGTTACCTTCCTAATTTTTTATTCATGTTGTATCTACATTGCCTGCATTTTCCTCAGACCTGTTAAAAATCTGGGATGATAAGATGTGTACCAACAAATGGATCAGGAGAGATAGCTCAGTGATTAAGAGTACCAGCTGCTTTTGACTCGCAGCCATCTGTAATTTCAGTTAAAGAGAACTCAAACATGTAGAGTTAAATATCTTTTTTTTTTTTTGTTTTTTTTTTTTTGCTGTAAAAAATCTCTATATTCATCAGGTTGGAGAAGGAGAAAGAACACACAAGGCAGACATTAACATCATCTGCATGCATTTTATTGTCTAGTTATCCTGTCTGCCTAGATACAATCAGTGGAATGTGTAGCATGCTCTGCCCTAATGTTTCTCCTGTTGTCCATTGTTTTTAAGACTCTTTTTATATTATCCCAGTGGAATGTCATGGGAAATCAGCAGGAGACTCAGAATCGGCTACCAGTAGGTCATATAATCTATTGAGTCTTTTAAAATGTCTGCCTCCTTTTTATTGCTCTCACTTGAACCTTAGGAAAAGAATATTATCATACTTGTTATCTAAGGATGTACTTATTTGTGCACAATATAATGCTCTTCATTTTCTGTGGAAATTTTTGCTTCTTCTTCACAAGAACTGAAAAACAAATTTCCATTTTCCTGTTTTATATCTGAGAAAACAGATACATGGAAGATAAGTAACCTACCCAATTTATTGACCTAAGTTGTAGGGTTGGTTTTGGAACTGAGAGAGATTGATTCAAAATCTGGACTCAAACCTTATTCAACACCAGCGATTTGTCTGGGGTATATTCTATAAACATTTAATATGGTTTCATTGTGCAAGACAGTCATGTGGAGCATTTAATGACTTCCACCTTTTTATAGAATTTAGTACACTTTCTGAACATTATTTCATTTTTATCTTAAACACGCCATATTAGGGCAGG
>NW_004949098.1:7696452-7703851 GCF_000317375.1 Microtus ochrogaster
CCTCCCCCCCTCCTCTCCCCCTCCCTAAAGAGGATTCTCAACTCCTTGACCAAATGACTGATTCCTATGTGACTTTGAGACATATGTGTGGAATTGATATTTTATAAATGATAGGGCATCTATTTTGATGAACAACCTTTTATAGTGAGAATCTGGTCTTCCAATTATATTTATGATAAGTCAGAAAAAAAATTAATTAGTGTTTTATTGTGCTACATTTATTCACATTCATCTTGACCTCCAAGCACTTTCTTCCCAAAATGGTCCATAGGGCAGAGTTTCTTTCCAGATGAATTCCAAGTCTCAAGTGCAATAGACCACAAAATAAATTCCCCCGTGGAATTTTCCAAATATGAGCTCAACAATACTTTTATCAGCCATGTTTCCAATCCATTAGCAATATTGACTTTGCTGTGAAATGAGAGGAATTCAATTTCAGATTATACCATAAAGCTGAAATCATTATAGCTTTGCCTGTTAGTTTTATAGTAGCTAAGACTGTCGGAGTTTTCTTGATAAAGCTTTATATTTTAAGTTTTATCTTCAGACATTAAAAAGAAAAAAAATTATATTCCCAAGAGTTTTGAGATAGCATAGGGTCCAATGAGAATTCAATGCCAAACTTTACACCGAAATGAACATAGTACTGAGGCGATTTGTATTCTCAGATATGGGATCAAGGAAGTTTCCATATTGAATCTTAAGTGAAGTTATCCTTAGTACTGGGCCATAATCTTTGGGATGCAGTTCAGTTCTGAGCTCTAAACATATGGACTGCCTCTCAGTTCTGTAGTCTTGCCTTTGGTGTGGTATAAACTAACAAACATGTTGTCTTTGTTCTGAACTTTCAAAGGGAACAAGTACTTCTAGCACAGAAGGAACCACAGCATGCAGAGTGTTGAACGATGGCAGTTACACCCTTGAATGCAATGAGGCATATATATTTTTCAATATCCAAATATTTTACAAACCTTAATAGAGATCCTAGGGAGTATGAATGCCATCAATCATGTAATATATAATCTACACTTGGTAGAAAATTGGATTGTTTCATCAATGAATTATTTGATGTTCTCTCTTCCTCTCTATCTTTCTCCTGCTCTCATCCACTCCTAGATATGACCACAATTTGGGTTATTGTTTTACTATGCTGAGGATTGTGCTGAGAACATTGTTTATATTAAAGAAGTATTCTATTAGTAACACATATCATATTCCAGAAGATGCAGTCTTATTGGCAGAATTTATTTTTTTAATATTTTATTTTTAATTTATGTTTGTGTATATGTCATATCCCATTAATGTGTTGGTACCCTCAGAACCCACAAAAAAAATCAAGTACTCTGAAATTGGAGTCACTGGTGGTTAGGAGCCACTAGTCATAGATGATGGGAACTGAACTCTGGTTCTTCACAAATGTACCCAGACCAAATGGTAGACTTTATAGTACCATAATAGATGAACTGTTGGCAGGAAACCTCAAAGGAGAGTCTTGTAGTAATACATGAATTTAAGTACATACTTTTTTGTTTGCTTGTTTTATTTCTTTGATTTGCCTATGATTTTAGATTTTTCTCTTGAAATTTTTAGCATCTTAGAAAATACTTGTACATTGTACTTTCTTGATTAAATACTATGGAACAGGAAATTAATCTAATCTTTATTTTACATTGCTGGAAAGTGAGAGAACTTCACCTTTATGAACATTGAGCACAGATGCTTGGCCTCCTGGAAAGAATACCTTTGCTTAAGGATGATCAAGTTCTACTGGAGCTTTACAACTTAAGACTTTGGTAAAGCATCCAAATAAAACCAAACGCCTTTACTTGTGTTAAAATTTACTTGTCTTTTTTTTTAAAAAAAAACTAAAACATATTATTGATAATAAAAATCATTACAGAACTTATTATAATCACAAAATAAGTAGAAAACAGAGATAGAAGAGATAGAAAATGCATCAAAATCATTATTAAATTATTCGAGGACAAAGGTCCTCATGTGTGAATCTGGAAGTAGAATAATGAGATAGCAGCTTTTATGAAGGCTTTATCACTAAATATTATTACAAATTACAAATCATCTTATAAAAATCATAAAAGTATATAATGTATTCTAAGTTTATAGGTGGTTTTCTTGAACATATATCTGTTCACCACATGCATACAGAGCTCACAGAGTAAAGAAGGAGGCATCAGACCTGGAACCATTGTTACAGATAGGTAAAGGCTGTCAGATGGGTGATGGAATCTCAACTGGGGTCTTCTTGAAGAACAAACAGTGCTCTTAAGACCTGAGCTATGTCTCCAATTCCCAAGTCTCTCGCTTTATGAATCTAACTCACCACATTTCTAATTCCTTTCCCAAGGAGGTTTTCTGTCCTTTTATAACTGTTACCCCCTGCAGCCTCCTCTACAAGGCATGTTGGGAATGAAACAAGCTAGTTTTAATTGCTGGCTGTTACACAATATAAATTTCTACCTTTAGGTTACTGCTCTCATACACCAGCATTAATTTGGAGCTTAATCCATAGACTGTTTAGTAATTTGGGGGTTAGGTAAAATTAAGAAAGAAATATTAAAAAGTTAAACTGCAGAATTTTATCAAAGGAGATTTCTTTCTATGTATTATTTAGTTCAGAAGTAAGTCATCTTATAACTTACATATGAATATACTATAAGTGCATAGTACCTGGATTTCTTAACTCATAGTAAGGTACAATTAATTACATGAAATTTCAATGAGTTTACCTCATAGGTATTGCAAAATTCAAGTTTATTTACTATTCCAATTTCTGAATAGGGGTAGCACCAGAAAATGTTATTACATTCTTTAATATTGTACAGCATGTAGTGTTTTCAGAGTAAATTATTCTCTAAATTTTTAGTTTTTCTAAGTTAAACACCTAAAATCAATAATATTGGTTACAATTAAAATATGGAATGAGTATTTAGTAATAAAACCTTTATAAAACCTATCATCTCATTATGCTATTGACATATTCACATATGAGGGCCTTGCATAGTACAATCTGAAAATATTTTTGTATGCATTTTTCTATCATTTCCGTCTCTATTCCTACTTAGAACCTCTTTTGAGGATGGAAGGTGGTCTGTAAATGCATGGCCTCATCCTTAACTAACTTTTCCCCCATCAAGTATATTTCTATTTCACCTAAGCATTTTATCAGCTTATTTGCAATTTCTGTTTTCTAATGATTTCTTTTTATATCAATTTATTTATATGGGTAATTTGTCTACATGTTTTTCTGTGTATGTAATGCCCATGAAATGCAAAAAGGGAAGACAGATTCCCTGGAACTGGAATTATAGATGATTGTCAACTGTCATGTGATTGCTAGGAATGCCAAGTTTTCGTCATGAGCCACAAGAGCAGTTGACTGCTGAGTCATCTTTACAGTACCTACATTGCATTTTAAATTATTTTATGCTCTATATACTTACTTAAGATGAGAAGATCACTGCAAACTGTAACATTTTATTTAAAATAAAGAAAAACATGCCTAACCTGTATACAGAGTGTAGTTGGTTAGTATAAGATGATCAATGCTCAAGCCTAGAACTGATAGTATGTTCTTTATATATGAAATCCAACTTATTTGGCCTAATGTTCATAATATAAAGAAAAATACAAAAACAACAATAGGAAATGGTCTTGTTCTTTAACACATGCATTGAAGGCATTCATTTATTCAGCTACCTAATGCAAAGAGGGACATTCTGAGCTCCCTGAATACAGGAGAGAAGAACTACATTTGAGGATGAGGGACAAGTGGTGGGTCCATTGTGTATGAGATTGGTGCTGAGTTCTTGTGCTTAGACAGTGCACCTCTAGGAAATCATGATGAACCAAAGAAAGTAAGGAATCTCCTGATAGAGAACCATATAGCAGAGCTTATTCGTGTGCTGTTATCATGCTGTACATGTCTTGGGTCTTATTGGTTCAAGATAAATTTCCCAACTGTTTGCCATTATGCCAGGACTCTAGAAATATCTATTTAAAAAGTAGTTGTACCCAACCAAAAATGTGTCAATTCTAATTCACACTTGTGCCTTACTGATGGTTACAGCATATGTCACCACTCTAAATATCTTCTAGACAGAAACAGGGATTCCATGTCTTATAGAAGAGGGGCTAAATTTTTAGGGAAATTGATGAGAAATAATATTATCCTGATTAAGTCTGAACTTAATCTACTTTTGACATTCTAATTTCTGTACTTTTCAAAATCCAATTACCTTATGCAGATGATTAGCATTTATACAGCCTGCAAATTTTTGTTGTTGTATCATTCTTTTCATTTTTATGATTTTAACTCAAATATGAAAGGAAATTTGGCAAGGTGTTTCAATATTAGCTACTTCAGAGCATATGCTACTAATGCAAATTATGTATTCAGATGTCAGAAAGCCATTATTAAAATAGGCAAGTAGGAACAGTTATCAAATCAAATGACAATAAAACATGTAGTGATAGCACATATCCACTCCATGTGTTGCTTTCTCTTTATTTGCTTAAAGAAAACAAAAAGATTAATACTGTAGTATAATGATGGCTCTTCTTGGAGAGAACCAAAAAAATTAGTCTCTTCATGTCATCAAAAATCGACTCTATTTTCTCTAAGTCTTGGAAGATGCCCCTATCTGTGTCTCTTACTTCCAAACTTGTAAGAATCTAACAGCATCCTCTTCATAGATAAAACAGTAAATAATGATGCCACACAATTTCTGTATGGATACAAGAGCATGGCCCTAAATGTCTCACATGAGTAATTTGCAGTCCAACTCAATAACCTGACAATTGTTTTTTTTTTCTTTTTTTTTATGACAGACTGGAGTTCTTGAGCAAATATTCAGGCTAAGGCAACTAAACAAGAAACTTCAGTTTCCCCAAACTCATAGGGTCCATATTGTAGTGACCTAAAAAGAAAGTGACAAAGTTATCTGGAGATTTTGTATTTGGGGAAAGCTTGGAATATCTGTAAACAAAAGGATCTAAAAATGGTACAAAAAAATCAAAAAACCAAATAATACATATCTTCATTTGATCCTAATGTGCACTCGGAAAGAGTGATAGGATAGGAAGATAACTCATGAGTGAATTGCTTGCTTTAACAAGTATAGAAACTTGAATTTGGATCCTCAGAGACCACATAAGGATAAATAGAGTAATTGTTCTTTCTGATCCCTATGGCATGATGGGAAGTTGTTAGAATCCCTGGAGACTCACTTGCTAGCAGGAATTAGGAAAAAGACCTGAAGTTGACCTTGGATTTATGTCTTAGTTAGGGTTGTTATTGCTATGAAGAGACATCATGACCATGACACCTCTTTAAAAAAAAGCAAAAAAAAGGGGGGGGATTTATTTGTGGTGGCTTACAGATTCAAAAGTTTAGTCCATTATCATTATGGTGGGAAACAAGGTGGCTTGCCAGCAAACATGGTGCTAGGGAAGGAGCTGAGAGTAATTTCTTCTTGACTTACAGGCAACAGGAAATGTTGTGTCTTACAGTATGTAGTTTGTACATAAATGAGGCCTCAAAAACCTGCCTCCACAGTGACACACTTCCTCCTCCAAGAAGACCACAACTACTCTAACAAGATCATACTTCTGAATAGTGCCACTCCCTTTGGAGCCATTTTCTTTCAAACCATCACATTCTACCCCCTCATCCTCCAAAATCTTGTAATTATGTTCTAATGCAAAATTCATTTAGTTTCACTTTAAAAGTTTCCATATTCTATTACAGTCTGAACAATGTTTAAAAGGCAAGATCTCTGGAGTAAATTGGGAGCATGGGGACCCTGGGAGAGGATTGAAGGGAAGGGAAGAGGCAGGGAGGGGACCAAAGAAAAATGTAGAACTTGATAAAAATCAATTAAAAAAATTGAAAGTTCAAACTCTTGAGAGATTTAGGCAATCTTTTAACTGTAGTCACTTATAAAATTAAAAGCAAAAGTCAAATCACAGACTTACAACATATAATGGAACAGGATATACATCACCATTCCAAAAAGTATGGTAAGGAGCATAGTGAGGAAATATTTGACCAAAGCAATTGAGCAAACTCCAAACTTCGTATCTTCATATCTGATGTCAAAACTCTCTTCAGATCTTCAACTCTTTTCAGCTTTGCTGACTGAAGCACTCTTTTTTCTATCGAGCTGTTTCTACTCCTTGTTAGCATCTTTTCTTATCATATATCACATGATTCTGGAATCTACAAAATCTTGGAGTCTCCAAGGCAATCAACTTCACAGCTTCATGCAATGACCTCCATTCAGTAGTAAACTGACACACACCTGGCTTCAGTGACTTTCCTTGATCATGGAACCACAACCCCTTTCTTCTATCCTTAACTCCAGAACCATGTGGTCAAATCTATGAAGTTCTGCCACTTACTGGGGCTAGAAAATGGCCCCTGTGTTCAATTACATCTTCTCCAACTTTCTGGTTTTAGTGGTTTTGTTCACAGCCTAAGCTTGATTTTTCTAAAACTAAATCTGTAGACCAGGCTGGTCTTGAACTCAGAGATCTTTCAATTACATCTTCACCAGATGTCTGTTTTCAATGATTTCTAAGATTAAACTTGGCTGTTCTGGATCCTGCTCTGTAGACCAGGAAGGCCAAAACTTAGAGATTGGCTAGCTTCTGACTCTGGAGTGCAGGGATTAATGTTATGTTCCACCACATCCTACTATAAGTTTTTCTGTAGTTCCTTTATAAAAGTTTAAAATGTACCTGGGTCAATTTTGCCCTAATGTCACCACTTCCTTTATTCTTTTTCTTATTCTATTTATCTCCTTGAACAGAGGTCTTAGCTCCATCCCACTTCCTGGTTCTCTTTTTCTCCACAAATTTTACATTTTGTAATTTACCCTGTTCATCTTGCTCATTTTCATTATAAATCTCCATTATAGTTAGCACTAAAATCTTCAGGAGAGTCTATATTAGACTATGTGCTAGAGAAGGAGCTGAGAGTTCTTAAGCTATAGCTCACAGACAATAGGAAGTTGTCTGTCTCACTAGGCATTGCTTGAGCATATATGAGATCTCAAAGCTTAACTTCACAGTGACACACTTCTTCCAATAAAACCATATATACTCCAACAAGGCCATACTTCCTTATAGTTCGACTCCCTTTGGGGGTCATTTTTTTCAAACCACTACAGACTTTCATATACACTTTATCAGACATATGCATCCTTGCTTACACATAAGAACATGCATACATGCGTACATGTTACACACACACAAACAAATACACAGACACACACTTACAGACATACACACCATATAAATAAATACAAAAGTTTGAAGAATGTCCTCCACAGAGAATGCCTATGGACAAGCCTGTCTTCATGAATGTTTTCATTTAAAA
>NW_004949098.1:7710566-7712589 GCF_000317375.1 Microtus ochrogaster
CGTGCAAAAGAAAGACAGCCCTGCAGCAGGAGCTGGGGGAAGGGGGTTTGTGCTCTCTTCCGAGACACTGTACCCCTGGATAGCACACACTCACCCGTCCAGATGGGATTCCTCAGCAACTAAACCCTCATTTAAAATTCTTAATACTTTGTTGCCTTAGAAACCTTAATTATTTCAAGACTGCCCTGACAAGAAGCACAAGTTTGTATAAGTCAAGTAGAAAATGGACAGTTTATACAAAATTCATATAGCTTTAAGAGGCCTGTCATGAGCTATTATCAGTTTGTCTTTCATGTTGAAAAACAAGAAAGCTCATACAACACCTGGCATTGGATGAATGGCCATACAGGAAATCAGGATTGATTTGATCAAGGCTATATTTCACTGGAGCTGCCTGAAGCCATTTTTCCTTAAGGAAATTATAGTCAAAATACAAAAGTCCTAGTTGGCAGACTGGCCTCTAGCCCTCTGCCTCCTGCCTTTGCTTCCTGCCTGCTGGGTTTTCCAGGCTGTGTGAACTCTCTGTATCTGCTGTGCTGCCCCATACATGGGACAGTTCCCGGAGGTCTGTGACAGGGGGTTCAGGACTTTGTTCTAGCCTAGTGGAACTTTTCTTAAGTCCCAGTGTTTATGTTTCCTCAGTTATATAAATGAAGTATCCCAAAATACAAAACACATGTTCTAGGAACACAGCTGAGTAGATAAATTTTAGGTTTGGAAGATAGTACAGTCGGCTTCCACACACATGTACAACTGTACATATACAAGCATATTGCATGAAGGGTGTGTAAAAACTAAAAAAGTATATATATATATATGTATATATATTATATAATATATATATTATAATCAGCAAAAAGTGGCACCTGAAAAATACATTTTTCATAAAAGATAAATGAAAAAACACATGGAAAACTTAAACTGTGGGCATTAACCAAGTCAATATATGTTGCATCCTATTGATATGGACATGCACCTTCATAAACTCATACCCTCTGACTGTATCCATATTCCCAATGGATACCATAGCAGATTACATAACTTGTATGAAGGTAGTTTGTTGACTATAGCCTTTACTCTCTCCAACAAGGTGCAGATAAATAAAAAGAGCTGAAGGGTGGAGAATGGAGTGGGATAAAGATGATCCACATACATTGTACAACTGTGTGAAATCAGTAGATTACATACACACAGAGAGACAGAGACAGTGACAGAGACAGAGACCTAAACCAACACTTCTAAAACTGGATACAAGAAAAAATAAAATAATATATTCTATAACACAGAAGTACTTTAAAAAGGTGTGATCAATTGTGTGCATTTAAATATTTATCCAAATATCAACATTAAAGTCAATCATGATGCTTTATATTTCAGTTCTAATCGATCAACTTCCTTCAATGACAAATTAATTTTATTGTTTTTGATCATTAAATACAAATAAAGTCTAGTGAAAGACACACGAGTGACTTTTTTGTGAATTAGCTTTCTTTGGTAAATTGGTGTAATTTCTATCTGAATTAGCAAAATCAGTAAAGAATTTGAAGGTTCTATACAGTGCCTGTCAGTTTTTTGCAAAGTATGGCAGACTACCTTTATCCTTGGAGGATATATTGGAAAACATAAATAGTGTGTGAATGCAGTGTTTTGGTAAGCTCTTCCCCCAATTCCATACTGTGTCTCTCATCTATTATACTACAAGTACATTCCTTACAACTGTATGTGATGACACACCATGTGAAAAGCAGAAGTGAGCCTCATTTTTTCTGTCTTAATAAATCAGTATCAAACAATGCTGCTATTATAATAGTTGAGCATATACTTTTGTTGTACGATAGGGTATCTCTTGGGTATATTCCCAAGAGTGGTATTGCTGGGTGCAGGGGTAGGTTGATCCCCAATTTCCTGAGAAACCGCCACACTGCTTTCCAAAGTGATTGCACAAGTTTGCATTCCCACCAGCAATGGATGAGTGCACCCCTTTCTCCACAACCTCTCCAGCAAAGGCTATCATTGGTGTTTT
>NW_004949098.1:7713049-7722698 GCF_000317375.1 Microtus ochrogaster
AGGTTCAGTGTGTTTGGACTGATATTGAGGTCTTTAATCCATTTGGACTTGAGTTTTGTGCATGGTGATAGATATGGATCTATTTTCATTTTTCTACAGGTTGACATCCAGTTTTGCCAGCATAATTTGTTGAAGATGCTCTCTTTTTTCCACTGTATACTTTTAGCTCCTTTATCAAAAATGAGGTGTTCATAGGTTTGTGGGTAAAAGCTCAGGTCTTCTGTTTGATTCCATTGATTGACTTCTCTGTTTTTATGTCAATACCAAACTGTTTTCAATACTATAGCTCTGTAATAGAGTTTGAAGAGAGCCTCCTGGATATTAACCTTCAACAGGCAATGAAAGGAGACAAAGACAGAGTCCCACATTGGAGCACCAGACTACAACCCCAAGGTCCAAATCAGGAGCAGAAGGAGAGAGAGCACCAGCAAGGAACTCAGGGCCATGGAGGGGTGCACCCACACACTGAGACAATGGGGATGGTCTATCAGGAACTCACCAAGGCCAGCTGGCCAGGGTCTGAAAAAGCCTGGGATAAAACCGGACTCGCTGAACATAGCAGACAATGAGGACTACTGAGAACTCAAGAACAATGGCACTGGGTTTTGATCCTACTGCACGTACTGGATTTGTGGGAGCCTAGGTTGTTTGGATGTTCACCTTACTACACCTGGAAGGAGGTGGGAGGTCCTTGGACTCCCCACAGGGAAGAGAACCTGGTCTGCTCTTAGGGCTGATGAGAGGGGGGAGTTGATTGGGGGAGGGGGAGGGAAATGGGAGGTGGTGGTGGGGAAGAGACAGAAATCATTAATAAAAAAAATAAATAATTAAAAATGAATCAGTGTCAATCAGAAATTTACCATTATTAGTATCATTAACATTATACTGTCAGTAAGTTTTATGAGATTATCCTCTTCCTCATTATCATGTCTATTGATGTATTTCTTCAGGTCTTCTTTAGGTAGCCATAGTGTTGATATTACATTGGTGAAGATTCTCTCTTATTTCTTTTTTAAATTATTTCAATATACTTAATTTTTATATTAACTTTATAAATTCTAAAAATGTAAATCACAGTTCGGCCTCTCCCGTTCCCCATCCTCTCTTGCCTCACCCACAACCCACCCCTCAACCACTTCTTCCAAAAGGTAAGGCCTCCAAAGGGGGGGTCAACAAAGCTTGGCATGTTACATTGAAGCAAGATCTCACAGCATCTTCCTTGCTTTTCTGGCTCTTAAAATTTTTCTGATATCACTTCTATTATGTTCTCTGAACTTTAGGTGTGCAGGGGTTGTGTTGTACACTTTTTAATTTTGGTTGTGCACCTGACATTCTTTTTCTCTGTACTATGTGTATCACACTACTCTGTGATATGCTATATAATACTGCAACATTATACACTAGTATTATTAGGATAAATTGAGGATCTCATATGATTATATCATATATAGAAAGTATCTCTTTCTAGCTATTTCACAGCTCACCTGAAAACATTTGTGGAATTACTAGATTAGAATGTGAAAGATTCCAACATCAAGGAGAGAATGCTAATTGACCCTGTATACAGTGATGAGAATCTAGACCATCCTTGTTTTACAGAATTAAGTGCTTTTGAATCTATTTTAGGACAAATATTTTCAACATTGACAGGGATGATAAAATACACAAAACCAGCAGGAAGTCTCACATCTAATTTTTCCCCTGAAGAGATTTGTGAATAAAGATAGTGTTGTGTCATGTATTCATTGTTTATCAATAACATCAGATACTGATATCTTAGCATTTGCATTATTTTGGAGTCTGCTCTGCTTGTTAAAAGCAAGCAAGTGCTTTCATCTAAGAGAGGCTTCCTGACTCAACTTCAGCTGCAAAACCCTGCAGCTCTTAAGAGGCCCTGCCACAAAACATTTAAATGGTGTTGATAAAAGCCAACTGAATGCTTGTTTGTTTTCAGCAGTAGCAGGAAAAAAAACCTGTGTTGTTTTAAAATGCTGACTTTCTGGGCTGTCCTGCCAGGCCAAACTCTGACTGTTTGAGGCAGGAGGGCTGACTACAGAGAGAGGACTTGAATGTTGTCTGTGGACATAATGCTTCAGCTTACTGGCTGGCAGGGACCTTGAAATGCCATAGAGTTGTGGCAGTAAACATTGCTACAGCCAGTACCTCAGCCATGAGGCTGGAAAGCTAAGGAATGGGCTGGATTCAGCCGTCAAAGCCACAGCTTTAGTCCTACTGATATTGCTTGGTAAATTAAAGACTCATGTGGTCAAAAAAGAGACATATACCGTAAAAGAAAGATTCAAAGAAAAAAGAAAACTTTTAAATGATTTACAGTGTGTTAAAAATATGCGCAGGCTAAAAGTTGAAGTTCTTAAAGTAAAAAACAAAAAAAAAAGGGGGGGGAAGAAAGAGAGAAGTTGTGTGTGGTAGTACATGCCTTTAATCCCAACACTTAGGAGGCAGAGGGAGATTGACGTCTGTGACCTCAAGGTGTGGCAAAGACGCCTTTAATCCGAATGCCTGGGAGGCAGAGTCAGGCTACTTACGCCTTCACCTGGTGCCCAACATTTGGTTTTAGGACCTCTCCTTCGCCCGCTTGGCTGCCGGACACCAGTTCGGCTTGGTGAGAGCCCCTCCCTTCCTCAGCCACGGCCTGTGCCTTGTGCGTGGAGCCAGAAGTTTAATATAAATTATCACGCAGTGGCTTTTCTTGCTGCAGTTCTTTATATTTTCCCTTTAGACACCTCAGATTGACTTCAATTCCCCACGCACCCTATTGTCTGCCTCCCCATGTGGATTTAAACTCCACAGGCCTACGTAGTCTCTGCCTGCATGGTTTGCTCTTTTCTGAGTCGTTTTTAAACTCCTTTGCAAGTACAGCTATTAAGTGGCACAAACCAGAGCACGCGGTTGCCAGTTGCTGAAAGCTGCCACCCCTCAGGGTGACTCTGTCACGTGTAGGCATACACAGCTTCCAGGTTACTCTTCTCTACCCCTAGATTCTGGGTTTATGGTTCTGTGTATGGAATTGATTTAATTACATTTTCTTTGATCTCGGAGAGTTCAAAGACAGCCTGGTCCACAGAGTTATTCCAGGTCAAAGATATACAGAGAACCTGTCTCAAAAAGCAAAAAGTTAAAAGTAATATAAATGAAATAGAGATTAAAACAAAGCTACACAAAGATGGAAAATACACAGAGAATCTTGATACTGTATGCTATTATTCTCTCTTTGAATTGTTTGAATGCTGAGGAAGGAGCAACAGCTGCTAAAAGATATTCATTTATAAATGCTGCTGAAATAATTCAACATAGATATTTTGAAAATACCGTGACTTCAGAATTTGAATCCAAGGATATGATACTTTGGAAAAGAGATTCTTCTTTTGTTTTCACAGAGGACCAGACCCTGTGGATTGCTTCCATCCCAATATGGTATGATAGACCACGCCCTCCTGACAGGTTGCTGTGAACACCCTAAAAAAATTACTTCACTCAATTGACGACTGAGATGTACCTAGCACACAGGTTATACCCTGAAATATCTGATTAACAGAGCCCCTATATAGCAAGAAGCAGTTTGGAGAGAAATAACTGTGCCCATATTCCCAAATATTGTTTATAAATGTTCTTTTACATTTAAAGGGGGATATGATATAGGTATGAGTAATTTGCATTAGTATAGATTTTGCTTTATTGATAGAGACTTAAGGTCGATTTTGTTATATTGTATATCTATTTCTGATATTGATTAAGGTATTGTGATTGTGTAGTACATTTAAAAATTTAATATATAGCTTGTTAATAGATAATCATAATAGTCAAGCTTGTAGGCATGTTAGTTAAGATTTTCTAGATGTACATAGATATATTCTAGATAGGCAATCTTCATATTTTTCAAAGATTATAGAATATGGCATTTTAAATGTTTTAATAACAGAGTTTTTCATGACAATGAGACACTCTGCTCCTGGCAGCACCAATCTACTTCAGGAAGAAGATGGGCATCGAAGAGGCTCCTTATGGAGTTTGATAGTCATTTGGGCAAGAAACTGCTCTAGCCTGGACTATTTCATAAACTGGACACAGAGAACCTGCAGAGAGAGGACTACTGAACTTGCCTAAAGGTGAGATGATTCTCTGGGGTTCCTGATTCATGAACGAGTCTGTGAGACATTCTGCAGGACACAGCAGACAGTGACTGAACTTACTTTGAAATTTTCTGCTTCATGGAAATGTCTCCTGGATACTATGGGCCTGTAGGCTGAAGATGGATGCCCCAACTGTACAGAGAAACTTTGGGTGACTGTCCAGGCAGCGAGATATCTCTATCATTTCTAGAGTTTGGAAATTGCTTAATTCTTGTTTGCTTGGGTAATATTGTATCTTTCTGGAGTCTTTGATGGAGTTGAAGAATAGTTATAGTTATAGTTTTCCTTAGTTATGATAAAGATTATTGTAATTTTTACTTGATAACTATTTTGTTATATGTAATTTTGCTATGTTAAGTTAAAGCCTTCTTTTTTTTTGTTTAAATAGAAAAAAGGGAAATGATGGAGGAAGGTCATTGGTTAAATAAAGAAACTGCCTTGGCCCTGATAGGTTAAAATTTAGATAGGTGGAGTAAACAGAACAGAATGCTGGGAGGAAGAGGAAGTGAGCTCAGAAATCATGCAGCTCCTCTAGCGCCAGGTCAGACATGCTGAATCTTTCCCGGTAAGACAGGTACTACACAGTTTATTAGAGATGGGTTGATGGGGATATCAGAATCAGCCAGTAAGGGCTAGAGCTAATGAACCAAACAGTGTTTAAATGAATACAGTTTGTGTGTTGTTATTTCGGGTAAAGCTAACTGGTGGCAGGCGCTGGGTGGTGGAATGCAACCCGCAGCTCCCATAACAACTACTGACCACAGGAAATTTTTCTGTAGGAATAAAACAAGCCTCTAAGTATTTAGAACAATTATAGAAGCTTTTTTATTTAAAAATTTATTTTTATTTAATTAAAATTTATTTAAAAGTTTATTTATTTAAAAGTTTATTTTTCACTTGTCATACCAACTGGAGTTCACTCCCATTCTCCTGCCCCTCATTGTCCCAATTCCATGTCCCATTCACTCTTCAGAGGTGGTAAGACCTTCCTTGGGGAGTCAACAAGGTCTGACATACAAACTTGAGGCAGATTCTAGTCCCTCTCCCATATAGGAAGGCTGAGCACGACGTTCCACCATAGGGAATTGGGCTCAAAAAAGCCAGGTCATGAACCTTGGATACTTCCTATTGTCACTGCCAGCCCCTCCCCTTTAAGAAATCAAGCCACATAAATTGCCACCCACACTCAGATGATCTAATTTAGCACCATGCAGGTTCCCTTGCTATAAGTCCATAGTCTCTGAGCTCCCAATAATTTTGATTAGCTCTCTCTGTGGTTTTCCCTATCATGTTATTGACCCCTTCCCCCCATTATTCATATGATCACTCCTCCCTCTCTTCAACTGAACTCCTAGAGCTCAGCCCAGTGCTTTGATGTGGGTTACTGCATCTGTTTCCTTCAGTTACTGAATATAGGTTTTATGATGACAATTAAGGTAGTCACTAACCTGATTAATGATATTCACTAATCTTTTCATATACTCTCTCCATTATTGTTAGGAGTCCAAGCTGTAATGGTCTATCCTGTCCTTTTAAAAGAGAAGCCATGCTCCTTCCCTCCCTCCCTCATCTGCCAATACAAGTGAATCTTCCTTCCCCTTCCACCCTTAGCTCTCTTTCCAGTCTGTCTTCCTAAGAGGTAACTTCTCCTCTCCTCTTCCCTCCTCCCCTCTCTTTCTGTCTATCTCTTTTTCTCTTTCTCTGTCTCTGTCTGACTGTCTATCTCTCTCTCTATATATATATATACACACACACATATAATATACATATACATATATATGTATATATATAGTTATATCCCTTCACCCCCCTTCTTGCTCCCTCTCCCTTTTCCCCTTCCCTTCCGTAACACACTAAATAAATATCCAACCTCACACTGCATGATGTACATATCCATTCCTGTCTCTCACCAGCCATGGCTCCCAGTGGGACCCAGTGACACTCATGGCCTACTGTACACCTAGAGAAATGTGGCATAGCATTTTATTTTTGCCATTACATTGGAGCTCTGTGACTCAACAAGGGTCTCTCCACATTCCCTCTCACCTGTGGACAGGCCAGCTAAGGACACTTGAAACCCTTGGCTCAGAAACCAGGTCTCTTTACAATAGCCCCATCTTCTATCTGTCTACACACCAACTTCTACACATACCAGCAACTCCAGTGGTGAGTTTTTTTCTCTTCCAGTCAGCTAAACTTTTATCTTAACCTGAGGAATGGACCATTGATCTCCTGACCATTCTATGGTGTTCCTAGAAATAGGGTAATTGCCCCAACCATGGTCTTCAACTACAGTTGAGCCCTTTATTGACATTCACCTCTGCTTGCTTCTTGTAGCTATAAGCCTGAGTAGATGACCCAGGGTAGCAGTGACTTGGCTTTGGGCACTGGGATCCCTAAGATTTTTCTTCTCTTTTCTTTTCTTTTGGACCACTTGTAAGTGGTCTCCACTTTGAGAGACTGCTCAGAGCGGCCTCTAGTATCTGTTGCTTCTGAGTGGCCTGGAACAGGGTCAGTCAGATTCATTAACACCCTGCCTGTAGAAAGAAGATGTTTTCCTATAGTCCTTGAGGGGTTGCTTTTTTGCAAGTTTTCATGTTTTCAGCTATGGAATATAAATCCTCAAGCTATCAGCCACCTGCTTGTAAATGCTCTGGCTCAGCATTTCCCCGCTCCCGCTGGGCAGTCCCTTCCCACCCATCTAAAAATGATCTTTTCCTCTTGCTTCCATTCCTTCTATTTTATCCCTGCCATCACTACACTACTGATGGTCCTGCAGAAACCAACAAGATTAGTCAGATTTGTGAGGAAGGTGTTTTCAATTCCAGCCTTTGCTCCATGCCCGGGTTGGTGGTGCACCAAAATGGCAGCTCATGGTGTTGAGTAATTTTTCTCTGTACTTCATGTATGAAAGAATGTGTGAATGGTGTGTCCACATTATGTAATTGTTTTAAATGTATGTTCTATGCAGCCTCAGTGTCTCTTTTGTTATTATATTTAAAACTCCCATAGCTCAAAAACGCATTCCGCCTTTGACTGAGGTCAGGTGACTTTATCACCATCTTAACTGAGGTCAGGTGACCTCACTGCCATCTTAACTGACAACCTGGTCAGGTGACCAAATCCCTGTTGCAGGAGGTCCTTTCACTCCTCCAGCCAATAGCTGCTGAGATACCAGCCCATTGGGGCGTGGTCTCTCTCTTTAAAAAAGCAGCCACTTCCCTCCTCACTCTCTTTGCTTCCTGCTCCATGTCCAGCGACTAGACTCCTTCCTGAATGCACAGAGGGTTGTTGTCTGGGACAGTGATCTGTAAGTTTTTTCCCCTTTAAAGAAATACTACCCTATTAATCATAATTCCAAAATGGTGTGGTGTAAACTGCTTTTTGGGTGGGTTACTCAGTCTAGGTGTTGTAACCCACCCTGTAGTTCAGTTATTCCAGGGTCCCGGAGAGGCACTATATATAAGATATGGGCTGAGAGAGAAGAAGAAGGCCATGCTAGGTTTGTCAGAGCCTCTGTTTATTAGAGATGGGGTTCAGCTTATATAGGGTAAGGAGTTGGGGAATGGGCACAGGGGCCTGGGCTCTTACCACGTGGTTCACATTGGTCATGTGGTCCGTGTTGGTCACGTAGGCAGGAGGTTATCTTCGGTCAGGTCACTGTAGGCCAAGAAGTCACAAGTTGACACACCTAGTTCCCTAGATAGTTTGGGCCAAGAAGTCACAAGTTGACACACCTAGTTCCCTAGATAGTTTGGGCCAAGAAGTCACGAGTTGACACACCTAGTTCCCTAGATAGTTTGGAATGTGGGGTGGGTTCCACTAACAGATAGCTCTCCATTAACAGCCAATTTGGGTGTGGGATAGGCTCTGTCAATAGAACAATTCCTAACATGATTAGGGGTGTGGGGTTCTCTGCAGACTCCCCAGGGTGATGGTTCCTGCAATGATTTTAGGAGGAAATTGGCTCCTAACAGTGTGGGATTGTTTGTGACTTACTCCTTCATCTGGTGCCTTAACGTTTGGTTTTAGGACCCCTCCTTTCCCCGCTCAGCTGCCTGCCACCAGTTCAGCTTGGTGCGAGCCCTCCCTCCCTCAGCTGTGGCCTGTGCCTTGTGGCCTGTGCCTTGTGCGTGGAGCCAGAGGTTTAATATAAATTATCACGCAGTGGCTTTTCTTGCTGCAGTTCTTTATATTTTCCCTTTAGACACCTCAGATTGACTTCAAGTCCCCACGCACCCTATCGTTTGCCTCCCCATGTGGATTTAAACTCCACAGGACAGCATAGTCTCTGCCCACATGGTTTGCTCTTTTCTGAGTCGTGTTCAAATCTCTTTTGCAAACACAGCTCTCAAGCGGCACAAACCAGAGCAAGAGGTTTCTGGTTGCCAAAAGCTGCAACCCCTTGGGGCGACTGTGTCAGGTGGACGCAAACATGGCTTCCGGGTTACTCTTCTCTACCCCTGGATTCTGGGTTTATGGTTCCATGTGCGGAATTGATTTAATTACATTTACTTTGTTGAGCAAATTGCATTTCCCAGTTTTTAACAAATACTAGGCAGACACTGAAACAGGACCCCGTTTTTGTCGTGACTTGGCAACAGCGCCACCTGATGGATAATAGGGAATATGGCAGTTTTTGTTTCCAACACAAATTTTACTGTTTTGTTTACTAATACAATGGGTTATGTCATGCAAGGTTTATATGACTATGGGGATAACTTAATTTACTGGTTACTAGATTTCAGTATTCATTTGAATATTCTACCATTTAGGAAGAATATGGCACTCCGAAGAACCATACAATCTTTACTAGAAACTCATGCAGGTCAGGAGATTCAGGATTCAAAAGAGACAATAATAAAAAGGTTTGAAATGATTGAAGAAATTATTGGAGCTGGTGAACAGAGTAAGAAGGCACAAGGAAAGGATATAATGACACCACCAGCTATTAGAACTGGATTACCCAGGGTTTTAGTGACATACCCTGTAAAAAGTGTCAACTTCTAATAGCTCAAAAGGAGTCAGAGAAGCTAGATGGATACCAATAGCAATGAATGATCTAAAAGAAATTAAGCAAGTTTTTGTTAATTTTGGCTTGAACTCTGCATATGTTAAGAGAATGATAAGGACTTGGGCTTCTAATGCTAGAGCTACTCCCATGATTTCCATCAGGTAGTGTCTACAGTTTTAGGTGATCGGCCTTCCTTGATGTTTGGAATCTATTTCAGAGAAGAATCCAAACATATGGAACAGCAAGGAAGAGCAAAAGGTGTGGAGGTTTCCCAAGATCAAATTCTTGGTGCAGGAGTCTTCCTTTTCAGGCATAATATCCTTATTACTGGAACTTGATCTTAGTAAATGAGTTAAAAACATCTCAAAAAAATGGCTAACTGAGAAGTCAATATGGATCAAAAAGTGGCCTCTAGCTGAAGATAAATGATAGGCATTGGAAAAGCTGGTGCAATGCCGGGCAATGGTGGCACACGCCTTTAATC
>NW_004949098.1:7724216-7725754 GCF_000317375.1 Microtus ochrogaster
TTATATGCCATTCTTATGGTGCTAAGGGATTTTAAAGAACCTCTTAATATAGTTACAGATTCACAATATGCAGAAAGAGTTATCTTGCATATTGAAACCACTGAATTTATACCGGATGACACAGAGTTGACTTCATTGTTTATCCAGGTACAAGACATAATCAGGAATAGGCTTTGTCAGATGATGTATATAACACACATCCAGTCCCATATAGGTCAGCCTGGTCCTCTAGTACAAGGTAACACTGAGATTGGTCAATTATTAATTGGAAGAGTGTTTCAGGCCTCAGAATTTCATGAAAAGCATCATGTCAATAGTAAAGGCCTAAAGAAAGAATTTTCCATTACATGGCAACAAGCTAAGGACATTATAATGAGATGTTCTACTTGTTCTTTTTATGATCAAACACCGTTGCCTTCAGGGAGTAACCCAAAGGGTACTAAGAGAAATGAAATCTGGCAGATTTCTCTTTATGGAATTTGGTAAATTAAAATATGTACACCACACCATAGACATGTATTCAGGTTTTCAATGGGCTACTGCCCTGAGCTCAGAAAAGGCTGATTAAGTAATCACACATTTATTGGAAGTTATGGATATCATGGGTATACCTGCACAAGGAAAGACAGACAATGGTCCAGCATATGTATCTAAGAAAATGAAATGCTTTTTTGATTATTATAATATAAAACACATTACAGGTATACCAAATAATCCTACAGGTCAGGCAGTTATAGAAAGATCAAATCATACTATTAAGGATATTCTGAACAAACAGAAAGGGGCCGAAAATACCCCCAGAAATAGATTACATAATGCTTTATTAACCTTAAATTTTCTTAACGTTAATGGGAAAGGAACAACAGCAACAAAAAGACATTGGATAATGGAAAAGTCTGCTGAACTAAATCAACTGATTTATGTCGAAGATGTGCTGACCTCTCAATGGAAGCCAGGAGAAGTGCTACTTTGGGGAAGTGGTTTTGCTCTTGTTTCCACAGGAAAAAAAAAATGTGGATACCATCAAAATTAATAATGTTTCGATTTGAAGAGGAGAAACTTCTTGGAAAGGAGAAATAACAGCTCATCCATAGTAATTATATTTATACTGGTGGTAAGAAAAACATATAGAGTGGGGGCAGGGCTCTCTTCTTATCTCTTCAGGAAAACACTCATCTTCAGAAAATTCAAGGGACCCTGGATGTTTGAATACTGACAGATGGAAACTATTTACAACCCAATAAGAATCAACAAGAAAATCAAATACGTCTCACAATAAATTTATTCTACTCTTATTTTTAAATATGTATTAATGTGCATTTATTTATAAATATATATAGCTGGTTTTAAAGTTGGACTCTGGCTTAGTCCCTCTCCAATTCCAAGCCTTTTGGTAAGAGAAAAACCCAGAGTTTCTGGAGTTTCTGTCTCATATCAAGAGCCATGATATGGGCCAGAAAGAAATGAGTTTAGAAAACATCTTTGCTTTTCTTCATATCTATCATACTTTTCATTGAATATATCTATCATGCCTTTCA
>NW_004949098.1:7726956-7743060 GCF_000317375.1 Microtus ochrogaster
AAACAGGACTGTCATATCCTGCCAAGACAGGGTAAGATAGTTTTGAAAAGTTGCTTGCCTTTGAAAATGGTATGTCAGTTATGTTAGGCCTTAGACAAAGTTGGTTGCTTCAACGCTGATAACGTGACTTTGAGTGATTGCCCAGGTAGCTAGTTGTCTCTGTGATTTGTTCCATGTTTTGGAAGTTGTTTTACTGAACTTCCTAATTTACAGGTAAGATTATTTAGGTTTAAAACTCTCTTACTTAAACAAAATGGGGAGGTGTTGCGGGAGGTCCTTCCACTCCTCCAGCCAATAGCTGCTGAGATACCAGCCCATTGGGGCGTGATCTCTCTCTTTATAAAAGCAGCCACTTCCCTCCTCACTCTCTCTTTGCTTCCTGCTCCATTTCCAGCGACTAGACTCCTTCCTGATTGCGCAGAGGGCTGTTGTCTGGGACGGTGATCTGTAAGTTTTTTCCCCTTTAAATAAATACTACCCTATTAATCATAATTCCAAACTGGTGTGGGATTGTTTGTGACTTATGCCTTCAAATCCCACCATCTTTACTAAGGTATACCCTGCCTGGTACCCTAGTTTACTTATGTTTTGTCTCTAAATTCCTCCTGATGACTCTGTTACATGTTTGTTTTGTGCAGTGGCATGCCTTTGGTAAGGCCCAGCAAGAACATCTACTTTATGCAATACCTGTTCACTCTGTGTGTGTTTGTATGCATATATGTAACTTATATGCACCTGTGTTTATTGTTAAATGTTATAATTGTCTGTTCATTGTACCTCATTCCAGACTACAAAACAATAAGTCTCATGTTTTAAATTGGTATGTACTTTCAAGTCTCTTAATCCAACTCTGTTTTACTTGTTAAACTGAGAGCCAGTACAGTCAAGCTCAGATCCAACTCTCCAGGCTAGGTAGTTATAACTATACCTGGTAAACAGCCCTCAACTGCTCAGAGATCTGGGGAATATGGCATTTAGATGTTTAATTTTTAAAAAAATTCATACAAAAAGAAATAAGTTGGTTCCAAGCAGAAGCACTCTATTTCCTTCAAAGAATACAGAAGACAGATGGACACTGAATAATATCCATCCACAATTCACTTCAACTTCCAAGTGTTGACCACTGAGTGAAACTGTCTTCCATCTAAACTGAACATCTCCAGATGTAGACAGAATCACTGGAATCAACAGCCTAGGTGCTCAGGTAAAGGTAGGCTTGTCTTCTTATAGATTTCTAATTCAGAAGATCTTCCCAAACCTGGCATGCCCTGTGCTAAATAGCAAAACACATATATGACCATCAGAGACCATGGGGGATCCTGAGGAGTAACTCTAGGTTCCAACCAAGTAAGTTCTCTGTCATTTTTAATCAATAACTCAAGTAAAATTTTATCCTTCTCAAAGATCTCCAATGCAGTTTGACAGCTCAGAGGTTTTGTCAGCTTAAAAGGACACCTTCACCAAACAAACTTCAGCAAAATAAAAATACAAGTCATAAAGGTGTGAGGACAAGTGCACACAGTCAAATTTCTCTCTCACACTCCCTTTCATAGTCTTAAAAATACTTTTAATGGTGCAAAAACATCTGTCACAGTCATTCTGACATAAATATGCTAAAACTTATGTTTTCACAAACCCCAAAAATTCTTGTGAGTTTGAGGGGGCCCAATTGAAGGATCCACCTTAAACAGGTCAGATACACCCCCTCTCAATTCCCTGGTATCACTTTTTTTCCCTAAACTTCACTTTGTCTTCTGTTCTGCCAAAACCTTAAACAGGTATAAGAGAAACCAGACATTCCCAACTACAAACATCAGACAGCGACAAAGAGACCAGCTGGCTCAGGATATGACCAGTACCCAGCTTTCACAAGTTTCTCCCCCAAGATGACACCCACAAATAAGTCTTGAGAATCTACTGTCCCAATTCCTTTACTCTACTCTGCCTAACCTCCTGGCTTTTATTATAAAATATAGATGGGAAGTCCCACCTACTCCCTCCCCAGTCTACTGGGGCAAGCAGATCTTCCAGCCTGAGCTCTCTTTTCTGTCTCTCATCCCAAGATGTAGCAAGGTAACTTCTCCTCTCTTCCACTCGCTGTCTCTCTGTCTCTCTCTCCCCTCTCTGTCTCTCTCTTCCTCTGTCTCCACTCCCCTTCTCCCTTCCTTTCCCTTTTCCCCTTCCCTTCAGTAACACATTAATGAATATCCAACCTCACTCTGCGTGGCATTCCTATCCATCTCTGTGCTTTTCAGCCTGCTGTGCCCCTCAGGGGACTGGGTCACAGCATTTTATTTTAACCATTACAGTAGCTGGGGTCACCTTTATGGATTTATGAGAATTTCTTGAACACCAGGTTTTTCCCAAACCTTATAATGCCTCCCTCCATGAAGATATCTCTTTCATTGCTCTCCCTCTCCATTCCTCCCCAACTATATCTTCCTGACTCTTCATGTTCCCATCACCCACTGCCCTTCTTCTATTCCCTTTCCAGTTTACTTAAGAGATCTTAACTATTTTCATTCCTGGGGCCCTTCATGTATGTCCCTCTTAAAGTCTTACTTTTTACCTAGCTTCTCTGGGATTGTGGATTGCGGCTAGGTTATCCATTGCTTTACATCTAATATTAAGTTATAAATAAATACATACCAGATTTGTCTTTCTTGGTCTGGGTTACTTCACTCAGGATGCTTTTTTTTTGTTTTTTGTTTTTTTTTTACTAATTTCATCCATTTGTCTGAAAATTTCAAGATGTCATTTTTTTACTGCTGAGTAATACTCCAGTATGCAAATGTAACACATTTTCTTTATCTATTCTTTGGTTGATGGATATCTAGGTTGTTTCTAGGTTCTGGCTATTGCAAATAATGTTTCTATGACCCTAAAGTACTTGTAAACTGAATCCAAGAACATATATATAAAAAATCACCTACCATGTTCAAGTAGGCTTCATTCCAGAGATGCAGGAGTAGTTCAACATACAAAAATCTGGAAATGTAATCCACCATATCATTTAACTGAAAGAAAAAAAACGATAATTTTATTAGATACTGAAAAAGCCTTCAACAAAACCCAACACCCCTTCATGATGAAGGTTTTGGAGAGATCAGGAATATAAGAACCTATATAAACATAATAAGGGCAACATACAACAAAGAAACTGCCAAAAGCTAATATCAAATTAAATGGAGAGAAACTCAAAGTGATTCCACAAAAATCAAGAACAAGACAAAGCTGTCCACTATTTTCATACCTATTCAATATAGTACTCTAAGTTCTAGCTAGACAACAAAAACAGATAAAGGTGATAAATTTAGATGGAAAGAATTCAAACTTTCAAGATTTGCTGATGATATGATAGTATACATAGGTGACCCCAAAGCCTACCATAGAATTCCTACAGTTGAAAACCACTTTCAGTATCATGGCAGGATACAATCTTAACTCAAAAAAAAAGCAAACAAAAAAACAAAAACAAAAAAACAACCAGTAGCTGTCCTCTACATAAGATCAAAGAAGTTAAGAAAGAAATCATAGAATATCACCCTTCACAATAGCCACAAATACCAAAAAATATCTCGGGGTAACTCTAACCAAACAAGAAGCAGATCTGTACAGCAAAAATCTTAAGTCTTTGAAGAAAGAAAATGAAGAAGATACCAGAAAATAGAAAGATTTCCCATGCTCTTGCATAGGTAGAATTAGCATAAGAAAAATGCCAATCCTACCCAAAGCAATCTATAGATTCAATGCAGTTCTCATCAATATCCCAACAGAATTCTTTACAAATCTTGAAAGAACAATACTCAAATTCAAATGGAAAAACAGATACCCCAGAAGAGCAAAAATAATCCTGTACAATAAAGGAGCCTCCAGAGATATCACCCTCCTTGACTTCAGGTTCTGCTATAGAGTTATAACAATGAAAACAGTTGGTAGTGGCATAAAAACAGACATGGATAAAAGGAATCTAATTGAAGACCCCAATACTAACCCACATGCTGAGAAATAGCTAGTTTTTGACAAAAAAGCCAAAATATGTATTAGAAAAAAGAAAGAATGTTCAATAATTCATACTGGCATAACTGGATGTCAACATGTAGAAGAATTCAAATTGTTAAATATTTATTATGAACAAAACTCAAGTCCAAATGGATAAAAGACCTCTACATAAGTCCAGTTACACTAGACCTGATAAAAGATAAAATCGAAAGTAGCCTTAAATAAATCTGCACAGGACAGCACTTCCTAGATATAACACCACTAACACAGACTCTAAGAGCAATAATTAATAAATGGGACCTCCTGAATCTGAGAAGCTTCTGTAAGGCAAAGAATACCATAAATAAGACAAAACAGCAGCCTACAGGAAAAGATCTTCACCAACCCCACATCTGACAGAGGACTGACCTCCAATATATATTAAAGAACTCAGGAAACTTGACACCAAAATACCACATAATCCAATTTAAAAATGGAGTACAGATCTAAACAAAGAATTCTCTACAGAAGAAATTTAAATGTCTAAAAAATATTTAAGAAATTTCTCAATATTCTTAGCCATCATGAAAATGCAAAGCAAAACAACTCTGAGATATCATCTTACACCTTTCCAAATGACTAAGATCAAAAACATTGATGACAGCTTATGCTAGAGAATATGTAGAATAAGGGGAATACTACACCATTGCTGGTGGGAGTGCAAACTTGTATAGGCACTTTGAAAATTAGTGTGGTAGTTTCTCAGAAAATTTGGTTTCAATGTACCTCAAGACCCAACAACACCACTCTTGGGCATATACCCAAACAATGTACAATCCTACCATAAGGATATTTGCTCAACTATGGTCATACAGCAGCATCTTAAAACCAAAGAGCAACAACAGATTTAGCCTGGGATGCTGCTTGATGCTTCTCTGCAATGTTTGCTTTTCTTCTACAAACACATTATTTGACTTTCCTCATAAGAAAAACAATAACCTGGCAATAAGACTTACTAGTCAATGAAATTAGGTCCCAAGTTTAGAAAGTACATTTTGCCCAGTATCCTCAGCCAGGTGCCTCCAGGGTGATAAAAAATGTCAACCTCTTTGAGGTTTTTCTGAATTCATTTGAATTACAATGAAGGTAACAAGATTCCTACAACCTGCAACTTATCTGGTTTTGGTTATTTATCAACACAGTAATGGGATTATTAGTAAATTGTTTTCCCCCCAACTTGATACATTTGACTTCTTCCATTTGCTTGCATTATCAGGAAAATAATTTAATACATGCTAATGAATTCTAAATTTGCATAAATCATCTCCCTATGTGATTTATAATCCTGAATTAAATATAACTCCAAATACCCACATGCAAGGAAAGCCTATTATATGTGTAGGCATAATTCTCATAATCATACAATTTATAAGCTGAGCAACTGAAAAGATTAGATGACCTCAAGCCACTTAGAAATGAGCCTTTTCTCTTATTTTTTACCTCTTTATTGGTCTGTCAATTAGAGAAATTTAGCATATTTCCATCTTGTAGTATTTTCAGCAGTACATTAATATTGGGCAAATAATTAGATTTCCTCAAAATAAGTTTGACTTTTTTTACACTGTGAACAGCACAGATAAATATAATTCCACTAATTTATTTATATATATAACAATACATTTGTGATGGCTAAATAAATATGACAAGAACAAAAGTGTTGAAATGGAATCATAAATAAAGGATGTAGATAACAGACTATTATCTTTAAAAAAGAGAAAATAAGTAGATTCTTAGTGAGATATTTATTACCTCATCTTTGTTATTAACACTTAGGAAATAGCAATTACTTAGTTGCAGGTGCATTTATTCATGTTAACCACTTAATTTCGATAAATATTCCTCAACATCGATATAGTTATCAACCATAGCTTACAAATCAAAGTACTTTGACATAAAATGATAACATAGATTCAATCAATGACAATTGAAACAGAATTGTTAGCCATTGTGCCAAGCATCCCAAAGTATCTTCCAGGTAAAGTAATATAAATTTCAATTCTGATGTTTCTACTGCTCATCATCAGTAGGTTATGTCTTTCTATGGAACTCTTTTTTATTATTATGTGGAACAAATGTGTAAAAAAAGTTATACTGATAACGTCTGTTAGCTAATGCTGCAAGCATTTTGATGGCACAGATGAGCATGGAATGATAATGATTACTTCAGTAAGGAATTCAAAGACATGTCAGCAGGGGAAATGCTCTTGACATTCATATTGGAAGGAAATTGAATAGCATATTAAACTTGTCATTAGAAAGGAAATGTACTATCTTAACAATATCAGAAAGTATAATTAAGTAGCAAAAGAGGGGAAAAATTTTAAAAATCAGAAATAATGCATCTTCAAATTGAGATCTTACAAATTAAACAATATATTTGTAAAGAGGATAAGATTACACAGTTATTAAGTTCCTCACCTAACAATAATCAAAGCATGTTTTTTAATGTTCTGTATTCTTTCAATAGTGTCGGGTTTGCTTTTAGGGTGATAGCTGAAAACAGAAGAACCTCTCAGGTTCTGTTATTCAGTTTCTTAGGGTAAGTGTTTACTCTGCTTTGACAACAGACTAACCACTTATCATCTGATAATATTGCTGATGACAAAGGTGGAGGATACAGTACTCACACCACTCTTGAGGTAGCTACTGGACCTCTACTATTAAGAAATGCTCAGAGGACCATAATAACCCACTGTAGGCACCTAAGATATACAACAAAAAGAAAAGGGAAAAAGAAAGGATGCACTCTTGAATCATGTGGTCTCAACAGACAAAAATATTTGGAGAAAAAAGTGGCAAAACTAAAATAGAGATTAGAGGGTGAGAAAGGGTAAGATAATAGTCATAAGATTGTCAAGAACAATATAAGCTTGTGCTTTTTAGCTGCTGAAACTTTAAAATGATATAATTTTGTAAAACCTTTATATTTTAAAATTAGTGAAAAAATAGTAAAACAATATCAGGAGGTGTCCTAGATTCCATCAGTTTGACTACGTATAAAGTCTGTCTTTCCATTAAGACATTTAACAATATGATAAACAAATCCAGAAGTCTGCTTTGCAGCTTTGGGATAGATAGAGCAGATGTAAGAATAAAGGTTCATGAATTTGAAGCTACCTTACCAACCAATTAGACATAGATAAAGAAAATGAAACCTTTGAATTTTGAATTTAAGAGTGGAAAGGGTCAGACAGGCATTTCTCTCTTTAGAGTTACAGAAACAAATCATTTCTACTCTGAGAGATATGAGCTCCAGAGATGACTAAGGGCTAGGTATATTATAGGTAGCCTGCCACAAATCAGCAGAGGTTGTGAACACAGGAGCTGGATTGTGATCTCTTGGTTGTTTTGGAGATTCCCATTATAATGCAGGTGAGTGGCAATGCTAGGACAGAAAACTGCCCTGCTAGTCTAAAGGCAAAAACAAAATCCAAATATCACTTGCTTCAATTCCAATTGAGTTTCAAACTGTACCTCTCCTACCAGTATAGTATTCTACATGAAACAACAGGAGAGGGAAGAAATTTAAAACTCATTATACCATGGAAGAAATACTGAATAATACTGTAATTGCTTTTAAAATACTGTACTGTTGTTTCTTAATTGTATTGCTTTAATTTTTAAACTACAGTATTAGATATTTTATTATTATGAGAATCTGTACTTATTCAGTCATGTAATCTTTATTATTGTTTACATATGCATCTACATACAGTCCCATTCATTTCCTTTAGCTTTCTTCTCTGTTTCACTTTTTTCAATCATTTTTAATTTTTTAAAATTTCTTTTTATTAAAAACTTCCACCTCCTCCCCTCCTCCCATTTCCCTCCCTTTCTTCCCCCTCCCCTCCCCCTCCTTCTCCAGTCCAAAGAGCAATTAGGGTTCCCAGCCCTGTGGGAAGTCCAAGGTCCTCCCCGCTCCATCCAGCTCTAGGAAGGTGAGCATCCAAACAGACTAGGCTCCCACAAAGCCAGTACACGCAGTAGAATCAATACCCAGTGCCACTGTCCTTGGCTTCTCAGTCAGCCCTCATTGTCAGCCACGTTCAGAGAGTCTGGTTTGATCACATGCTCCATCAGTCCCAGTCCAGCTGGCCTTGGTGAGCTCCCATTAGATCAGCCCTATCGTCTCGTTGGGTGGGCATACCCCTCGCAGTCCTGAGTTCCTTGCTCATGTTCTTCCTCCTTCTGCTCCTCATTTGGACCTTGGGAGCTCAGTCCAGTGCTCCAATGTGGGTCTCTGTCTCTATCTCCATCCATTGCCAGATGAAGGTTCTATGCAGATATGCAAGATAATCATCAGTGTGGCTATAGGATAAGGCCAGTTCAGGCACCCTCTCCTCAGCTGCCCAAGGAACAAGCTGGAGACATCTCCTTGGTCACCTGGGAACCCCTCTAGAGTCAAGTCTCTTGCCAACCCTAAAATGGCTCTGTTAATTAAGATATCTACTTCCCTGCTTCCATATCCACCCTTCCTCCATCCCAACCACCCCATTCCCCCAAGCTCTCCCCATCCTCCCCTTCTCCCTTCTCTCTCCCCATCTCCCCTTATCCCCACCCCACCGCCACCCCAAAGTTTCCAATTTTTGCCTGGCAATCTTGTCTACTTCCATTATCCAGGAGGGTAATAACTATATATCTTTCTTTTGGTTCACCTTCTTATTTGGCTTTTCTAGGCTCCTGAATTATGGGCTCAATGTCCTTTATTTATGGCTAGAATCCACTAATGAGTGAGTACATATCATATTCATCTTTTTGGTTCTGGGTTACCTTACTCAGGATAGTGTTTTCTAGGTCCATCCACTTGTAAGTTCCATCTTGCTCTAGTGAGACTACATGGCTTCTATCTGACTCTGCTGTTCTTTCTCCCAGCATTCAATTTAGTTTTCCCTGCCTACCTCTGTTCCTTTGCCCTACAAGCCAAGCCAGTTTTCTTTAATAATTAACCAATCATATTCATAGTATACAAAGGAGAATCCCATATCACCCAGTGATTCTAGATATATACAGTCTTAATAAAATACTTGCAAAGCAAATTAAGAAACACATAAATAGATTATCATGATCAATTTGGCTTCATTCAAGGGGAAAGGATATTTATACATATGAAAATAAAGATTACAATATTCCATATAAATCAACCCAGGAATGAAAAAATCAATCTTTCATCTTAGTAGATATAGAAAAAAAAATCGACAAAAACCTGGCATCGTTCCATGATAAACTCTTGAAGTGAATATGAGTAGAAAGAACATATCTCAACATAATGAAAGATTTATATGACAAAACATAGTCAATGTTATAGAAAAACTAGAAATATAAAAATATTTCCACTAAAATCAGGAACAAGACAACAGTGTCCACTTCTCACTTCTGTTTTTTATTGTGATACTTGAAGCATTGGCTACAGAGTAAAATAAGAGAAGGAAATAAACCAGACCCATAAGGAAAGGAAGACACCACAGTATCTTTAGATGCAGATAATAGGATTTCATATAATAAGAATTTAGAAATCCACCAGTGAGGTCTTAAGTCAGATTAATACAACATGCTCAACAAACAGAAATAACACAAAACTAAAATATAGAAATCAGTGGCCTTCATATGCATTAGCAAATGTGCTGAAAGTCAAATTGAGAAAGCAGTCCCACTCATAGATGCCAGAAAAAAAAAACACTTTTGAGTAAATCTATATAAACCTGGATGGAGGTGGGTGGTCCTTGAACTTCCCACAGGTCAGGGAACCCTGATTACTCTTCAAGCTGATGAGGGAGAGAAACTTGATCGGGGGAGGGGGAGGGAAATGGGAGGCGGTGGCGGGGAGGAGACAGAAATCCTTAATAAATAAATAAATTAAAAAAAAAGAAAATTAAAGCTCTCTACAAACAAAAATTGTGAGCACTGGAAAAAATCAATTAAAGAAATACTGGAAGAGAAACATCTTTCAAATTCACTAAATGGTAGAATTAGTATTTCAGAAATGAATACCAAAATCCATGGATTCACTAAAATCCTTATCACCATTCCAGTGGTACTGTTTACAGATATAGAAAAACAATAATGTAAAAATGCATGTAAAAGCACAAATATTCCTGAGCAAACATGAGTAATTTAAGCAAATAAACAGTGCTGGAAATAGCGCTACAACAGTTCACAAAGCTAAAATAACATGATGCTTATGCAGAACTGTTATGTTTATCAGTACAATAGAAAACAGATCCCAGATATGGTTCAACACAGTTAAAATCACCTGACATTTTTAGAAAATAAGGGAGAAGTTGCAGATATTCATGAGAGCCTCTTCAATGAATGTTCCCAGGCAAAAAGGATTTTATAGGTAGAAGAATTAGTCAAAACTGGAAGAACCATTGAGAAATTTGGTTTCTTTTCTTTCATCTCTACACCAGTCATTCCCAATATATCAAAGAACAAAGTATAAAAGTTGAAACTCTGAAACTGATAGATAAAATGTAAGGGAGTGACTCTGTAGCATAAGCATATACCACAGACTTTATGGAAAGAACAGAAATCACTGATGACATAATTCTAACAAATGGGAGAGTAATTTCATAAGATAAAATAAACTACTCTTTAGAATATTTCTTTACATGTTGCAAATATATGTTGTTGTGATTGGTTTAATAAAGAAGTTGTCTGGCAAATAGCTGGACAGTTTAAGGTTAGGTGAGAAAACCAGACTAAGTACACTGGGAAGTAAAAGGCAGAGTCACAGGAGAAGCCAGCAAGATATGGAGAAGAAACACGAGGTGCAAGATGAAATAGAGGCAATACCTGCCAAGTGACAGAATGTAGAGTAACAAAAGCAGAATAATTTTAAGATGTAAGAATTAGCTGGGCGGTGGTGGTGCACGCCTTTAATCCCAGCACTCGAGAGGCAGAGGCAGGCAGATCTCTGTGAGTTCAAGGCCAGCCTGTTCTAGAAGAACTAGTTCCAGGACAGGAACCAAAAAAGCTACAGAGAAACCCTGTCTCGAAAATAAAAAAAAGTAAAAATTAGTTAGTAATAAGCCTGAGGCTAGCACTTAAGCATATATAATTAATATTACATTTCCATGTTCTTTTGGGGGCTGACAGGTGAAAAAGAAATGTCTACCTATACTCCTGTATGCCAAAGACAACAATCAAGTGAATATATAGAGTAAAAATGAAAACAATTGTAACTCCACAAAATGAAACATCATATTCAGAATATACAAATACAAAAAATTAACACTAACTAATAGAACAACCAATCAATAAATATCTTAAAAATAAAATATAGATGACCAATAAATATTAAAAATATTCAACGTTGTGGCCATTTAAATAAGAAACACTATTTAAAAGGATTAGAAAGGTTAATCTTTTTGAAGAAAATGTGTCACTGAGTCAGCTTTGAGGTTTCAAAAGTACATGCATAGCCCAGAGTCTCTCTCTCTGCCTATGGATGAGGATAAAGTTCTCAGTTACTGCTCCAGTACCTTCCTGCCTACCATCATGCATCTCACTATGATGATAATGAATGAAATATCTGAAATTATAAGCAAGTCTCCAGTGAAATGCCTTCTCTTAATGCTATTGCCTTGGCCATGGTGTCTCTTCATAGCAATAGAACAGTGACTAAGACAAATATCACTACCTATCATCAAAATGCACAATAAAAGTTCAAAGAGAGGCTGTTTAATTTCAATTAGAATGACAACCATTATGAAAATATATAACAAATGGTGGTAAAATTTTGCTGGTGTCTTCTTCTACCACCATTTGCTATTACAGAGCTACAGTACTGAAAACAGCCTGGTATTGGCATAAAAACAGTCAGAAGGATGAATGGAAATAAATTGAAGGCTCAGATATTAATCCACATACCTACAAACACTGATTTTTGAAAAAGAAGCAAAAAAAATCAAATGGAAATAAAAGCACATTTAACAAATGGTGCTGGTGTAACTAGATATCAACATGTGGAAGAATGAAAGTAGATTCATATCTATCACATGCACAAAGCTCAAGTCAAAATGGATTGAAGACCTCAACATAGTCACTCACACTGAACTTCATAAAAGAGAAAGTGGGAATTACACTTAAATTCATTGGCACAGGAGACCATTTCCTAAATATAACCCCAGTAACACAGACACTGAGAGAAACAAATAATAAATGGAACCTTTTGAAACTGAAAAACTTCTGTAAATCCAAGGACAATGTCAACAAGACAACAAAATGGCAGCCTACAGAATGGAAAAAGAACTTCACCAACCCCACATCGGAGGGAGGTGTGATCTCCAAAACATACAAAGAACTCAAGAAATTGGTCATCAAGAGAACAAATAACCCAATAAAAAAATGGAGTATAGACCTAAACAGAGAACTTTCAACAGAGGAATCTAAATTGGTTGAATGACACTTAAGGAAATGTTCAACCTTATTCCTCAGAGAAATGCAAATCAAAAGAACTCTGAGACTCTATCTTACACCTGTAAGAATGGTCAAGATCAAAAACACTACTGACAACTTATGCTGAAGAGGTTGTGGGGCAAAGAGATCACTTTTGCATTGCTGGTGGGAGTGCAAACTGGTACAGTCCCTTGGGATACCAGTATGGCGATTTCTCAGAGTATTAGAAAACAACCTTCCTCAAGACCCAGCAATATCACTTTTGGGTATATATCCAAAGGATGCTCAGTCATACCACAAGAACATGTGTTTAATAGCATGTTTAAGGATATGCTCATAACAGTATTTTTGTCATATCCAGAACCTGAAAACAACCTAAATGCCCCTTGACTGAAGAAGGGATAAGGAAAATGTAGCACATTTACACAATGGAATACTACACAGCAGAAAAAAAACATCTTGACTTTGCAGGCCAATGGATGGAACTAGAAAACACCATATTGAGTGGGGTAACCCAGACTCAGAAAGACAATTATCATGTGTACTCACTAATAAGTGGTATTTTACACATAAAGAAAAAAATCTAGCCTACAAATCACAATCCCAGAGAACCTAGACAACAATGAGGAACTAAGAGAGACATGCATGGATTTGATCTCCATGAGAAGTAGAAGAAGACAAGATCTCCTAAGTAAACTGGGGGCATGGGGATCATAGGAAAGGTTTGAATGGGAGGGGAGATGAAAGGAGGGGAACAGAGAAAATGTTTAGCTCACTAAAATCAACAAAAAAACAAATGCTGGTAAAGAATTTAAGAAAAAGAATTGTAATAGAAATGAATCATGTAGCAAGTGTGTAAGTCAGTAGAGGTTTCTAAAAAATAGCAATTAGCTTAAATGTATGACATATATCACACCTGGTTATTGCTCAAAGGACTCAAAAGCAAGCAAACTAGTTACAGAGGAATTTACATTTAAATATTTATTGTAATCCAATTGCTAATATCTGTGTTATAGAACCAATTGAAGCATCAATCAACAGTAGAAGGGATGAAGAAAACAACATATAGACACAATGAATTTTTTTATTCCATAAAATCTGACAACTTTATTATAACTTGCAGGAATGTTGGTGTACCCATAATTCAGTCAGTCTATGAAATCCAAATCCTAATATTGTGTGCTTTTATCCATTTTAGAATGATGAAGAGAAGTAACAGGAGGAAAAAGAAGAGAAGAGATGGTTAAAAAGACCACTACTAAGGCAGGAGGCTATGTTTAAAAAAACATTAAGACATTATATTAAAATAATATTCTGAGGCACAATACTGAGACTGAAATGATGGCTTAGCAGATAGGTGTGGTTGCTGTTCTTGTCCCAGTTCTCTAAAAGAACCCATGAAAAGTGGTATAAAAACACCTATAATTCTTCCTCCATGTGATTCCATGCTCTCTGTGCAGCTTCTTTATGAACAAATGGCCTCCTCCAACAGACTGGTGCCAATGTAGCTAACTACAATGCACTTAAAACCTGAGAAAGCTTAAAATATAATTTTAGACACAAAAGAACAGAGTTAAGCACGGCTTCTTGGGAGCCAGCATTTTGCTGGTGGCATGCCACAGCTCCTTTAAGAGAGGTCTTCCTGATTTAGTGGTAGAAACAAAAAAGCCAAGCTATTTGAGATGCCAGCTTTCTGGGCCATGATGCCAGCATGACTTCTGGCTCTTTCAGAAGACTGAACATTTAAATGGGGTTTGCATGCAGTGTGTTCCAGACTGCTTAATGGCTCAACATAGACACACTGCATACTTCTAACTGGGGTAGTGTGCATGGCTCAGAGGCAGCAAACAGCTCTTGCCATGCTGGACTGGGCAGGGCAAGCAGGAAGTACTGTATTTGACCTAGTTTTGCTGTAGGCTAAGTTTTCAAGAAGCACTTAGCATTTTAAAAAGCTCTCCTGAACAGTAAAGAATTACAGATAACAATAGGACAGATTCAGACATAAAAGACCTCTACAAGGGTCACAATGTTGGATAAAGGTTTGTGGGCTTGAGGAGAGAAAAGAAAAAGGGTACAGAGAATTATAAAAAGAAGTAAATGTTTTTATTTTTTTTATTAATTTTTTTAATTAAAAATTTTCACCTCCTCCCTGCCTCCCCTTTTCCCCCCCTCCCCCTACTCCCCATGCCCTACTCCGCTCTCCCTCCCTCTAGGTCCTTGGGCAGCTGAGGAGAGAGAGCCTGAAATGGCCCTATCCTATAGCCATACTAATGAATATCTTGCATATCACCATAGTAAATGCTTTTTTTTAATAAAACAAATTCATTAAAGAGACTGACTAATACAGAAATAGAATAAAGGAGTAAAGATAATAAAATAAATATAATAAAATACAGTTTTATCCCATGCATTTTCAGTCCCAGTCCAGCTGGCCTTGATCTCCTAATAGATCAGCCCCACCTTCTCAGTGGGTGGATGCCCCCCTTGTGGTCTTGACTTCCTTGCTCATGTTCTCCCTCCTTCTGTTCCCCATTTGGACCTTGGGAGCTCAGTCCATTGCTCCAATGTGGGTCTCTGTCTCTATCTCCATCCATTGCCAGATGAAGGTTCTATGGATCCTGAGTAAGGTAACCCAGACCCCAAAAGATGAACATGGGATGTACTCACTCATAGTTGTTTTTTAGCCATAAATATAGGACAGTGAGCCTATAATTTGCGATCCTAGAGAAGCTAAATAAGAAGGTGAACCCAAAGAAAAACATATAGTTATCCCCCTGGATATTGGAAGTAGTCAAGATTGCTGGGCAAAAATTTGGAAACTGAGGGGTGGGATGGGATGGGGAAAAGGGAGATGGGGAGAGAAAAGTGAGAAGGGGAGGATAGGGAGAACTTGGGGGAATGGGAAGGTTGGGATAATGGAAGGTTGGGTATGGGAGCAATGAAGTATATATCTTAATTAAGGGGGCCATTTTAGGGTTAGCAAGAGCCTTGACTCTAGAGGGGTTCCCAGGGGTTCAGAGAGATGTACCAACTAGGTCATTGGGCAGCTGAGGAGAGAGACACTGAAATGGCCCGATCCTATAGCCATACTAATGAATATTTTGCATATCACTATAGTAAATGTTTTTTTTTTAAATAAAACAAATTCATTAAAGAGACTGACTAATAGAGGCATAGATTAAAGGAGTAAAGATAATAAAATAAGTATTAAAAAGTAATAGAGAAAACATAAGCTATGAAAAGATGGAGAATACACAGAAAGTCTGGATTATGTATATTAATGTGTTTTCTTTGACTTTTTTGATTGTGAAGAAATTAAATACAGAGAGATATTTCACTGTATGTACTGCTAAGTTAAACCAACATAAAGATATCTTGATTTCAGAATTTGAGTCTAAGGATATGTTGCTTTGGAAAAAAAGTTCTTCTTTTGTTTCTACAGAGGATGATAATCTGTGTAATCATTCCAGAGTAATGTGGCTTGTTGAACCAAGACCACCTTGAAAGGTTGCCTTAAACACCACTCAAAAAATTATTCGAGGGGTACACCCACATTCTGAGACAATGGGGATGTTCTTTCAGGAATTCACCAAGGCCAGCTGGCCTGAGTCTGAAAAAGCATGGGATAAAACCGGACTTGCTGAACATAGCGGACAATGAGGACTA